>NC_089789.1:2281568-2656568 GCF_040412425.1 Macrobrachium rosenbergii | reverse complement strand
TACGTAACGGGCTATTCGCGATCTATCTTCAGGAACAGCATGGTATTTCGACCCTGGTCCTCTCCCTGGGACTCACCCACACATTCCCCCTCTTCAGACTCTACACACCTTTTTTTCCTCTCTCAGCAAATTTCTCTCTCTCTTAGCATTCGTCTCTGTTCTCTCTCTCTCTCTCTCTCTCTCAAATCATCCTCAAAAGGAATGGATCATCTAAGGAAACACGATCTTTCCTACAAAAATAGTTTTATTATTCAAAGCAACCCAACAAGTAATGAATGAACAAGGAAAAGATTAAAATGCATCATAAAGGAATTATCAAGTCAAAATAATCTAACTCTGACTAAAAGTCTTAAGATAGCTAAAAACCTTTAAATTCAAAACTCTCATACACCATCTTAGACATTATAAGTCTTAAGTCACCCACATGAGAAATATATTGCATTGTCCTCTCTATAACCACAATGTCATCACCATGTCACCACAGTGTCACCACAGTGTCACCACCATGTGACCACAGACATCTGTCGAAAAATTAAGCACAATATAATCTCCCAAAAATATACAAGTGCAAAACATAATAATGAAAGTCTAAAATGCATGATTAATAATGGTAAGAAAAGAAAACACAATAAAATAGAATATGAAAGTGGCATGAATAGTCATGTTCAACTTTCCACACAAGTTCATAAATGTCTTGAAACATGGTAAAAATCATAAGTTCACAGTTCACACAGAAAAAGAAAAGAGTCTGAACTTTACCTTATTCTGCCAGTTCTAAGAGATTTTTTGAATATTTAAATCTTTGAACGATCAACTTACTTTTTGTATTAGATTTTCTAACGATGCTGAACTATGGCTCACATATCACTTCTGTTTCAAAAATGTAGTATCATCACTAAACAAAAATACTTGTTCTGAATGCAAGATTTTCCTGGTTTTTGACCTACTACCATCTTACAGCTATTTCTCTTCCATCACATCTTATAGTATGGCATTATGAAATGAACATATGTGTCCTTTAAATATATATACAGGCAGTCCCCAGTTATCAGTTGGTTATTGGCGATCCAATTTTGTTTTTCTATATAAATCTTTGTCAACTTCTTTTGTATTCAGTGTGAACTAAAATGTAGTATAAACTACAAAAATACTTGTTCATCCTGGTTTTCACTCACCTTCTGACGTGGGCTTATATATTCTCAAGCATATTGGACTGCATTGGATATATATATATATATATATATATATATATATATATATATATATATATATATATATATATATATATATATATACTCGTACATCGACCCACATTAAGACAGACTAATAGGGGCTAGGGTGTCCATCTTAGCCGATAGTCTGGGTTAATCGGCGATATCTATATATAAACCTATAAATACCTATAAATATACTGTATTTCACTAATTTTTATAAAGAGTATGCATAATAAATGAAAGTAGAAACATTTGAATTAAAGCTCATGGTAAAAGATCAAAAATGAAGAATAAAGAATGATAAAAATGATAGAATTCAGTCGCATATGTAGATACCAAGGCCGCGACCTAAATGCATAAATGTTGAGTAAAATGAAGTGGAGTTTCCAAAATGAAGAGTCAGATTTTGTCTTTTTTTTATTTTTTTTCATTTATTTATTTATTCATTATAGTTTATTATTATCTATATTAATATACTGTTAAATAAATGTGAGATGACTAAGATCATCAGTAATAAAAGAGTGGGTCAGTTAAGACCATAAGCTCACTAACACATTTTGTTTTCAACAAAAACATTCCATAAAATGCAAAAATATA
This sequence comes from Macrobrachium rosenbergii, assembly GCF_040412425.1. Taxonomy (NCBI): domain Eukaryota; kingdom Metazoa; phylum Arthropoda; class Malacostraca; order Decapoda; family Palaemonidae; genus Macrobrachium; species Macrobrachium rosenbergii. The sequence goes on along the minus strand of NC_089789.1, from coordinate 2,654,757 downwards.
CATGATCAAAGTGATTGTAATTCAACATGAATTTTATCGATAAGTAAGACTATATCGATCTTGGAGAGGGTTGTTTTTATTGTTACCAAACAATGTCGTCATCAGTTTGCAGTCGTAAATCTGAGGATGGTCCAGGAATAGGATTCGCAAGTGATGATGCAACACCACAACAGACTGTTGTGGGATTTTTCATACCACCATATTAACATTATAATTATTGTTGAATTCATGTTTTCATAAAGAAGTAAGTATATAAAGCAAATTATTGAGTAATTTTTGCCATCAGCAGTCAAATAATCCAGATCATGGCAACGTTCAAAATTAGTGCCGTCACGACATATGTCTATAAACAGAACAGAAGTGGAGGGCTGTCATTGGCTAGCAGATCTATATGGCAACCAGCCAGCCAATCAGGTTTTAGCTGTATCCTGTCAGAGAAGGAACGTTTTGCTCAGAGAAGCTGACGATGACATAAGTGCATGTGCTCTGAATACAAAACGTAGTTTTTACTAGTGTGTGTATTTTACTGGTTACATGAAGAATAGAATGAATTCTACCTTATTACTTTGAGTGCAAAATTGCTCGTTCAGAGATTCTTCAGCAACAAAATATATATTTTTTTTTGCTTCAGAAGATGTTTAACAAAGCTGCATTGACATACCTTTAAAACAAAATTCTCTAATCTCTCGAGGGCAGAACTACGCTGCATAGAGGGAACTGGCAATTCTCTCTCTCTCTCTCTCTCTCTCTCTCTCTCTCTCTCTCTCTCTCTCTCTCTCTCTCTCTCTCTCTCTCTCTCATGTCATTTGCCATGTAAACACAAGTATTGTCCAGTAACTCAGCTTTTGTCTTTGTCAAGTTTACCTTTGTCAAGGTCTCTTCTTTCGTAGAAAACACAAAGCATTGTACTGCAGCTACCAGTAGGGCAGCAGATAGGTAAAACTATTAACGCTCAGTGATTGGCTACGATACTTCCTACCGATCCAGACAACATCGTTTCTTAATGATGGTGCATATCATGCACAGGTTAAATTGGTTACAAGCTAAAAGCATTTCAGTTCAGTACAGTATAAACACAGAACAGTATATATAAAATAAAAATATAAATGAAAATGGTGCGCGACAAGCAGAGGAACAGTAAACATCTTAAATCGTGGTCGAACATTATGTATTTTAAATCGGCTGACCCTCTTTGGTGTTTGTCTTATCTGATATCCAGGTTAATGAGGTCCGGCTTAATGAGGGTTGACTGTACACACACATATATATATATATACAGTATTACAGTAAACCATCCATATGCGCGTTCTCACGATTCGTGGATTCACCTATTCGTGGATTTCTCTATGTAACATATACAGTCATACTACGAACTTACGCAAGGTTAGGTTCCAGAACCCCTCGCGCAGGGTGAATTTTCGTGTAAGTTTGGCATGGTCTCTAAAAATGCTAATAAATGCTTATTTCTAAAGTTTAAACACTAAATATGACCCTAATCATGCTCCCAAATTATTAAGTTAACTTTTAAATGAAATTAAAGTTACTGTAATTTAATTTAAAAGTTAGCTTAATACATTACCCTTAAAAAAGAGAAATAAATGGTTGACATAAAAACTGAGATTTGGAAGATAATTTCTCTCTCTCTCTCTCCCTCCCTTTCCAACCGATCTATTTTTAGAATCATCTGAACCTCTTTTTAACAACTTCTTTATTCTGCATCTCTTTCTCTTTATTTTGAAGTGCTTTTTCATGAACAAACAGTGTTTTATATTTTGATTAATACAACTCTTAGATTATGTCTCTATGTTTTAGAACTTGCAACACTAACCTATTTACAGAGGTCAAATTAGATTTTCAATTATCTACTGTGCAGAAAGGCAGAGAAATGAATAAGTTGTAAAAATGTGTGAAACTATGACAGAGAGAGAGAGAAGAGAACAGATTTTTATCAATTATTAGTTGAAATATTGTCAAGTTATATTATTTATGAATAATTACAGGGAGAGAGAGAGAGAGAGAGAGAGAGAGAGAAAGTTATTCTTCGTTAGATATCAAAAGATGGAAATTCAGTATTAAACTAACTATTAAATGAAATTAAAGTTACTGTATTTTCATTTAAAAGTTAACAATACATTACCCTTAAAAAAGAAATAAATGGTGTGACTCTCTCCCATTCTGCCAGTCTAATTTTAGAAGTCTTCTCAACCTCGTTTTTAAAAACTTCTTTATTCTGTCACTTTCTCTTTGTTCTGAAATGCTCTATGTCTCTGTGTTTTAGAATGGCACATTAAAAAACTATGTCTCTGTGTTTTAGAATGGCACATTTACAGTTTGTAAACGGTACAGGTAAAATTAGATCAATTCAAAGTTATCTGCTGTACAGTTAAAGACATATAGAGAAACAGTGCTGTAATCATGTAGGTTGGCTGACTTCAAACAAGGGAGAGAGAGAGAGAGAGAGAGAGAGAGAGAAGAGAGAGAGAGAGAGAGAGAGAGAACAGTTGTCCTTACTTATGAGAGTGAAATTTTTTATGAATTATTATGGACACAGAGAGAGAGAGAGAGAGAGAAGAATTACAAGAAAAATTTGACCACCGATTAGCAACACTCCCCTCCTTGTCAAGTTAAATGACATATCTGACAGCTTTTGCCTTCACCTCCTTTTTACAAAAGAGGAGGGAAGAATTTGTTTGTTCAAAATAATACGAATTTTGTAATTACAGTTTTATTATTATTATTATTATTTGAAAATTAGTACTTATTATTAGGTAAAAAGTTTATTTATCATACAAATAAACATACCTGTATACATGTACCATAAAAATTCATCTCACTAGAAGAGAGAGAGAGAGAGAGAGAGAGAGAGAATTATTATTATTATATTTAATGTTATTTAATTTACACATAAACGCTTGAAAACTTATAAATTACATAAAAAATTAAACAAACACTTTTGCTGGGTTTCTCAATGTTCGCAAATGTTTGCATGTCTGTGAAAAACTCATGTGTGACCATTAGTTAGGTTCCAATGAAAAATTCGTGTGTCTGTGAATTCGTGCAACTCGAATCGTGCAAGTTCGAGGTATTGCTGTATACCCTTATTCGCTATGGAGAAAAGATCGCAAGGAAATACACTGCTAAATTTAAGCTGGAAGTTGTAGCTGAAGCTGAGAAAACAAACAATGTTCAAGCACTAATGACTATAAATTATTGTGTATTGGCAACATGGATGAAAGTCCTAAACTTCAACATGCCATCAACTTGACCGTAAACAATATTGGAGAGGAAAGTATTATAATCAAAACTACTGGACATGAAAGAACACATTTCTTTGTTGTTTTAAAGTGTATGGCAAATGGGACGAAACCTTCCCCCATGGTTATCTTTAAATGGAAATTGAATTGATCGAAAAAAATTCACGGAAAGTTTCATTGTCTACATTTATGAAAGTCTAAACAATGCAAATGGTGCATGATCGCTGTGTTTGTATTTAATATAATTAGTAATATGCGAATGCATACGCTATTACTGGATACAGGGAAGTAAAGCATAACTTGTTAAAAGATCTATGGAAAAGATGCATATTCGTTATGATTGTATTTTATAATACAGTATTAATATGTGAATATTACATATGCTAATTTTATATTAAGTGCATGATGCAACCTCCTTAAAATTAGCTTCAAAATTAGGTCTTCCAAAGTTGCATGATACACAAGTATATTTGGTATTTTGAATTTCTAAGGATATATTAAAGTAAAACAGCATTTGTAATAACATCATCTTTACATAACCAATATTTCATAACATACCCTGTTGTTGCAAATGCTAGCCTACACACAGATGGTTTTGTAACTTAGCAGTCGTCTTATACTACAGATATGAGATAAATTCATGAAAATTTGTCATAATTTTTTACCTCGTTTTATCTAAAGGTCATCTTATACTTGGAAGTATATAGTATTATAATTGTGGAAAGTTCCACAATACTTACTCTAAATTTATATTTGTTAATATAATATAATATATATATATATATATATATATATATATATATATATATATATATATATATATATATATATATATATATATATATATATATATATATATACATATACATATATACATACATACATACATACATATATACATGTACATACAGGCAGCCCTGGTTGTTGGTGGGGGTTCGTTCCGACGGGATGACGATAAGCGAAAATCGCCAGTTTTCGGTTATCTGTGCCTCTGTTAGGTATGTATCGGCGCCGATAAGCAAAATTCGACACATATTGGCACTGAAAATCGCCGATTTTCGTCACAAGACAAGTGCCAAAAAACTAGGTCGCCGAAACTGGGGACTGCCTGTGTATATATATATATTAATTATATATATATATATATATATATATATGTGTGTGTGTGTGTGTGTGTGTGTGTATTATAAATATTGCAGCTGGGAATTCTGAGGTTCCTGCCTTGTTCTAGCAATTGCTAATGGGGCTTCAAATTATAAAGTAAGATAGAGCAAACAAAAACAAATGTAGCCCCCCCCCCCGTGCTCAAATGATAGCGTGCTTGGCGGAATAGTTGCCATGTTGTGTATTTTATATTTTACTTTTTGCTGACAGTCTGGGTAGACTAAATGTTTGCTGAGCAGGCTCTTAGCCGACTGCTGTTGGGCCTGAAGTTGTCTCCCATAGAAAAAGGTTATTAGGTTGAGGTCTTTGTTTGGCACTGTGGCTCAACTCTCAGGTCAGGCTGTCCCTTCCTCTTCGGCCGGAGAAAGCCCCAGGGTTTCTCGGCCTTTTATAGAGGAACCCAGGCTTCTTCTACCCAGTAAAGTAAGGAGGGCAACTGCATCCCTTTCAGCCCTCCTCCCTTTTCATGGAGGGGCAGGGGAAGAAGAGGAATGGAGAACACCAGAGGGTGGCGTTTCTCCCCACCTGCTGCCAATGGGGGTTGAGTGCCGGCCGAGCCATTAGGCATCTTGGCAGCAATATGGGGCGAAGGCCTGGGTAGCGGATGCCCATCAGGTAGGATATTGACTACCCTTTGAGTTTTTGTCATCCCTCACCCTTGATCCAGTCTGGCTCCAAATGTTCGTTCCCAGCTCACAGAAGGACCTCTCCAGGAAGAGGTGAATGCAATGTTCCAGAAAGGCGCTGTGGAATCCTTCTACCACACTCCCCCCACTGAACTGGTTTGATCACCATAACTGGTCTTAGATGGTAATACCCCCTTTTGTTCTTGATTCCATCAGAGAGGGCAACGTCATGCTTTCGGTGGATCTGAGGGATGTGTACTTTCAAAACCTAACCATCAGTCCTCCCGCAAGTTCCTCCTCTTTACCCTCGAGGGGGATGGTGCTTTGTTGCTGACTTTCAGCTGCTCCCAAGTGTTTACTCTGGTGTTCACTTTGATCTCAGCTCGAGTTTGTTCATAAGGGTACATCTGTGGAAGTACCTGAGTGATTGGCTGGTTCTGGCAAACTTGTTGCTGCAGTTGCAAGGACAGAGACCAGTTTCTTGAGTTTTTGTCATGACCTGGGTTTAGTGATCCTTCAAGAAATCAGATCTCATGCTCAAGTGGAGGGTAAAATATTAGGGCATGCTGATAGACATGGCAACAGTGAGGGTCTTCCCTTCAGTCTCTCTTATCAGCAGGTTCAGAGAGGCACCACAGAAATTCCTGTCCCGACAGGAGTAATCTGCTCAGCAGTGGCATGTATGTCATGCTGGGTCACCTGTCATTATTGGAGAAGATGGACCCTCAGGAGCAGCTTCACCTTCAATGTCTTTAGTGGAGGATGAAAGAGGATTGTCTCCAGCGAGGGAACGTCTTTTTTTTTCCTGTTCTGTTGGAGGAGTGAGAGGAGATCTAACTTGGTAGTTAGATGACAGGAGCCTCTTTTTAGGTGTGTCATTGGCACTCCTCCCAAGTGCTTCTGTTTTTCAGACACATCTGCTATGGATGAGGCACACCTAGAAGAATTGCTGGTTTCCTGTGTGTTTGGGACCAGAACAGCAGACATCTCCACAATGTCCTGGAACTGAAGGCAGCCATTTTAGGTCAGCAAGAGTTTCAGGACCAAGTGATGGGGCCACTCCATGGTGTTGATGAGCAACAACACTATGTTAGTAATATATGGCAACAAGCAGGGGGGACTGGTGTCCCTCCAGCTGCACAGGTTGGTGGTGCAGGTGCATGAATGGGCAGTAACCCACCTGGTGGAGCTGTCAGCCTGGTACATTTGAGGTACATTCCAGGGTCTTGAAATGTAGTGGAAGACAAGCTCAGTCACCAGAGCCTGGTGATAGGGCTGGAGTCTTTAAACCAAGATATTAAAGAGACTCTTAGAGTTAAAGGGAGTCCCAACCATGATCTCTTTGTAACCCGGTACGATGGGGTTACTAGTGTTCTGCTCAATTGCGCTGGACCTTGGGCTGCAATAGAGGACGCTTTCCAGCACCCAGGGGGAGTTTTATAAGCTTACACCTTCCCTCAATTTTGTCTGATTCATCAGGTGATCAACAGGGCAATGAGCACCCAGAATTTCAGATCAACTCTGGTAGCTCCCAGTGGCCATGCACTGAGTGGTTCCTGGACCTGCTGGCTCTGTTCCAAGTTCCCGAGAGAGATTTTCCCATGGTTCAACATTCTGTGTCAGCCACATGTCAAGAGGGATCACCAGGCAGTGAAAGTGCTGGCACTTCATGCATGGAGACTTCAGCTTCTCCTGCAGGTGAGAGGGCTGTTTCTCGACGCATAGCAAAGATGTCTGGATACCTGTGGAATCCTCAGCAGCCATGTACCAGGGGAAATGGACTGTTGTCTGTAGTTGGTGTAGTCAGCAGGGTATTTCTTCAGTAAGAGCTTCTCTTCAGCAGGTAGCAGACCATGCCTTCCATCGCCAAGAGAAGCTTCTCTCATTTCAGCCATGAAGGGCAATAGAGCTGTCCTTGGCCAAGGCCTTTGGTTGAGGGTGATGGATCTTTTGTCCTTGTGAGTTATTTTTATGCTTCTGAGAAGTTTCAAGCAGTCTTGCCAACCTGGAGATCTCATGCTCCCTAGTGGGCTGTGACTCTCGTCTTGAGGAGCCTAGCTTGTATGCCATACAAGCTGTTGAAGGAGTCGTAAGACAGAGATCTGACTTGTTTGCCTTGGCGTTGGCAAAAAAGAGAGTAGGCAAGTTTCATGGCCTTCAATGCTAAGCACTCGAGGGGAGTGGGATCAGTTACTCTCCAGTTGGTTTTAGAGCTCGTAACTAAGATCCAGAATCTGTAGGTCCCTGATGTCAGATTTGAATCCTTTTCGATCCTCTCCTGAATTGACACTGTAGGTATGATCGACACAAGACACTACTTTGTCCAATTTGGGTGCTGCGGTACTACCTTGAGAACTCAGCATCTGAGGTCTAAGTGTCGACTCCTCTTTGTAGCTTCAACTAAGCTAAGGAAGAGGTGTCCAAGAACACAATCTTTTCAGGCTTTGTGAAACAGCAGTGAGCTTACTCTTTGTCTGACAAAGTAGATGGGAGTTAAGTGTGGGTGAGAGATCATAAAGTAGGGGCCATCACCCTGTCCCTTTGCATCCCGGAAGAACCTGTTGGTTCAGCAGGTAACATGAGCAGATATGAGGTTGCGACAGACCACACTTACCTCGTTTTAGCTTCGGGACATTGCTCACAAATCCTTGGACACGTTTTCTTCCTTGGATCTTGTGGTGGATGCCCACAAGTTGTGTGGCTCATCCAGCTCTTAGGAGACTAATGCATTTGGTGTAAGGTGTTCGGTAAATGATAGAGAATTTGTATCAGTGACTGGTCTCCTCCTTTTTCTCTCTTACTAGTCTCTCTCTTAAGACAGAGAGACAGGTAGCAAGCCATCACGTGATGGATGGATAGCTTTTGCATCCTGTCCATCTTGTTGTAGATGGATTGGATGCATGCCCACCCCCTTCTAGACAAGGGGAGAGAGGGATGGACAGTGAAACAAAGTTTTATTGTCTCTGACACTTTCGGGTTCCTCCAAGCCTCCTTCAAAATAATGATGCAACTCATTATTTTAAGCCCAGAACTCTAGCAGTTGCAATATCCCATATGACTAACAAGGTAGAGATGCAGGGTTCCTTCCTCAGCTCTTCCAGACCAGGAAGGTTTTCCCAGGGGGGTTAGAAGGAAACCAGTCAATTTAGATTTTTACTCAGACTCCACCCTCCAGTGGGTAAGTCTACTTTGTATAGACCAAAGGTTTGTATTTTTGTAAGAACAAATTGCAAATTTTTGAAGTAATTTTTATTTTTCCCAACATACAAACCTGAAGGTGTTTACATTTACGGCCTAACTCAGCCACCCCTCATTTTGATACCTGTGCCGAAAGGCAAAATGGAATGCAGACTGACGAGTGGGTGGGGCTTCCCCTCTGCCGTCAGTTGTTAACGACCTTGTCTGAAAGTTAAAACGCTGTTCCAGCTCGTGTTTGCAAGCTAAATCCTGTGTAAAGACCTTCAGTTTTGTATGTTAGGAAAAATACAAATTACTTTGAAAATTTGGTATTTTATGTGCATCAATTTTATCTGTAATATCCACCTTTCTTAATGTTATGCTCCTGTTTGCAGATATTTGTATTGGGCAAAACCTCACTTGACCTCTGAAGAATATGAAAAAACTGAAGAAATTGTCAGGAAATTTCAGCTGGGCATTGGCAGTGATCTACACGCAAAGTTGCTGGCTCATGCCTCGAACAAAAAGAATTGGGTAAGTCCTTGAGCTCAAAGTGAAATTTGCTCAATCCAGGTTAACCAGATAATTGTTGGTAAATAACTGAATAAGACTACTATTTGTCAGATGTATTGTTTATTTCCTTTTATTTATTTTATTTTGATTGAGGGAAATTGACTTGATATAGTCCTGTCTGTAGTGCCTAGGAAGGGAGCTACAGTGTTTCATGTGGTGAGTAGGTGAAAATGTACATTTTGAGTGCCTGTACCTTAATGTGGAAAGAAATGTCATCAATAACTTCTTTGTTTTAACATGCTTTTTCCCATTTTTATATGGGGTAAGCACGATTTCTTCTTTTTGAAGGACTTTGATTTGGCGTTGGGGTAGGCCGTAGCCTCGATCGGCTGCCCTGCCTGACATCGCTTAGACCCCGGTAACGATGTCTACGTGTATCGTACCAATCCCCAGCTCCCTTTCTCCCAGCAGCAAAGAGAACTGGGCGGTTAGGTCGACAGTTTGAGACGTGTGAGGTGTCTGTTATGTTTTTAGAAGGTGTTGGAGTGGCTTTGTTTATGTGTGTATTAGTCTGTAACACCCATTTGCTTTTCAGCAAACCTATCTGTTGATTACATACGTAATCCTGGGGTGTCTACACGGATAGCAAAGTGTCTGCCTTCTCTGACCAGTCGGCTGTGGATTTGAACCCGCGCCATGGACCTCTACGAAGTCCTAGGCTGCTGCTCTACCGACTGAGCCATCGGGGCTCCAAAGAAATGTCATCAGTATGTGGGGTTTTAAATTGTTTGTTAAAAATAGCACCAATTATGTTCATACAGTGATTGTTTGCATTTCTTTCATAACCAACAGAAAGCTGATAAAAGGTGTATGACCCATGGCCAGTGCTAGCCGACTGCAAACCAAAGCTTAGGAATGGATTTTAAATATCTTCTGAATTTTTTTTTATAAAGTATGCACAATTGTCTATTCTGTATATACACTGCTAAATAAAGTAAGCCCTGTAATGTTACAGATTTGTACCAGACTGAATGTCCATAAATACTTATGATCCATGCCCAATCTTGCCAAGGCATAGCCAATCTAATAGAAAAACTGTAAGTCAATAAAGCCCATGAACAAGAATCAAGCATCAGTGTACAAACAGTTTGTACATTCAGCTCACCTCAAACATGGGTTTCTATACCATTAACAAGACTGAACCAGAAATTTTTGAACAAATTAGAGTAGTAAAGCTCATTCAGATTAACATTTTCATCTATAGATGACATGTTTCTAATATTTATTTCCACCAGTCACAAAAAAGTACATTTTTGAATATTAATTATTTGCAATGAGTCTTAACAAATCGTAAGATAGCTGCTAAAACTTGCTCCCTGTGCATGTTCGGCAAGTGGAAAAATAAAGAAGATATTTGACTGAGGTCTTGTATGACAGTTGCTGTATAGTTCACTACCCCCCCCCCCACACCAGGCAAGGCCACATACTTCTCTATATTTAGAAAAACTTTTGCTACCATTGTGAATGCAAGCATGGTTTTACAGAAGTTTGTTGTTTTTTGGCTGGATTTTATGGTAAAGTGGCTGCATTTTTTTTGTTTTTCCAGTAACATAAGATGTCTCCCACCATCGTTATACAGTGGGTCCCTGCTAGACTGCGGATCAGCAATCGCAGCTTCAGTTAATCACTGTTTTTTCTCTGGAACTTATCTCTAAATATATCGTGGAAGATTCACTTATTCGCGAATTTTTTCACAGAGCAATATTCATTAATTACTGTATTTTCATTTTATTTTCATGACCAAATACAATTTTTTATGATAAAAAGTTATTTACTAATTTTCAGATAGTAATATTAATGTAAACACAGCAAATATCAATAAAATGCTAAATTAAAATCCCGCAAAATCACAAAACCGCTACCAATGTTCATAAACACCTCAGTTCTCTCTCTCTCTCTCTCTCTCTCTCTCTCTCTCTCTCTCTCTCTCTCTCTCTCTCTCTCTCTCTCTCTCTCTCAGTGTACATATTCTTTAATGAAAAAATAGCAAAATATCAATAAAATGTTATTTCACTTACAGAATCCATTTATACTGTATTATATTGATGTATTATCATCGTAATATGTATTAAAAAAAACAGAGATCGTCCCGACATTTGTAATTGTTTTTACTGTAGGTACATGTTGCCATATTTCTCTCTTTCTCTGATTTACTCAACCATACTTCATTACAAGTTAAGTTAACTCTATGATTATCACACATATTATAACAGTACACAAGAGAATACTTTATCACTGTTGATGTTTCATCTCTAATCACCGTAAAAATCTGAATTTCTTACGTAAGCAACAGAGTGTTCTACTGTGCTCTCCTCTCCAGCCTGTCAAGTCGTCTTGTCCCCAGCTACTGTGCTAAGACTTCATTTATAAAAACCAGTTCTCTCTCTCTCTCTCTCTCTCTCTCTCTCTCTCTCTCTCTCTCTCTCTCTCTCTCTCTCTCTCTCTCTCTCTCTCTCTCTCTCTCTAATGAAAATATGAATTACTGCATCATAAACTTTTATGTACAAAATTAAAAATAATAATACTGTAATTCCATTAATACATTTGTTTCTTTTAGCAACTAAAAAATTGTTTTCCTAATTCTTTGAGTTGCAGGTTCAATCAGCTGATTCTCATAAACATTACAAATGTCAGGATGATCCATTTTTATTATGCATATTATGATGATAACAGATTAATGTGATACTGTACAGGACAAATGGATTCTGTAAGTGAAATAAAATTTTATCAATATTTTGCTGTTTACATAATATTAATATTTGAAAATTAGTAAATCATTCTAACATGTACATACACAAGATTGCATTTATAACTTGGTATTTTAAAGTATTTAACTCTATTTGTGAATTCCCAATGTTTCCCCTATCTGAAGAAAGAAAACAGGACAGCTTCAATACTGTATGAGAGAAAATGGCTGTGTTTGAATGTAGGGGTGACGTGAGTTTAGTTTTCACACGTAGCTGTAGCTGTAAGCCATATATTTTTAAGGGTAATGTTGTAAGATAACTTTGAAATTATATTACAGGGTTTCAGGATGATAGTTTAAGGTATACAGTATTTGGTGGTTGAACTATTGAAATAGGCAGTTATAAGCATTTTTAGAGGGTGTTCCGACTTGTTGCCGATTTTTGCTTAACACAGTGGTTGTGGCCTCTAACCTCCACAATTACTGGGGACCCACTGTATTACAGATGGTCCTGTAAGGTTATGCTTAACAGACAATTGTCTTATGAGGATGTAGTATTCCTTAAGTCTTGGTAGGCATATGTTTTGTATGAAATGCTGGGGAATGACTTGCTATGTAGATGACAGGTGTAATGGGTGCGTATCTTGGACAAATGAGGAAATACATGCTTATGTTAAGTATCGCAAACATAAGAAGTCCAACAGATTGCATAAATATTTTACTAGATCAGGATTTTAAAACTATGGTATTGAAATGCCTTCTTTGACTCCCTCTCTCTCTGCCAAGTAACTGCTTCACCCCTTCCACCTGTCACTTACACTGCTCTGTGCATCATCTGTTGCTCCCGAGGTGGCTCAGGTTCCATGAATAGATGGATTATTGCAGGATATGGGTTCAGTTTTAGCTTCATTACAGATATTTTCTCATTTTATAAAGATCAGAATGACACCAAATCCCCCATAATGATCCAGATGTTTTGTGTTTACCTTCAAGAGGTAAGGCATTGGTGGCTTTTGTCTGTAGCTCCTCCTCTGGACTACCTGGCAGTAATGGGAATGATCCCTTACCAATGGACCAAGAGGTTATGTGCTCTCTGACCCCTTCCTCCCATACTCCGATGATATGATTGTTCATTATAAGGTCTAAGCTTATGGTTGCATTTGTGAAACTGGATGTTAAGGCTAAACTTGTAACCTCCAATATTCTGTTCTTTCTCCTGATTCTTAATTTTCTCCGAAATTTATTAAGTTTTCTCTTTCTTCAACATCATCTCCCAGAAGTTTTTTGCCTATGATAATCTATCAATCATATTGATCAAGTCTTGTTCTTTGCACCAGCAAAAGTTTCCTGTCCTTCTGTCTCCATTCAGAGAGAGGACAGCATTGAGTTGTCTGTTACATCCTTGTGGCTCCCCACATCTGCCAAGTTGCTGACTACTGTTGCTGACTGGCTGACCCTACCCACGTCCGTATCAGCTATTCACTTTGCTCCTGTGACACAGTCATCTTGTTTACCCGTCTGGAGTGTCTCCCTTGCCTCGTTGCTCTTGTACCTCACTGCCTGCCTCTTCTAGTTCAGGTGACTTTGTGGCTGACATACCGCCGTTTCACTGCCATTAGTTTTACTGCCACGTGTGCAGTTTTCTGCTGCAGAGGATACATATGGCAGTCTTGATGATCATGTTGATTCTGAGACTTTGGCTTTTGAAAAGCATGTAACCGAAGGAACTTCTTTATTTTCTCACCTTTGTACCGAATTCCCCCCTTGTTGAACGATGCACTGTACCCTCTTTGCAACCATAGGAGCTGTTCCTTCAGTCATGCAATGAAATTATTGCACACAGATTTGGTTAAGGCTAGATTTGATGTAATTGCTCGTTTTCTAGCACACAAGTCGAGTTTTAATAACGCTTCTTTCGTAGTCACACCTGTTGTAAAATCTCATAGGATAACCTTTTATGATACAGGGTGTATGCCTCATACTCATCCTCCTCCTATTAAAGATGCTAATTTCTTTGCTCTTATAGAACCTATGAGATGTAGAGGTTTGAATACAGAGAAGGTTGTTTTGCCTTCTTCTGAAACAGAATTTCTTCAGCGCTCTTTCACCCTGTGGAGGTGTTATCTTTCGCTGAAGTTTCTTTGCTTCAGCAAATTCCTTAAGTGAATTAAAAGAATGCCTTTCCCCTGAAGAAGTTTCTAAGCTAAGTAAAGCCTTAGATTTCCTGGGGTGCCTCAATAAGGCTATTACTGTTGTGTGAGGTGAAGCAGCTCATGCATTTGCCAATTCAGTTCTTGACTGTCACGAGTAACTTTGCTCCTTGATGCATCAGGTTTCACCATCTCAGAAAGCAGCTGCTGTTTTTGAACATCCTCTGGGTCTTGTGCCTAGTCCTGAGGTGTTTCAAGCCATTCTGGAGGATGTAAAAACTGCAGAGAATAGGGAATACTTAGCTCAGCCTTATAGAGCTATTCAGAAACGTCCAGCTTCCATTCCAGTTTTTGCCCTTCCAGTTAGATTTCAGGCTGAGAATCATTGTAAGCTTTCTTCCCATGGTCTCCAGAACCCATTTCATTTGGTACAATTAAAAGAAAGGGTAAACATAGAAAAGGTGACAAGAATTGGGGCTGAATTGTCCTCATATCCTAGTTGTGGGGTATGTGACCAGCTTCTGGCATGCATGGCAGGATCTAGGGAGGGATCCATGGGTGGTGAAGGTATTAAGGTAGGGTTACTTGGTTCCGTTCACGTCACCCAAGGTAAATATGGTCCATGGTAAAGTCACGGATTATTAACAATCTTCTTTTATTCAGGATACCCACTAGGTATGTGAGTTATTCTGTGTGGTTCTAAACTGACTTACCTAGTTATGCCAGACCGGAAAACAGGATCATTGCGTCCCCCTCCTGGGCAATATCTCAGAATTACCATGACGTCAAGAAGACCCTTTGGTTTCCACTAAGGAGCCTGTGGGCCCAGGACTTTCCCTAGCACCTACCAACACAGTTTATTCAGATTCGTTTGATATCATAACAGCAGTGTTCAAGTAGCACTAACTCTGATGACCACCTTGTAAACTTGGACAGTTTTTCAAAAGAAATATACCCAAACAAAAGCTAGGGCTGCAGCCACCCCTGGAAGTCATGTGAACAAGGAAAGGGATGAGGTTCTGCTTTCTAATTAGGGCCACTAAGACAATTCTCAGCCCATGCAGAGAAAGAGGCATGTTTGTGATAGTATGTAAGAGAAAAAAGACTATCTTGGATGTTTGCTGCAACATCTAAGGTAACCAAGAGTGCTCGGACCAGGCATAATGTTTCATCTGTAATTCTGAGTTCCTATAGAAGATTTATGGGATTTCTTCTTCAAAGTGTCCTCATTCTTGGCCAGAAATGACAAGTCGGGAGACATCAGTGATGGCTAAGTATGTGCATGATGAAGCGCTGTCTCTTTCTAAGAGAGCCAGGATACCAAGATAGCCAAGAAAACTGCCTATTGGAGTGTTGAGTTAGGGCTGCTGTATAGAGATGGCAGGGGTTAGAGAACTTATTCAGGGACCTGGTAGTGGGAACCCTTACATGAGCCAGTCTTTGCAATGCAGAGGACTGGGGAATGGAATTGAAAATTTTTATTTGTTCCTACACAACTACAAACCTTCGGTCTTTAAATAGGGGATTTAGCTTGTGAACGTGAGCTGAAATGGCTGTTCAACTTTCAGACAAGGTTGTTACTACCGACAGTTGAGTGGAGCCCCGCCCACTCATCGGCCTGCACTCCACTTTGCTTTCAGCTGCTGTAAAGACATCTCTGCCCTTCTCTGCATAGCTACCATTTGCTTTCTTTTTTTTTTTTTAGTATTTTTGTGTGAGTGTTGTTTGTATTTATATACACTATAGTCATTACCTGACTTTTGAATGAGTTACATTCCAGATGGCCATTCGTATCTTAAATTGTTTGTAAGTAGGTTTTTAATATGTAGTGCATAATTTTTGTTGATGTTTACATTCTCGAGTTAACTCGGGAATCATACATTATACTATTTTCACCATATTTTTAAATCATGCAGTATTGTAAAAAATTACTTGGATGCTAGAAGGTAAAAAGAAGAAAATAAGAGAGTGACCTAGGGGTCCTAGGACGGTGGCCCAGCGACCGGCCTAGTCACTTCAGCAAGTCAAAAGGAAGTCCCCTGCTCAGTCTTTTCTTGTAGAAGCCTTGGCTTGTAGAAGATTGAAGCTCGCTCACAGGACAACCCATGCTCATGTATGCGTTAGCGGGGCTGTTCTCCCCGACCCAGGCAGACATTGTCACCCCAGGTTGACAACTGCCCACGTCCTCTCTTACCTGCCAGGACTTAGGTCTTCAGTGATCTCTCACTCGCTCCTCCTCCTTGAAATTTTTTCCAGGAAACAGGAACTGGACAGGTTTGAAGCTTGGGACTAGGAATGTTCTCGCTCCTATCCTGGAACATTATTAAGAGCCTTAGGTTCATTGTCTGGTCCTTGGGCAAAGCAGAACTTACTCTCAATGAATAAGAGAATGCCAGGGGCTCTGGTGGGTGTTTCTCCCCAATGGAGTTGCAGAGGCCTGTTGTGGAGATCATTAGAATGATACAACATTTTAATGATCTCGAGGAAGAGTCATTATGCTTCCCTGGGCAAGAGAATTCTCCCCTGTCCAGCTGTTCATGCAAGGCACTTCCCCCGCCTCAAGCCTGCCAGAAGAAATATCATGTTCTCTGAGGGAGATCGATACTGTCTATTTTAGGTTAACCCAGACCTGATTAAATTGTCTGTGTCCCAGTATGTCACTAGAACATCTACATGCAGAGGGAGTCTCCCTATCACAGACGGAGACAACGGCACCAGAATTGACTGCCAGAGCAGCATTCCAGTCAGTCTCGTAGATTGATCTTTGGGTCTGTCATTGGCCAAGCTTGTTTTTCCTCAGGCTTCCGTACATCCGAGGAGAATGCTGCCCTCAAGAGACTGTTACTCAGGGAGGTAGGGATATTATCACTAGACAGCAAACCTGCAGGTGGTGAGATGCTGTGCTGTTTCAAACTTCTAGGTTTGTTGGTCCCAATCAGGTTTGACTTTCAGGAACAATTGGTTCTGGGATCTCCCGTCCCTCTTTGCTAGAAGGAAGGGGAGGCTATGGTGGACAGGCTTCGGCTCGTTCACCAGGCAGTGGTTAAGACCTTCAAGTCTTCGAGTGGCACTGCAGCTCAGCCCATGGGTCAGGCTAGCCCTTCCCCTTCGGTCATAGGAAGTCCCAGACATTCTTGACTCCTTGTAGAGGTACCCAAACTTCTACCCTTGTAGAAGCGGAGGACACTGGAGGTGCAGCAGTGATCCCCAGTTTTTGCTGATGGGGGTGGGTGCCTGTTGAGCCATTGGGCAAGCTTGGCAGCAGTGTGGAGTGGAAGCATGGGTAGTGGATACCCGTCAGATACTGTTCAGCTACCCTTAGATTCTTCGTCATCCCTCACCCTCCTTCCGGTCCGGTTATGAATGTTTGTTCCCAGCTCACGGAAAGACCTCACTCTGTGGGAAGAGGTGAACGCAATGCTCCTAGAAGGTGCTGTGGGAGTCCTCTACCCCTGTTCCCACTGAACCAGTCCTAGATGGAACTGTCCATTCTGTTTTCGATTCCATCAGAGAGGGTGACTTCTTGCTTTTAGGAAGATTTGAAGGATGTGTTTGTTCAATACCTACCCATCTCCTCTAGAAGGGGAACAGTGTTTTAGTTCAAGGCTCTTGTTTCGGGCTCACCACTGCTCCGAGGGGGCTCACTTGGGTTCATTTTTTATCTCTGCACAAGCTCGGTTGCGCGGGTATGTCTTCAGAAGCACCAGTTCGATTGGCTGGTCCTGGCGAGCTCATTGCCACAATCAGTAGGACAGCGATTGGCTAGAGTAAACCGCCGTATTCGCTGTCTCACTGTTCACGGACTCTCATATTCACAGATTTCTCTGTGAAACATATATACCCATTATTTGCGGAAAATTCGCCCATTTGCAGTATTTTTCACAGAAATATTCAATAATTACTGTATTTTCGTATTTTCATGACTAAATGCACTTTTTGTGATAAAACTATTAAAATACTCAGGTATAAGCAATTTTAGAGTTTTTTTTTTGTGTCTAAACTATCAAAACAGGCAGTTCTAAGTGTTTTCAGAGGGGTTTTAAATATTCGCGGATTTTAGCAGCGGCATGTGGTACTCATCCCCCGTGAATACAGGGGGTGTACTGTATTCAAATTTTTTATGACTTGGGTATAATGATCAACTCTGAGAAGTCAGATCTCACAGACAAGCAGAGGGTAAAGTATCTGAACATGCTGATAGGTACTGCACAAGTGAGGGTCTTCCCTCTGGATTCTCATATCAACAGGTTCAGAGAGGCAACAAAGAGGTCCTGCCTTGGCAGGAACAACCTGATCAGCAGTAGCACATCTTTCTGGGTCACCTGTTGTCATTGTAGAATTGGACCCTCAGGGGTGGCTTCACCCCTACGTCCTTTAGCAGAGGATGAAGGTGGATGGGTCTCCAGCAAGAGACCGGCCTTTCTCTCATATTCCTCTGTCGGAGGAAGTGAGGAGAGATCTAGCTTGGTAGTACCATTGGGCAGGCACTCCCCCTCCAAGGTGCTCATGTTTTTGGACACATCTTCTAGGAATAGAGTGCACACCTAGAAGAATGTTTGTTGCACAGGTGTGTGGGACCAGAATGACAGACACCTCTACATCAGTGACTTGAAACTCAAGTCAGCTTTTGTAGCCCAGCAAGAGTTTCGAGACTGGTGGGGCACTCCATGGTGTTGACGAACTACAACACTATGGTAGCAGCATACATCAACGAGCAGGGGGGACTGGTGTCCTTTCAGCTGCCACAGATTGACAGTGCAAGTACACGAATGTTAGCCAGGTAACTTCCAGGGTCTCAGAATGGGGTCGCAGACAAGTTCAATCGCCAGAGCCTGGTGACAGGGACGGAGTCCCTACACCAAGACATTGTGGAGAAACTCTCCAAGTTATGTGGGGTATGACTCATTTGTGCTGGACCGTGGGTTCCAGTGGTTTGACTCTGGTGGTTCTCAGTGGCCACACGTCAAGTGGTTCACTGACCTGCTGGCTGTGTTTTAAGAGAGGGATTCCCCAATAGCACAGCATTCTGTGCCAGCTGCATATTTAGAGGCATTACCAGGCAGTTGAGGTGATGGCACTTCACGCCTGGAGACTATCCATCATCTCTTGTGAGCGAGAGGGTTGTTTCTCGGTACATAAAAAGGAGATGTCTGGATACTTGAGGAATTTGAGCTGCTGTGTATCGGGAAATGAACTGTCTTCTGTAGCTGATGTAGTCGACAGGGTATCTCTCCGATCAATGCTTGTGTTCAGTAGGTAGCAGACTTTTTTGCCCTTCACTTTGAGAAGCTTCTCTATGTCTTGGCCTATTAAGGGTAATAGAGCTGCCCCTGGCCAAGTCCTTCGGTTTAAAGAGGTAGATCTCTCATCCCGTGAGGGATCTTTATACTTCTGAGAAGTTTCAAACAGTCTTGCCCACCCAAGGAACTCAGGCCCCCAAGTGGGTTGCGATTCTCATCTTAAGAAGCGTAGCTCGTATGTCATACGAGCTGTTGAGAGGGTCATCAGGCAGATTTCTGACTCTTAAGACTTTTTTCTTCGCTTATCCTAGCTTCAGTAAAGAGAGTAGGTGAGCTTCATGGCCTTTGATGCCAAGCACTTAACCCTTTAATGCCAACTGGACGTATTTTACGTCGACAAAAGTTGTGTGTCGGGTGCCGAGTGGACATAAAATACGTCGACTACAAAAACTTTTTTTAAATATTCACGAAAAAATACTTATAGGCCTCGTTTGCAAAATATTTTAAATCACGCGCCTTGAGGATGCTGGGAGTTCACGGATCACGCTGTTGTTTTGTTTACAAGCGTGACCCAGCTGTACATCTTGTAATTTCTTTTATCCCAAAAGAAAGCAACAGCTAACTCTGCTGAAAATCTCAGAAATTATTTAGTTACTTTGTCGTAATTTTTGCACCATTTTTCTATCAGCCTTTACATTAAGTTTTATATATGAAAATGTTTCATGTAGAATACTTGATTAGTTTTCACATGTAGCTGTAAGCCATATATTTTAAAGGTAGTGTTGTAAGATGACTTTGAAATGATATTAAAGTGTTTTACGATGGTGTAGGATGATAGTTTAAGGTATATTTGGTGTTTGAACTATTCAAATAGGCAGTTATAAGCATTTTTAGAGGGGGTTACCAACTGGTCACGGATTTCAGCTTCTCCCGGGTGGTTGCGGTCCCTAACCCCTGCAGATACTGGGGGTCAACTGTACCTCATTCTTCCATTATCCCAGATTTTGAAGGCTTTGAACTATCGACCAGCTTTCAGCAGAACCGCTTACCTTAGTGGCCCCGAGTTAGCTGAGCAGTCATTAGTTCCTTTTGCTTCAACAATGGGTGAGAGAATAAATTCCATTACCATCCACTGTTCTGTCCCAGACAGAAGGGGGGAAAAGTCATCTACACATCCACCTGAGTTGTGACCTTTACCTGTGGATTTTTTAAATCTAGTCTTATGGAGGAATGAGGTTATTGCATTTGACGACGTCTTGTGTGTCAGAGAGAGAGAGAGAGAGAGAGAGAGACAATGAACAACGGCGTACGTAATTGTTGAATGATGTCGTTAGTGAGTGTGGTTTTCTTTTGTTTACGTTTTGATTGTCCGCGAGGTTTCGTGTTTCGTTGTTTTGGGAGTGCGCGGAACTGTTTTTTTTTTCGGATGATCGTGACCGGATAGCAGGAGTCTTGACAGAGATATTGTGCTGAAAGGACGGTTTTTCCGATAGTTGATCGGAGTTTTGGTTGCGTTTTTTTGTTTTAATTTGTGTGATTTGGTATTTGGAGGCTTTGTGGTTGGAGTGTTTGTACTTGGGCGTGTTTTGGGTTTTGTGCTGTGTTGGTTGCGTGATCGGTGTCATGTGATAGCCTGGTTGTTTTTTTTTCTGCTGTGTTCCGAGTGAGTTGAGTTTGAGTCTTCGTGGTTGAGTCTTTTTGAGTCTTGTTTTGGGTCGTGTTTGTGTACTGGTTGGGTTGTTGTTTTCTTGGTTGTGGACTGTTGTTGTGTGGTGAGCATTGGCATTATCGGCGGTTGTGGTGACTCCGTGACCACCTCCTGCTTGGCAAAACTTCCCGTCCGGAATTCGTAGGCTTAGCCTAGTACGAGGTGAGTGTGTGTGCTGTTTTTTTGTTAGTGTGAGTGTGTGGTTGTGAAATCCCGCCAGTCTACCATGAAGATTATTTACATATCATACCAACATACCAATCCATATGGAAAATTTGGTTAGATTACATCCACTCTGAGAGCTCAGTTGAAATCTGTTGAAACAGTTTTACATTTTATTATGTATCTTTTGAGGTTAAGTGCCTTGCTATTGCAACAATCATCGTGCACTAGATAGCGTTGTTTGAATGTTTTTCTGCGTGGCTTCCCATTACCTGGTCCCCGAAGAAGGTTCTTAGACTCCTGTCATACCTTCAATTCAGTGGGCCCAATACAGCTACCACTCATGTGCTCCACAAAGCAGTCTTCTTTACTGCTTTAGCATCAGGAGCTAGGATTAGTGAACTGGGCTCTCAAAGATGTGGCCAAGAATAAGGACCTTTTAAAGGGAAAATCCCCTTTTCTGATAAGGGAACTCAGTATTTTGGATAAAACATTATGCCCTGTTCAAGAACTTAAGGTCCCCTCATTTTCCTACACCCTGGCACAAAAAAAAAAAACACTCTCTACATGGTCTGCAAATTATTTGCGTCCCTCATTAAAAAGCAGACCCTCACTCCTTTTCCAAGTCATATTATATCCAATAAGTTAGTACATTGTTAACTTCCATGGGAAATGTGTCTGTCGAAGAAGTCTCCGAGGGTACAGGGTAGGTATTAGTGGCAGTATTCCTGAACCGGGGATGACGCAATAATCCCTCAGCCAGACCCAACATAATTAGGTAAGACACCACCCTACTTACAAAGGAGTTACATTCTGGACTGCCATTCGTATGTTGAATTGTTTGAAAGTTGGTTACTGTACTCTTCATGCATGCTTGAGTACATTATGATATAAAGTCAATACAGTACTGTACATTTTTTCATCCTAAAACACAGTTCACTGTACATACAATACTGTATTTTATAGAATAGGTGCGCAGAACAAAATTTGAACTTAAGGTGCAAAGGGGAGTGCTCTGATCACAATTTTAATTTGCTATCCCGTCTGTTTGTATCTCTGATTGTTTGTAAATTGGATGTTTTTAAGTAGGGTGGTGTCTGTATAGATTCGTTTGTTTTGTGTTTGTCATTTGCTAAAACGTAATGGGTATCTGGAATAAAGAAAATGGTTGATAACCTGTAACATTAACTTGGGTCAAAAATTCCTGAAACACTATTGCCAGGAGGGTGGTGGTCATGCTGAGAATTGCTGGGGAAGGCGCAGTAATCCAGTAGCCAGACCCAAAAAAATTAGCAATGGTTCCCCTAACTTCCTTTCCTGGTGTTAGATGTTCCTTGTTGTCTTTTCAGACAGTTGTATTTGAGAAGATTCCGTGTACCTCCACATGCTTCACCTGACCACATGGGATTGTCATTGTCTGTTACAAGCTAAGGGCATTTCCAGAATGGCCAAGGAAGCAGTCCTAAAGCTTAAAAGGCCCTCCACTGTTTGACTTATGTTTCAATAACAGTGGTCAGTTTATTTTGATAAGGCATTACTTAAGAACTTTGAAGACACTTTTCTTTTAGCTCTTGCTGCGACAAAGTGTGTTAGTGAGCTTCAAGCTCTTTCTTGTATGTGGGCTTTGTTCTAGTGGCAACCTCTCTCTCTCTCTTTTTTTCATTACTTATAGAAAAGATATAGAAGTGAAAGCCCTTCCCAGATTGTAGCTTTCTTATGTCCAGTTAGAACTGTTAAGGCTTTACCTTGACAGACATAAACCTTATGAGGAGGAGGAGTTAGATATTTATCTGTGGTGTTAGGAGACCAAACACTCCTGTGTCCAAGAATGCTCAAGTCACTGAACTTTTACCATTTTTTGAAATAATCCTCATGGCTTCCATGCTGTAAACAAATCTATATTTCCTGTAAAACCTTTCAGTAGAGAAGGTTGTCATGCAGCTTGGGGAAGATGTAACTGTTGTTGACTCATATTATTTGTGAAATGTTCAGATTTAGCATGCGGTGTAAAGCTCTTAGTCCTATTGTTGCGGTGGGGACACTTTCTCATGAACCGAATATGAAAGCAACCTTGCTTTCTATTTTATTGTTAGTTGTTAGGAAATCCCGCTATTGAATTTTGGGAGCATGAAGATGCACATTGGTGTAAGGAGTGCACCTTCATATATGAAAGTGGTAATTGTCTGTAGTTTTGGAAAGTTGGTTATGGGCTTTCAACTCAGGAGTCACTAGTACTCTATGAGAGTCCATTTTTCTCTGTAAGGATCCT
Organism: Macrobrachium rosenbergii; assembly: GCF_040412425.1. Classification (NCBI taxonomy): domain Eukaryota; kingdom Metazoa; phylum Arthropoda; class Malacostraca; order Decapoda; family Palaemonidae; genus Macrobrachium; species Macrobrachium rosenbergii. The sequence goes on along the minus strand of NC_089789.1, from coordinate 2,631,748 downwards.
CTGACAAGTCTCGTCAAGAGGGCCTTACACCCTGTTGTGGTTCCGTCTGGCGACAGGACTTGCCAGTAAGGATCACACAACTGTCAGGAATGTTGAGAAACATTTTTTACCATCATTAAAAAGTTTTTAGTTGTTTGGGTGAACATTGTGGTGGTCAGCTAACGTTAACAGTAGGTAAGATTCATTCCAAATAATGAGAATTTTCATGATAAAATTAACCATTAACCTACTGTTAAAGTGGAAGCCCGCCCAGCCTCCTCACATCTTAGTGGGTGGTCATGAAGAGTTCTGACAAGAACGTAAACATTCCAGTGCTACCTGGTGGGAAACGAGTGATTACAGAGACAGTCCTAGCGGGTTAGCCAAGTGTTATTTTGTTTTATTTTGATTACTGATCGCACCTAATGGCGCAAAGATATAAGCTAACTTTAACAGTAGGTAAGTATCCAAATAATTAGTTTTATCATGAAAAATCTCATTTTTTCAAACTAGCTTTGTTTTTCTTTTAATACAAACTCAGTGTTATATGGAGTGCCCACCTTACCCTGCACATCTCGTGTAAGTCCAGACAACACAGGGCAGTAACTTTTCCAGCATTAGGGGCACAGGTTATCTCTCATGCCTACTTGGCAGATTGGAAGTGTTCTTAATATACTGAAGTGTGTCAGTTGTATTGCTGAGCACATAGATAGGCATTTGTGAACTGAAGGGTTGATATTAAGAAGCAAATTTTATTTTTTAGAAAATGTATTTGTTATGCTGGCAACATCTGATTGCTTTAGTCACTCATATGTGTCATGCAGTGTAATGGTTCACTGTCATGCTTATACAATTCAAGATCTTACTGATTTTTCTGAAGAGGTTGGGTGATAGTGTACAGTATTCAGAAAGGCTTTTACATAATGTGTTTGTTTACAGCTTGAAGACTGGTGGCTCCACTATGCCTATTTATTGGTCCGTGACCCCATTCTACCCACGATGAATACCACAGGACCTTTACCCCTCAATCTAACTATTTGGAAACCAACAGATGAAGACGTTACTGACGTAAGTGAACTGTTTTAAAATCATGGTGATATTTTTAAGTGAACTTTATTTGTTTGTGCCCTAGGTATCTTATTTGGAAATTAAAGCATTTGTAAACTACTGTTGCAAATTTGACCCAATTATGTGATCCCTTGTTAGTATTACAGTATGTCCCCCGTATTCGCGGGGGTTGGGACCACATCAGCATATCAAAATGATTGAGAGGGCTACACTCTTCTCCTGCTTATCTACCAGAAAAAACTTGGAATTTCAGAGAATTATGCTAGAATCTTACCTAGTTTATTATCTTTTATTATATTTTCCAAGTTACTGAAATGCAAAAAGTTGTAATTATAGCATGGAAAGCATGAAAAATGAATGACAAAGTGATGTCATGTTTATCTATAAAATGATACAAAACAAATAAACATACATGTTACATATGCATAAAAAATCTCTCTCTCTCTCTCTCTCAGTGAGAGAGACTGTTTGCACAGACCCTTCACGTCAATATGTCTAAATGACTGACAGGGCTATGCTCCTGCTTAAGCACCAGAAAAAGACTTGGAATTCCACAGAATTATGCTAAAATCTTACACAATTTAGTATATTTTATTGTATTTTCCTAGTTATTGAAATGCAAAAAGTTGTAATTATAACATGAAAAATATGAAAAAATGAATGACAAAGTAATGTCCTTTTTATTATCTGTAAAACAAAATATGAAAAAATGAATGACAAAGTAATGTCATTTTTATTATCTGTAAAACTTTAGTGCTCCCCCACTTTTTCATGGGGATAGGTTCCAGAACCCACACGAAAATGCAGAATCCGCACGAATGCAAAGTCCTCTCAAAAAATGCTTATAAGTGCTTATAACTGCCAAATACCCAGTACCTTTAAACTACAATGCTTATAACTGCCTATTTTAACAGTTCACTGCCAAATTTAATAGTGCAAACAAAAATATACCTTAAATTATCGTACTAAAACAATTTAATATCATTTCAAACAAAAATACACCCAATCCATCACCCCAAAACACCCAAAGTCATCTGAGATTACCCTCATACAACTGTTTCACCTGCTCAAATGTTTATAACAATGGTTTACTAATTTTCAAATATTAATATTAATGTAAATACAGCAAAATGTATATAAAATGTTCAATACAATTTAAATAAATCTTTAATACAAATTAAATAAATCTGTCTCACAGAACGTTCGACCACTAATCAAGTTACCCTTGTGTAAGTAAGCTCAGCTGTTTTCTCTCAGTATTGAAGTCGTTCTGTTTTTTTCTTTACATTGGTAAAAACAATTATTGCCACTAGTGTATTAAATATTTTTAATGTGCATACATATTTTTGTTTCTCTCTCTCTCTCTCTCTCTCTCTCTCTCTCTCTCTCTCTCTCTCTCTCTCTCTCTCTCTTACTGTGATAAGAGAGAGATTGATTTTTTATGCAAGTATGTTTATTTGTTTTGTACAGTATAATTTTATAGATAAATGTGATGTTACTTTGTCATTCATTTTTCATATTTTCCATGCTATAATTATACAACTTTTTGCATTTCAATAAAAGCAGACTGGAAAATAAAATTAAAATAATTAGCAAATATTTTAGACACTGTACAGTATGCTCTGTCATCCAAAAACACTTTAGAGTAATATAATTTCAAATACATCTTACATTACCCTTAAAACAGAACCCCGGGATGAGCTTTACAAGTCGATGATGTTTCTCTCTCTCTCTCTCTCTCTTAAGGGTAATGTAAGATGTATTTGAAATGATATTACGTTGAAGTGTTTTTGGATGATTCACCATACTGTACAGTATCTAAAATATATGCTAGTTGTTTTAATTTTATTTTCCAGTCTGCTTTTATTGAAATGCAAAAAGTTGTATAAATATAGCATGGAAAATATGAAAAAATGCATGACAAAGTAACATCACGTTTATCTATAAAACTATAGTCTACGAAACAAATAAACATACATGCATGAATATGAATCGCTCTCTTATCCAGTGAGAGAGAGAACAGAAATACATATGCATATTAAAAATATTTAATACACAAGTGACAGTAATTGTTTTTACCAGTGTAAAAGGAAAACAAAACATGATTAGTGGTCAAACGGTCTGTAAGACAAATTTATTTAATTTTCATTAAAGATTTATTTAATTTGTATTAAACATTTTATAGATATTTTGCAGTATTTACATCAGTATTGATATTTGAAAATTAATAAATAATTTATCTTAAAAAATGTATTTTGTCATGAAAATAAAATGAAAATACAGTAATTAATGAATATTGCTCTATGAGAAAATTTGTGAATGGTGAAAGTTCCCGCGTAAAATTGAAAGATATGTTCCACAAAAATCTATGACAAAGTGAAGCGTGAATAGAGCAGGCGTCCACTGTATTGTATACAAAACAAATAAACACATGTTACATATGCATAAAAAATCTCTCTCTTTCTCTTATCTCAGTGAGAGAGAGAGAGAGAAAATACAACTCACCCTTCTGACATTATATAGGCTACACAAAACATTTGAGCTACAAGCTTTGTGATTGGCAATTTCCAAACCTTCCAGCCAGTAGTGTGTCATCATGGAGAGAGGGGGTTTGCTACAAGCTCTGTGATTGGCTAATGTCAACTCCTCCAGCCAGTTAGCGTGTTGTCATGGAGCCTACGTCAGAGCAATAAAAAAAATTGTAATGTACATATGTGCTCATTTGATGATGGCTTTGTGAACTCCCTGGAGTTTTATATGTTAATGATACAGTACATGCAATTCATATTTCATTAAAGGATATATACAGTACTGAGAGAGATAGGGAGTTAAATATTAATATTTGAAAATTATTAAATCATTTTTTTATCATAAAAAATGTATTTATGATACTGTAATTCATATTTCATTAAGATAGAGAGAGAGAGAGAGAGAACTGAGAAAGGAAGAGAGAGTGGGAGAACAAAATGCAACTCATACACTTAGACAGTATGAACTGTTGTCATGGAGAGATCGAGAGAGAGAGAACTGATATGTATACATCAGTAAAAAATTTACAAATATTGGGACGATCATTTTTATTATACAGTGAACCCCCCGTGAATACCAAATATTGGGACGATCATTTTTATTATACAGTGAACCCCCCATGAATACCGCACCCCCCCGCAAATAGCTAAAGTCCGCGAATACTTAAAACCTCTCTAAAAACACTTAGAACTGCCCGTTTTGATAGTTTAAACACATGAAAAACACTCTAAAAATGCTTATACCTGAATATTTTAATATTTTTATCACAAAAAGTGCATTTATTCATGAAAATTATATGAAAATACAGTAATTAGTGAATATTTCTCAGTGAAAAATACAGCGAATGGGCGAATTTTCCAAGAATAATGGGTAGATATGTTCCACATAGAAACCCCCGAATGTGTGAGTCCGCGAATCGTGAGAACACAAATACGGGGGTTTACAATCACAGGACGATGATAGTAGATCAATATATAATAATCCAGTATAAATGGATTCTGCAAGTGAAAGAACATTTTACTAATTTTTGCTGTGTTTTTCATTAAAGGATATGTATACTGAGAGAGAGAGAGAGTTGAGAGAGAGAGAGAGAACTGAGGTGTTTACATAGTAAGCTGTTTTGTGATTTTGAGGGTTTTTATTTTAACATTTAATCAATATTTTGCTGTGTTTACGTTAATATTAATATTTGAAAATTAGTAAGTAACTTATTTATCGTAAAAAATATTTAATCGGAAAAATAAAATGAAAACAGCAATTTTGTGAATATTGCTCTACGAAAAATCCACGAATTAGTGAATTTTCCGCAACATACTTGGAGATAAGTTCCACAGAAAAATCTGCAATTGACTGAAGGAGCAATTGCAGATCCGCGATGTAGTGGGGACCCATTGTATACCTGATTTTAAAGTGCAGTACTTTTTTTTAAAGATTTCATCAGGTATCTATTATTTTGTCTTAAATTAGCAGTTTGATGTCATTTATCTTTGCCATTTCTTCCTTCAAACAGTTTACGTGGCTGTTATATTTTTGCCATTTTAAATCGGAAAGTGTATCTTTGTATATGCGTGATTGAAGTATGTTGGTTAATGCTGTTTTAGAAGAATGTTTCTGTGCTGTTTTGCCTGCAACTTTCATCTTTGTGTAGTATTGTAAGAGAAATATTTCTTTCTCATATTTCAGAGGTGTGCTTTGTACTTGTGGAGTGCCCTTCGCATCTATAAAGCCATCCGAGAGCAGCGACTTCATCCTCAAGTGTCCAAAGATGTAAGTCTTTTCTTTATCTTCGGGGCACATTTATAATAACTATCTTTTTTGTGTTCGTGTCATTTTCCAGTCTCCCAGTAATTTGCTCTCTTTGTTCTTGTTTGGTAAAAGCATTTAAAAAGCCATACAGGATTCCTTGGATCAATATGCAATCTAAAAGGTGCCATGTTTAAAAAAAATATTGTTCTAGGTTGCATGGAAAAGTCAATAAAAAGTGGAGCTTTCATACTCTTTTCACATAACAAAATCTAAAAGCTTTTCAGTTTTCTGGATACTGTTGCCTCTCCTTAAATTAGTTGTTTGTCATTCACATATTAGTTATTGTTTCATTGCTTCATTCATGTCTCACCGGTGGGTCTTAATTTTGTGCATGATGTCTTCTTTTGAGACCTCAGATTTTGCCTGTGTTTTATTATGAAAAGGGAAGAATTAATGCTGAAAACAACGGAATAGTGGAAATTAGAGTCATTTCTTTGAAAATCTATTTGATTAAATACAAACTTTGAGGATTATTTTCTGACTGAGGCCAGTGGAAACTGATTTTTCCCTCATAAGCTATCATATTGTTATAATTTGTAGATCAACTTAACTTTTTATTGGGAAAACATGTATGATGCTAGTGAGTGTAACCCACCTATCCACCCAGCCCATGACCCTGTAGCCACATATGCTTGAGGGAAAATGGGATTGAATATGTTCTGATTCACTTACCAAATAAAAAAAAATATGCCAAAACCAAATAAAAAAAATATGCCAAGAAAAGGTTTGGGATAAACTAGAGATAAAAATCAAATGCAAGTATATTCAGGTAAAGTGCTCATACAGCAGAATTTCTCAACTGGTGCCCCTAAAACCATTTGATGTTGCTAAAGTGTGCTAGGGTTTCTGTGAGAGGTGGTGATGGCTGATGCATTTTTTATTCAAATCGTCTTTACAGTCAAAAAAGAAATCCATAAAATAATAGCAGATATTGGACTTTATATCTGAAGGTAATGGTGAGAGTGGTGGTTGGAGTATCAACCGCCCTATAAAGTTTGGATCCAAGATTTAGCATTGCTACTCATGTTGATATTTCAGGGGGAAGTGGTGGTGGGGGGCGGCTATTCCTTTAAATTTGCCCAAGGATTCCAGGGCTGGTTTGGCTCTACGGAAGACTCTCAGTATTCTGTCTGGTGTGCCTGCCAAGACTATTAGAACTTGCTTGACAGGACTGAAGTATTATCTAAATACAATCATCTACATTCTAATCATCTTGGCAGGCACACCAGCGGAATTGTGTGTATATATATACATATATATATATATACAATCATACCCCGAACTTACACGAGGTTAGGTTCCAGAACCCCTCGCGCAGGGTGAATTTTCGTGTAAGTTTGGCATGGTCTCTAAAAATGCTAATAAATGCTTATTTGTAAAGTTTAAACACTAAATATGACCCTAATCATGCTCCCAAATTATTAAGTTAACTTTTAAATGAAATTAAAGTTACTGTAATTTAATTTAAAAGTTAGCTGAATACATTACCCTTAAAAAAAGAAATAAATGGTTGACATAAAAATTGAGAGTTGGAAGAGAATTTCTGTTTCTCTCCCCTTGCAACTGATCTATTTTTAGAAGTCGTCTCAACCTCTTTTTAATAAGTTCTTTATTCTGTGTCTCTTTCTCTTTGTTCTGAAATGCTTTTTCATGAACAAACAGTGTTTTTTTTTTATTTTGACTAATACAACTCTTAGTTATTATGTGTCTATGTTTCAGAACGTATTTGCAACACTAGTGCATTTACACTTCGTAGACAATACAGGTCAAATTGGATCAATTTAAGCTATCTACTGTACAGGTAAAGATGTACAGAGAATATATATATATATATATATATATATATATATATATATATATATATATATATATATATATATATATATATATATTAATATATATATATATATATATATATTCTTATTCTTCTTTTAATGTGCTTTGATTCCCATTTTTGTATGGGGTAATATAATGCCTTCTTTTGAAGGACTTTTTTTGATTTGGCTTTATAATAGACCTGTGGTCTATATATAATGCCCTGCCTGATATCGCTAGACCCCGATATATATGTTTCATGTATATATATACCCAACGCCCTTCTTCCAGCAGCAGCGATTATATATATATATATATAGAGTTCGAGACGTGTGAGATGTTATTATGTTTTTAGAAGGTGTTGTAGTATTTGTTTTGTGTGTGTATTTAGTCTGTAACATCCATTTGCTTTTTAAGCAAACCTATCCGCTGATTACATATATAATCCCGGGATGTCTATACGGATAGCAAAATGTCTATCTCTGATCAGTCGGCTATATTTTGAACTATATATACAGACCTATATATATCCGCTATGCTATAACCGACTGAGCCATCGATATATATATATACAGTATATATATATATATATATATATATATATATATATATATATATATATATATATATATATATATATATATATGTATATAGATAGATAGATAGATAGATAGATAGATAGATATATAGTAATATCCCGAACTTGCGCGATTCGAGTTGCTTGATTTCACACACACAGGTTTTTCTTTGGAACCTAACTAATGGTCATACACAAGTTTTTCACAGACACGCGAACATTTGCGAACACTGATTAACCCTGCAAAAGTATTTGTTGAATTTTTTATGTAAATTATAAGTTTTCTAGCTTTTATGTGTAATGATAAATAAACTTTTTACCTAATAATAAGTACTAATTTTCAAATATTAATAAGATTAATAAAATTAAATATTTGTATAACAAACTTTTTACCTAATAATAAGTACTAATTTTCAAATGTTAATAAGATTATTTAAATTAAATAATAATAATAATAATGATAATAATAATAATAATAATAATAATAATAATAATAATAATAATAATAATAACAACAACAACACTGTAATTACAAAATTCGTACTATTTTAAACAAACAAATTCTTCCCTCGTCTTTTGTAGGAAGGTCGAAGGCAAAAGCTGTCAGACATGTCATTTAACATGACAAGAAGGGGATTGTTGCTGATCAGTGGTCAAATGTTTCTTGTAATTCTCTCTCTCTCTCTCTCTCTCTCTCTCTCTCTCTCTCTCTCTCTCTCTCTCTCTCTCTCTCTCTCTCTCTCTCTCTCTGTGTGTGTGTGTCCGTAATAATTCATAAAAAATTTCACTCTCTTCAGTAAGGACAACTGTTATCTCTCCCTCTCTCTCTTGTTCGAAGTTAGCCAACCTACATATTACAGTACTGTTTCTCCATATGTCTTTAACTGTACAATAGATAATTTTAAATTGATCTAATTTTACCTGTACCGTTTACAAACTGTAAATAGGCCGTTCTGAAACATAGAGCATTTCAGAACAAAGAGAAAGAGACAGAATAAAGAAGTTTTTAAAAATGAGGTTATTTCTTTTTTTAAGGGTAATGTATTAAGCTAACTTTTAAATGAAATTACAGTAACTTTAATTTCATTTAAAAGTTAGTTAGAAGGCAGACTTTAGCGAACAGCTTCAAGAATTCTTCAGTGTCTGATCCTGCTGTGTCAAAGCCTTGCCCCTTCCCCTCACCCTCCAGTGCTACCATCACCTCTTCCAAAAAATTCTTCTGGTATAGCTGTTTCATTGTAACAGTAACACCTTGGTCCATTGGCTTAATGAGTGGAGGCATATTAGGAGGCAAATAAATGACTAATATGATCTTCATCACCAACCAACTGGGTTACATTAGGATGCACAGGTACATTGTCAATGAGAAGCAGAGTCTTCACCTGATGCCTAGCAATGCCCAGGTCTTGTGTCTGATGAACCAATCAGTTACAATTCTGAAGGTAAGCCAAGCCTTTTCCAAATGATACCAAATCACTAGGAACCTATCCATTGACCCACACAGGGCATGTGGTTGCCTTGCATGTCTTAACTACCACTGGTATGCAATGATGGCTACCAGAAGCATTTGCATATAACGTGGCAGACACTCATTACTCGGAAAGTTCACGACCAAGTAAATTCTTTTCCTTCACGTCAGTTAAAGTGTTAATGAGTGTGGAATGTTGTGCTTTTTTTTTTTTTTTGTCTTAGTAACATTTTATGATATTGAGGTGAAGAGCAAGAACAATATTCTAGTTCAACAGTCTTGGGGAGTAAATAAAACAATCACTTCTTAACCTATAGGTTTATGCACCACTAGTTTTATTTATAAAATTAACAGTATGTACAGGTTAACTTCCAATTCTTGGAGACAGCACATTACTGGTCAACCCTACCCAACGAGGAAGTAAGCTTCCTCAATACCTAAGAACACAATCAATCAACAGCACTATTTAAGTCTTTCCCTTTTATTTAATTTTGTTGCAAAACACATGTACCACGAGTCACTTTATCAAGGTTGCAGCACACAAGTGGTAGAATAAAAGAAAGCTGCACAGACACCACCACTGCAAGCCCTCAAAATTATTATTAGCACTGGCTTGCATATGTGGCTGCCAAAAAAGATGAAGCAGTAAGCATTGGTATTGCAGCTAGGAGGATTATGAAAGCACTCATAAACTGCACAGTAAGTTCCACCACAATCCATGGCAGTGTGCTGCAGTCTTCCATAAATAGCAGCCAACAGTACTGATTGAGTACCACAATCTCTGTCAGACCAGAAATGAGAAAGGTTCCCCATTGATTATAACATGAGGGAGAGTAATGACACCCAATACTTAGAAAAAAATTAGACATGAAATTTAAGAAATATTAACAAGTTAATGTATTGATAACTATTAAGTGCAAAACAAAACAGCCAATATATGGCCACTGCATAGTGGTAGAATAGATCAGTTTCATCACTGTTGTAGATTTACCCTAAAACAATGCCTTCTTTTGTCATCAACCCTTGCAGTGTCTGGTGAAATTCCTCCATTATCTCCTCGGAAGCATCCAAAGCTTCACCGTGAGTCTTCTGGTTAGAAAACCCATGTCAAATGTTGAAGTGAAAGAGCCAACCTTTGGAGACCTTAAAGTCTGCAACCTTGTACAGGCCTGCAAACTTCGTAGCTGCAGCCTTCAATTCAGCACTGCTTACACTCGTGCATGCCTGCAGCTCTTTGCTGACCAAACCAGATTAAGGTCGACTGTTCAGTATCTTCATGATGGGCTTTTGCCATGACCTTGTGGACCTGACTCCTGGATGTCTTCTTCCTTTCCTCCTGCAAGGTTGACCCAGCAGTGCCATACTCCTCCGTGATAAGTGCTATAGAGCAATTTGCCTCGATTCTCCCTACAATTTTAAGCTTCTTTTGAATGGTCAACACCTTCATCTCCCTCTTGGGATGAGGTGGGCCCATACAAATAATACACAAGAACACACACACACAACTAGCATTACCAGGAAAGCTGCATGTTTTTTGGAAAGCATCGCTTATGGCAAGCACTTGCAAACCATTAAAAAATGCAAGCGATCACGCATGACTGGACAAAGAGGGGAAACGCTCTTTGTTACCAAGTGCATTGACACTTTCTGGGTGTAGCAGTTAGACACAAGTTTATGACAAAGTCTATTTGCCATTGAAAAGAAAAAATCATGATGGCTTGTAATGATGTATGTGTTTTTGCCAGTAGCGGGAAAGCTTACAAAAATCAGAAGTGCTTATCCACCCAGGCACCTTCTGCCATACGCTGTTGAACTGATGACATGTCAGTATTAGCCAATTAAAAATGATAAAGTAATGTATGATGACGTGTTGTGCGATTTCGTGCTTTTAAGCCAATAACAGTCTCTCTCTCTCTCTCTCTCTCTCTCTTATATAGGTAATTATTTTACTACCAGCTACAGCAGTTTCCTTTGACAAAATGTAATAAAATATCAACATGAAAAAACATAAAGTCAAAGCTTTAAAGAAGTCTAACTCTGGCCTCCCCCTCTCCACTCATCCTGTATGGCTTTCCCACCCCTTCTCCACCTGGGAAACTCCTTCCCCAGTCACCCACCCCCCAATAACCCATTCTCCATGTGCTTATTCATATGAGCAATGTTACTAACACCTCTCTCTCTCTCTCTCTCTCTCTCTCTCTCTCTCTCTCTCTCTCTCTCTCTCTCTCTCTCTCTCTCTCTCCATGCTGTGTTGCCAACCATCCTCCCATCCTGTCCAGCCTTCCCACACCCCTGCCCTGGAAGCTCTTTCCTTGGCCTCCACCCCTCTAAAAAAACATTTTCTCTGCCTTTTTATGCTTGTAAGCAGTGTTACAAACACTTCTTTAGGCCCATGCTGTTATGCCAACCATCTGAGCGAGGTTTTTAAACTTTTATGAAATTTTTATATATTATACAGGCAGTCCTCTCTTATCGGTGATGTTGTGTTAACGGCGTTCCAGTTTTACAGTACTTGGCTAATGACTTCATTAACCAGATTTTCAGTGACGGTAAGCGATTTTCAGCGTCAGTGAATGGTTTATCAGTGTTGGTAATCGGTTTATTGGTGTTGGTAAGCAGTTTATCAGCGCCGATAAATGGTTAACTGTGCTGATAAGCGGTTTATTGGCGCAGATAAACGGTTAATGGTGCCGATACACAGTTTATTGGTGCTTACGATGTCATAAACGCTATTTATTACCGTAATTATTGGTGATTTTCAGTTATAGACGATTTTCTGTTAGCAGCGCTCGGCTGGGAATGGAACCCCTGTTGTTAACCAGTGACTGCTTGTATATATGTCTTTGGTCTCTTGAAAATTCGCCTATTCACGGTATTTTTCACTGAGAGATATTCACTAATTACTGTATTTTCGAATCAGTTTCATGACTAAATGCACTTTTTTGTGATAAAACTATTAAAATACTCAGGTATGAGCATTTTTAGAGTTTTTTTGTGTTTAAACTATCAAAATAGGTGGTTCTAAGTGTTTTTAGAGGGGTTTTTAAGTATTCGCGGATTTTAGCTATTCACGGAGGGGGTGCGGTGTCTGGTACGCATCCCCCGTGAATATGGGGGATTTACTGTACATCAATAAAGTTAAAAGTTGCTTGGTTTCAGTTCTCCACCACCTTAATGTGCTCAGGCAAATGTTTGGCAGATTCCCACAAAACCCCACCACAGACCCCACACTGCAGCAGTAACTGATTGTGATATGGAGCCAGTGGTTTTTCATCACCTTGGGGGAGGCGCAAACTCCCGACAACCGAGTAGAATTCCAAGACACTAGCCACTATAGATACTAACTGGCCCCTCTAGGTTCTTTTGAAAACATTTGTGGCCTGTTATAAAATTCATCTTAACCAGAGAACAAAAACTGATTCTAATAGGGCAGACATCCTGCAATCCCTCGTTCAAGAAATATTTTGCAATTAGGTAGACGGTTTAACCAAAGACCAGATGACTTGCATCTGATAAAGAGATTACTGTATTAGCCAGATGCTAAGTTCCAAACACTCAGTGCATTGAGGCAGTTTTGGAAGGGCTTCAACCTCAAGTACAGTATTGAATCACTAATATCAGGGATGCATGCATAGCATTAGAGTACAGAGAACTCATTTACTGTCTTGACACTGTGAAGAGGAAATCCAGTATGAAAACATTATTGTCATTGATAGTGGTGCCCCAGGATATCAGCTACAGATTTGCTGTGGAAGTACTGTCTGACCTCTTAAATCCGGCATTCCATGGTCCAGCAACTCCCATGACCTGGGACATGTTTGAATCAACCTCCATTAATTCTTGAGTGGCTACGAGGGTTGCGCCACACGTTTCAGTTTTTGTATTTTTTTTTTATTTTGGAACTGAAGGTTGCCCCGCAAATACTGTACACAAGCAGTTTATTTCTAATGAAAACATTTTGTGAAACACAAAAGTATACAGCGTACAAAAGAACCACAATTTGCGTTTACAGTACAGTAAACCCCCATACTCGCGGGTGATGCGTAACCCCCGGCGAATAGCTAAAACCCGTGAATACTTAGAACCCTTCTAAAAACACTTAGAACTGCCTATTTTGACGGTTCAAACGCACACATAACAAACTAAAAATGCTAATGCAGGTATTATCCTACTTACGATGGGGTTGTTGGAAAAAACGTAAGAAATACCAAAACGTATCTCGAACATAGCCTAGCATACACTAGGGTATTTGGTGCCATGTACTGTATACATGTATGGTAGCCTAGCCGGTATTATTTTATAAGTTGCCAATACACACTATGAAATTGTAACTTACATTTTGAAAAGAGCTCTTCATTCTCATTAATTTGAACCCCATAAACACTATTCGCAAATGACAAATAAAAAAATCAGAAAATTTACGACTTATAAGGTAAGAATACCCCTCCCCTCCATAGCTAATACGGCAAAATTGTAACCAGTCAACACCGTTGGTGAAGTTATATTGGTATTTTAAGGTTCTTTTAGTGCCCTATTATTTTCATAGTCATTTTTGCATAAAAACTCAAAATGGTTTTTCGTGCAAAAATGGCTGGCTGAGTCTTATTGGCAACTTGTAAAATTTTACCGCCTAGCCTACACTATAAAATATACTCTTTACATAGACAGTATATTAATTATTAATGTCAGCTAAATCTGGAGGTTCGTACAAAGTGACTTACGATAATTCAATACAAACAGAAATTGAATAACAAACAAGATTTAGCTTAGCCAACACTATGGTATATTGTTTACATACATGGTAGCGTAGCCTACATTATACTCTCCTCTATATTCACATCTTGTATTACACAAACATCGAACATTATGAATATGCATCCTTTCCATGAAACTTTTAAAATGTTATGCCTTAATTCACTGTATCCAATAATATTGTATATATATTCTTATATTGCTTTTGTATTATAAATTGCAATCATAGTGATCAATGTTTTGGTTTGGAAATGTTTACGTGGCGTTTATTTTGCCGCATGTAACTCAGTTCTGAGCGCTTTTCTTGCTTCTAGTTAGCGTAAATGTGTCTTAGATACTTTATTTGTAAGGGGCAAGGTTGTTTTTCATTATACGAAGTGCTTTTAAGTCGAAATATAGCTAAAATACGTCTCGTTGTGAAATTAATTCATCTATTATTTTCGTTAGTAGATGACGATGGCCGTTTGGGGCCGTTTGTTTTGTGTAAAAAAATTCAAGATTCCTTTTGCTATTTTCACTTGATTTCATCATAATACAAGCTTTACATATTTATCGTTTACCGGCGTAAAAATTACAGCAGTGTGTTCTTTTATGCACAATAGTTTTGATTAAAATACTTTTTCTCCCATTATAATTACCATCGAGTTTAATCCATGTTGCTGATGCACGATAATTTACAGTATAGTCATCAGCAGCCTGAACATTGTTTTCTCAGCTTCAGCTACAACTTGCAGCTTAAATTTAGCAGTATATTTCCGTGCCATTCTTTTATCCATACCAAATAAGGGTATAATGTAAGAATATATCAGTCCTACTCTACTTAACGTCAATTGTGCCATAACGTACGGTAATTGTTTATTACCGTTCGATGGTTGAAATACCAGGTAAAAGGTTTTTGTTATCTGATTGGTTGTAAGCAAAACAACAGTTTCTTGGTCGGTTGTTTATGGCTGTACTCATTTACTAACAATACTTTTATCGTTCTCTTCTACTTTTTTTAACAAGGAGATGGGGTAAAGAGATGGATGAAAAGTTGACTATTGTGATTTAGTCTCTCTCACTGCCTGATAACGCTGCTGCCTGCGCCCGCGTGAAATTGAAGAATATTTTACAAAAATAATATTGTGGCACAATATTGGTATTAATTGGTTACCCCATTGCAAAATCGAATTATCATAAGGTGAATTATCGTAACTTGAGCATTACCTGAGTGTTTTAATAGTTTTATCACAAATAGTGCATTTATCATGAAAATGAGATGAAAATACAGTATTTAGTGAATCTCAAATTTTCTGCAAATAATTGGTAGATATGTTCCAAAGAGAAATCCATGAATACGTGAGTCCGCGAATTGTGAGAACGCGAATCCGGGGCGTGTATACTCTTGTAGCATCTGAACTTGTGTGTTATGCGATCTTAAAATTTCATATAAAAGCATGACTTCATCATATACTTTGTTTATAGTGAGAGATGTATTTTCAGTGGATTACACAAGGCTGGACTTTCTATGCCTGTCTCGGTTTCAGTAGATACCACTGATAATGCATATTATATCTGAGTTAGTTTTTAACTAAGAAATAGGCCTAGAAGCAAAAGTTTATTAGGTTACTGTAAATGCTAATATTCTGCTTTAAATCAGGCTTACCAACCGTGTACTTGCCTAAAAATTCATTACTATTTCTTATTCTAATTAACAACCACTTACTACTACGTGCAAGACACTGGCATAAATAACAGCAATTACTGACATAATCGCATTGAGAAACAGCCATTTGCCAATGTCAGTTACTGTAGCTAACATTATTAAGGGTTGCATTACAGTTGTTGACTTTTTAAAAATTTGCTAATTTTCAGTGGTGACTTTCAAAGATAAAAATAGAATAAATCTTTATTCATCCTTCATGCAATGGAGAGGAGAGTGTTATGAAGGTATGCCACTAAATTTAGTGGTACCTGTGACTGAAAAAATGAATAATGCGAAGGCAACAAAACATTTTGGAAGAGGCAAAAGCAACATCCGATACGGGTGAAACCACATCTTTACTTCATTTAATTTGCTTCATAAAGTAAGTTGCATTTTTATGAAAAAACGAATCTCCAAAATGCGTTTCATTTAGCAACTAATAGCTGTGATGATGTCAGTAAAACATAACCAGCTGGTGATTTTAAGAATGTAAACATTATCAGAATGCAAATGGTTCCTGAACACTACGCTCATACGTAAATTAAATGTGATGATAATAAGAAAATAATGCATGAAATATAATTGCAAAAATGTAAAATTGCAATGTAAAGCAACAGTTTTATTAAAATGATCATTCTTATTACAACTGTTATTTGAATTTTGCAAATGGACATCTTTCGGTGTAACAACCCACCCAGGGTCAATAGTCTCTCTCTCTCTCTCTCTCTCTCTCTCTCTCTCTCTCTCTCTCTCTCTCTCTCTCTCTCTCTCTCTCTCTCTCTCACACACACACACACACGGGTTTAAAGAAACAAAAGCAGCAGATCTTTAGGTTTCTGCTGAGAACAAAAGCCAGAAAAGTTTGAAGTGTTGGAAAACATTGAAAGGTGCCAGAAGATCAAAACTCAACAGTGCACTTTTGAAGTGTTTAAGCTCCAAGAAATTGAAGATGTCAGCATTTCCAGGGAGGTACTTACAGAGCAGGCCAGAACTTTCATAAGGAACTAAACCTAACTAACGACAGTGATTGTTCGTAAGCTTTGTTCTACTTTTGGTAACACAGCAATGTATATGTGGAATGAGCTGGCAAGATTTTGGTTACGTAGGAGTTTTTTACGGGTGATTTCTGTCATCTGGGATTTTCTGTGGTCCGGCAGTGGCTTGGTCACAAGGGAGCTGGTTTAAAGATTTTGGACCGTACATATCTCTATCACTGATATAAATATATGGGACAGAGTGCACCAGAATATGTTTTCTCATCAACTTACTAGAGGTTGAATAGATGCATTCACTTTCACTCTTATTATTGGTTTGTCATAACCCTTAATTACATTAGTGGTTGTATTATCCATTTAGCCAAATGTAAAGTCATTAATAATAGGACTACAGTATATGTATACTGTACTCGTATATATGTCCACTGGAATTTAAAATTTTATGTAATGAATTTTACAACTTTTTTTTCTATACATTCTTCAGGGTCAGAGGTTCTGCATGAATCAGTTCCGTTATGTGTTCAACACTACTAGGATCCCAGGTCAAGACGCTGACAGCCTTTATCATACATGGAAGAGTGGTAAGGTTGCAATTAAATGTTGACCATGGACAATACTTACATGTGCTCTATATTATACTACATTGTATATGTGTGATTGCTCCGGGCAAAATTTATTTCCCATGAAGGGAACTACTTTTGCATTTCAGCTTATTCCTGTGCAGATTGTGTCATTAGCAAATATCATTCCATGTATACTCTGGATAATTTTTTTTAAATTCCTCCCTTTAAAGCAAAATCTTCCTTTGTGTTTGTCCACAATATTCCTTGTCCCTCATTCCTTATTGCTTTGAAATGTATTTTCACTATTCTTCATTCCATTCATTGTACATGCAGAACCATTTCATCAATGCTTTCATCTGGAATTTTCTCACGTCTTCAATCCTTCTTTTCTTCATTTATATTTTCTTGACATATAATTTCTTTCGTCTTGCACGTATGGGAATTTTTTCCTACATGCAATTATCATAAAACTTCCAGAGAAATGCAATAGTTCCCCAAACTCTCAGGAGACGAGGTCCAGATTGAAGTTTTATAAGATAAACTATCACCAGTCAAGTATGCAGAATGACACCCTATTGATAATAGAGTTGTTTGAAGGTATAAGATGTTCTGAAGCTCAGTTTTTCATTTTTAGTGCTTTTACTATTTGAGAATCACAGTATTGTATGTTTGTAACAAGAAAACTAACAATTTCTCAGCTTTTACCAAACTATTCCTGCAGTCCTAAAGAACAGCTTTTATATAGGGTAAAATATAACTGCTCTAGACATTTTTACCAAATTCCGTGAAATGCAAGGGACACTTATGTTACATTTATTTAACTGCTGTATACTGCTTACTTAGAAACTTTTGCTTTTCTGTAGTAGGACGACCATAGTAACTGGTAATCACTTTAGCCCTTCTCACTGCAATCCTTTGGGATCACTCAGGGAGGGGTTTGCACATCTCGTTTGCAGGGACCATTGGCTTTCATTACCTGACCTGCAGGTCGGGTTAGGTTTGCTGATGGTCCATATCTTTCCTTGGTTGGGCGATTGGGATGATAGGGCAACACAACTCCTCCCCCATTGATTTATCAGGATTGCACAGGAAAGGGTTTGCGCAGCCTGTTTGCGTTGCTTGTTCATTTCCCAAATACTGAGTTTTGAAATGAGTTTTTGGGGAGTGAGAAGCCAGTGTTCCCTGTCCTTCCATTGTCAGATGGCCATAGTGGCGGGGTAGTACTTTGCCCCTTTGATCTCTGGCTCTTTGGGGCCATTAGAGAGGAATAGCATGACCTGGTTGCATGGCTCTGGCACTATTGATGAGTCCTATCTTTGGACTGGGTTGCTTAGTAGTGACGGGTATTGTGGAGCTTTCTATCACTCTTACCTTTCTCTTTCGATATCTTTCAGTGGAGAAAGAGGAAGGCTAGCATGTCTGACCCTCACTGCAGTAAGTCTTGATAGACTTCCAGCATTCAGAAGGACTGATTTGGCTTGTGGTATGGTACCCTTGCATCTATGTTTTTGTTCATGGGTGCAAACATTACCCCAAGGCCATCTGGTCCCTAGGCTACCAGTCCAGTCAAGGCTCTTAGACCGCTGGTCCTAGACCTTCTTTTGCCGCCTGTGCTCCATGCACAGGTGCAACCACTACCCAGGCTGATCAGTCTGGTCAGGCTCTTGGGCCATCACCCCTTGGCCCCCTGCTGTTACCCATGCCTCATGCACAAGTGCAACTGCTTCCCTGGGTTCCCTGGAACCCAGGGTGCTGGTCCGGTCCAGCAAGCCAGGCTATCTAAGCCAGCCAGGTTATCCATACTACTGGTACAGGTCCCTTGGCTCCCAGGGGTCCAGGGAAGTGGCAGGATCCATATAGTACTGTGATCCAGACTTAGTAAGGGGTGATTCCCCCTTCCTTCAATTTTTTCCTGTAGAGGTTTCATCCTCTCGGAAGGTTTTGGCACAATCACAGATAGCTCTTGCCACGTTTTCACAAACAAGTACACTCTTCAAGACCTGTAGGTTTGTTGTCAACTTAGTTTGATGACTGTTCATCGCCTTGTTCCCCTGGAGGAGGCCTTGCCTCTATTAGACAGGGCAAGGGTGCCAGGGACGATTCCTTTTTTTTTTTTTTCTCTTCGGAAGTTTCTGAGAGACAGGGGCTGGACAAGCACCAGGGCTAGGATATGAGGTTTTCACATTTTCTCCTGAGATTTTTCACGAGAAGTAGGTGCTCATATCAGTATTAGAAATGAAAGGGTTATACAGCCAAGTGTGAAATGATCCCAGGGGGTTTTTGACAAACCTCTTCCTACAGGAGGGATGTCTCATGTTTTTCAGCAATTGGATTGGACCTGAGGGTCCTTTACACCAAGAGTCAGATATTAAGGTGCAGGGGCTGCTTTGTTTATAGGCTGTCAAGGTTGTTTACAAGCTGGATGGCCTTGGGAAGCACCTGGGCATTATCTGCAGTTTTTTCCCTGCCATGAAGAATGCTTAGGCTCTAGCTTAGTTGCCTTGGTCATGACTAACTTGTGGTATGTTGAGCCCTATGATTGTTCACCCATATCTGTACAGGGAACTCATCAGGCCAATCAAGCATAGCAACTCTCTTCCAGCGCCCCTGACTCATCTCAGTTGGTGCCAAACCAAGGTCCCCAAGCGAAGCCTGCCTGCTAATGGTTTAAAGTTGTCTACCATGCTTCGCTGTAGAAAATGTGGCGCCTTGTATGGGGGAGATGACCTGAAGGAAGAGGCTATTTTCAATTCACTTTTGTCTGGGAGTAGTCTTTGTCGACTACCTGGACAATTTCCTGTGAGCTGGCTTTGTGTGTGGGGCGATGGGATACAGTGTTGTCTTGGGTCCTTGGGTAAAATTTGGGCACTGAGTCAGCGGTGGCTCTGAATATTAGTCCGCCCTGGGGTCTACTTCGATCCTTTTGGAATGAGGTATAGGCTGCGGCAAGGTTAGTGCAGTTGACTAACAACACCTGCCTTTGTTAGGCAGTGTCCTAAAGGCTTCCAGGCCTATAAGGCATTGCAGTTGAATTTTCATGTTCAACTGGCCTTCTTTTCTTTGGGATAGCAGAGTTTCAACTTTGTTTTCTTCCGTGGAGTTTCCCAGACTTCTGCATCAGCAAATCTATACAATCTCAAACCATCTTCTATTTTGTGAAAGCATAACTCTTAATCTAGTGTACCTTGAATGTACCTCAAAACATGTTTAACAGGTACATGATGTTCAGCACTTGGTTTGGTTAGTTACTGTAACAATTTCATAACAAGCCAACTCAAATCAGGTCCAGTACATGCCATTGCATAAACTAAATTCAACTTAGGTTCCCAAGCCATAGCTCTTGGCTTACAGTTTTCCATCTGGAATTTATGGAGGTTGTTTTTGAGATAATGACCTTGACTCATTTTCACAATACTGTTTTTGAGATAATGACCTTGACTCATTTTCACAATACTATTTTCAAATTTGAACTTTATACCTAGAAAGTAAGATAATTTTCCTAAGTCTGACAGTTTGAACCTAGTTTGCTGTTTATATTTGATTCCATATAATAAACATGTTCTTGATGCACTAATAATGTCATCATCCCAGAACTGTGCAAATTTCATAGAACTTTCTTTGTCTAGAATATACACAGTAATCTGAATAAGACTAAACAAATCCTAAATTGGTAAAAAAAAAATCATGCAATACCTTGTTCCAATTATGGCCACTTTATTTCAACCCATACAAAGATTTTAATTTCCACACAAAATCTTCACCACCAGCATTGAAACCTTCAGGCTGTTCTATAAAAATTTCACAGTCAATAGGTGCATTGAGGTAAGCGGTTTTTTCATCTAAAGTCCTCAACTAGGAAGTGAAGACAGTGTCCTCTGTGCCCCAGTAGGTGCCAGACTCCTGTTTTGGGAAGGGTGGAGCAAAAGAGGAGTGGAGCAGTGGATCATAAAATTCCTAAGGGAGGGCTACTCTGTCCCATTCAGGGAAAAACCTCCATTATTCAAGAAGCCCATCATCTTGACTGCCTACTCTGTAGGCTCAGAGAGGTTCTCAGCCCTCTTGGAGGAAGTTTCCTCCCTCCTCAAGAAAAGGGCAATAGAGGTGGTCAAGGATGTGAGTTTGGAGGGGTTCTACAATCGTCTGTTTGTAGTTCCCAAGTCTTCAGGAGGGTGGAGACCGGTCCTGGACATCAGTGCTCTGAATGTCTTCATTTAGAAGAAAAATTTCAGAATGGAGACGAATTACTCTATTCTTTCACCCATTTGCCAAGGAGACTGGTTAGTCTCAGTAGACTTGCAGGATGTGTACTCCCACGTTCCCATACACCTGACCCAAGGAAGTGTCGTGAGATTCGTTTTCCAGGACCGGGTCTTCCAGTTTCGAGCCCTGTGTTTTGGACTATCGATGGCCCTTCAAGTATTCACTTGTGTTCTTGCCCCTCATGCAGGGCGGCTCCACCTCATGGACATCAGCATCTCATTCTACTTGGACGAAGGAGCAGTGCACGGATAACCTTCAGAAGACCCTTCTTCTAGCCCAGGATCTAGACCTGTTAATCAATCTTCAAAAGTCCCAGCTGGTTCTGTCTCAGGAGATAGTTTATTTGGGTATGACGTTGAACTCTCAGATTTTTCCGGCTTTTCCTTCCCCCAAAAGAGTGGAATCTTGTCTACAGATGGTAAACGAGTCCCTCTCCCTTCAGACCTGCCTAGCCAACAAATGGGTGGGTCTTCTTGGAACTCTGGCCTCATTAGAGCAGTTCATTTCACTGGGGAGGCTTCATATGAGAGTCCTACAGTTTTTCCTCAGAGCCAGCTGGGACAGGAGAAATCACCCAGACTCTTTCGTTTTCCGGTGACCCTGGAGATCAAGAAGCACCTGCTTTGGTGGAGGTCAGAAAACAGATTGCTGGAAGGGAAGTCCCTATTCACTTGGAACCCCAACCTAAACTTTTATGCAGATGCATCAAACATAGGCTGGGGAGCTCTCCTTGGGGGCAAGGAAGTCTCCGGGAAATGGTCACCAGAGCAGAAAAAGTGGCACATAAATGTGAAGGAACTAAAGGCAATTCACTTGGGGTTGCAAGCCTTTGTATCAGAAGTGTTCAGCAAGATGGTGGCGGTCCATTCGGACAATACCACAGCCCCATCTTATATCAGCAAGCAAGGGGGAACACGTTCTTTCTCCCTCTGCGAAGTGGCGAGGAATCTTCTAATCTGGATAAACCAGAATCAGGTGAGAGTGGTGACCAGGTTCGTCCAAGGCAGACTGAATGTTTTGGCAAATCAGTTGAGCAGACACAATCAAGCCATCCCCACAGAGTGGACTTTAGATCCATTTAGATCCATTTGTATGTCTAGACCTGTGGAAACTGTGGGGAAGACTAACTCTGAACTTCTTCACGACTTCCAGAAAACATCATCTCCCTCTGTTTTGTTCTCCATTTCCAGAGCCCTTAGTATGGGCGATGGATGCCATGCTGCAGGACTGGTCAAACAAAGACGTATATGCCTTCCCTCCCTTCAGTATATATAATCCTGGACTTATTTGTTCCTTTTTAGCCTAATATAGAGTGATTATTATAGATCACTCTTAACCCTTAAACGCCGAGCCTCTATTTACAAAAGTGTCTCCTGTATGCCAGACTTTGAGAGTTAGCGCCTCCAGGAAAGAAAGTTTTTTCAAAAATCACACCACACTTAGTTTTTAAGATTAAGAGTTAATTTTTGGTTCCTTTTTTTGTCATTGCCTGAAGTTTAGTATGCAACCATCAGAAATAAAAAAAAATATTATCATATATAAATATTGGAATATATGACAGCGTGAAAAAAAATTCCATATATAATTGTATACAAATCGCAATGTGAGCAAAACGGTTAAAGCTAATGAGTTATTTTTTTTCATTGTATTTACACTAAATTGCAATGATTTTGGTATATCACAAATTGTAAAACGATCAAAGCAACACAGAGAAAATATTATCACAAAATGATGCATGAATTCGTAACGCTCGGACTTAAGTAAGTTTTTTTCAAAAATTCACCATAAATCGAAGTATTGTGCTAGAGACTTCCTGTTTGTTGCAAAATGAAGGTAAATGATTAAATATCACTAGAATGCAAGATTTTTTGCTTATCTAAAAATATATATATATATATATATATATATATATATATATATATATATATATATATATATATATATATATATATATATATATATATATATATTATATTTATATATATATATATATATATATATATATATATATATATATATATATATATATATATATATATATATATATATATATATATATATATATATATATATATATATATATATATATATATATATATATATATATACACACACACACATATATATATAATATATATATATATTTTATTTTGGTACTGAATACGTAAATAAAAGGAATGCAGGTGAAAAACTTTTTTTTTCCATAAAACGAAATAATATACAAAACACCAATAAATACAGATATATAAAAACTTGTAATAAATATAAAATTAAATATAAAAATCAATGCAGAATACTCACTTGTAATCCTGACTCTTCAAGTTCTGTTCTTGTTTCTCCCTCCTCCATTGAAGAGTCTTTCATTTTTTCCTCTCGACATGACGAGGTACAGGTGGAGGAGGAGATGCGCCCCTTACTGCAGACGGGTCAGCCCTTCGGCGTCCGCTGCGCCTCCAGTGTCCTCGGGTAGGCGCACTCCAATATATGACCGCAGTGTGGTATTTGTGGTCACACTTCCCGATCCTGCAAAGTGCTACCTTGCAAGTTCGACAGACGAACCGGGTGTCTCTTCTTCTGCCATTCATATGGCACACCCGTCACCGTTTCTGCTTACGCCCTTCATATGGCACACCCGGCACCGTTTCTGCTTACGCCCTTCATATGGCACACCCGGCACCATTTCTACTTACGCCCTTCTAGGGGCTCCAGTGTGTGATCCCCTGCCTGCAGCCAACTCACAGGGTCCACTACCCGACAGGACATTGGAATGTCAGGGAGGGTAGCAGCAGGGACAGGGACAGCAGGGGCGGCGGCAGCAAGGGTGGCAGCAGCAGGGCCGGCATCATCAAGGGTGGCGTCGGCAGGAGCAGGACGACCAAGGTTGGCCCTCCTAGCGACATCTGCCCTATCCTCTCGGGGCAGGGGGCCAGTGTTGGAAAACCACTCCTCAGGATTGAAGTTTATGAGGGCATTCCCAGCCACCTTGAGAAACTGGATGTGGGACAACCTCCGGGTGTCCGAATTGTACCCACAGTAGAGGATGTAGGCATTCTGGAGGGCTAACTAAAGGAGGTATTTTAGGAGCTTCTGTGTCGACCCCCGGGTTCTCCTGGCGAAGTGATAATACTGGATGAGTTGATCAAAGAGATCAACTCCTCCCATGTGCCTATTGTAGTGCCCGATGACAGTAGGCCGTTGGACACGAAACTCCTTATACGTAACTCGGCCCTGCCGACGTGTCTTCTTCCGCTGAACGACCTTTTCTTGGATGGGCTCATGACTGGTTGTAATCATGGGCACGAAGTCGGACCCCTTCCAACAGATGACGAAGACATCTCCTTCCGCCGCCACTCTGTCTCTCCTTGCCAGATGTTGCGGGTGGCTAGCGAACCTCTTGAGGACATTCAGGGCCCCACGCACCAACCAAAGGGTACCACTGACGTGCACACCTGCTTCATACAATTCCTGGGCCAGGGATACCGAGTTATAATAATTATTCATAAACAGGTGGTATCCCTGGTTATGGAATGATCCACAAGACCGAAGACAGTGTCACACAGCGTGGAGAAGACCCCGGAATCCACAGAGAAGTCCACAACGTATCCAGTGTTGGATTCCGTAATAAAAAATAACTTTACACCATATTTCTTTGGCTTCTTGGGGTTGTACACTTTTATGCTTAGACGTCCTTTGTATGGCATCATCCCCTCATCCAAAGAAAGGTTCTTGGAAGGAACCACGAGAAACTGACACCGTTCATGAATGTAGTCCAACACTGGGCGGACTAAGATGAGGCGGTCGGGGTTATTCCGGGTACGCCCTTCGGTTGAAGGCGTTTAAATACCTGTCCAACGCTAGGAAACTATCACGGGCATAATGCCGGGCACATTGGGCCTACTTAAAAAAAAAATTCCGCCTCAATATTGCCTGACGCCGGCAGCAGGCATCATTCCCAAAAAATGTGGAGCCCCAAAAAAGCGCCATGTCCGTGAGTTTGCAGCCCCGCCATCGATACGACAACGCCCTCTGCAGTTCCTCACGGCAGTACTGAGCGTAATCCGCCGTCTCTGCAACAAGGTATTCCAGCAATTCCAGCGGAAGAGCTGAATGAACCCCAGTGCAGTGAGAGGCACAGGGACGGTCAGTCCAGGTACTACCCGTGAATGGGTGCATGTTAGGTGGGGTGGGGTCCTCCAACCACCCCTCATCACTTTCGGACGAATGGCCTTCACCTGGCTGCCGCGACGTTTTCCCCCCTTCTACGGCACGCATGCATGCACGGGCACGACCTCGCACTCCCCACTGGCCCATCTCCCTCACTTTCACCATCACTTTCTGTCTCATCCCCACCAGCCACAATTGGTGCTTCCTCCTCCTCAGACTCCCCTCATAAGCACTGAAACCACTGAACTCGAGTTCACTTTCATGCTCTGGCTCTTTGGACATTGGGGGGAAAATACTGCCGTCACTGACATCGGGCGTGATGTCCTCATCGCTAGATGACCAACTGCCATCAAAATGAGGACTTTCCACCTGCTCTCGATTGAACTCCAACAAGTATTCATCAATGTCCTTTTGTTGGAGGCCTCCCAAATGTTTACAAATGCCTCTCAGGATACCCCGATGTTTCCTAGGGGTCGTAAAGGCACAGGGTTCCCCTTACGCCCACGGTCACTTTCGCCACACGTCCATACAACACGGCGTTGAAAGATGGATCACCTTGGGTGCTTGGTCCCTCTCCAGCATCCAAGTCTAAAACGCGCTGATCACACACTCACTACCGACAGGCAATACGCGCCTTTCAGAGTCCTAACGACGTTGGGACATCTCTGTGTACGTCCTATTGCGTCACAAACACACTAACACTTGCACAAGTTCAGCAAAACATGAATGCGTCAAGAAATTGCTTTCTGACGATGCGTCGCTGATGCTTTGTAGTGAGAGACGAAAGAAATTCGCGCTTTTCTAAATGCGCAGCTGGGTCACGCTTGTAAACAAAACAACAGGGTGATCCATGAACTCCCAACATTCCTCAAATTTTTCGTAAACGAGGCCTATAAGTATTTTTCCGCAAATATTTAAAAAAAATTTGTAGTCTACATATTTTACGTCCACTGCACCCGACAGACAACTTTTGTCGACGTAACATACGCCCAGCCGCCACTTAAAGGGTTAAATGTATAGGCTATATAAAACAGAGTTTTATATAAGTAACTTACCAAGTACTGTAATTACATAGCTATAATTTCCTCTTGCACGGCAGCTTAAATTAAAAATTCATGGGTAACACTTCAAAGTTTAGTGCAGATGGCTGGTCCTGCCCACTCACGGGAATACCAAGAACAACTTAGCAGACAACCTCAGTCTGTTTCTGCTGCACTCAAAGTAAACACTGAGTGTCGATGGCAGCTTTGTTCTTAAATTTGCGGTTGCAAACCAGATTTTGGTGACGTTTTATTGCTGATTTTCGGTAGCCTTCAAGCCTACAGCTTTCAGGATCAGTATTTTATTGTTTTTGTTATTAAGGTCTGATCCAAGTTTATCATATTTCACTAGGCTACAGTAGCGAATTTGCAATCAAATGGGTTAACTACCGGTAGCCTAGTTTACCGCATTACCACCTTTACTGGTTAACGTAAGAAACGTAAACAAAGCATTCTTTGCTGAAGCAATATTTACGGTAATGAATTACTTTCTGCAAGTCTCAATTGATGTTTGTTAGGATTTGCGACATGTCTGTATGGTGATACAGTGTGTACTTCAGCTATTCTTGGTAAAAGTTAACTTTCGTTTTCTGAATAGCGTAATAACGTAAATGTTGTTTGCTACCTGTCCGACTTTTTTGGTACTAAACACATATCTGAAAGCCTCTATTATGGGATAGCCCAAGGTAGAGGGTTAAGGTATAGATAGCTAAATGCTGGCTTTAATGGTGATAGTACTGTTACATCGTGCTACAATCAATTGTGCTTCCCCAATCCCAAACCACAACAACCCACAATGCACCAGTCATAAGCCGAGCTTCGACGCGCAATATGATACACAAGACTTAATACATAACAATCTCAATGTTTGATAGGATTTGAGATATGTCTGCATGATGGTACTCAGTGTACTTCGAACTATGTCGGTAAAGGCTAACTTTTCTTTTTCCGAGTAGCGTAAAAACTTAATACAGGTATTGCGTTTGCTACCTTGTTTACCGATTAGCATAATATAACGTAAATGTTATGTTCTCTACCAATTGAATATTTTCAGTAAAAGATACATATCTGCAATCTTGAATTATGTTGGTTAGGATTTTAGATATGTTTGTATGATGGTACTGTGTGCTTTAATTGAGCATCTTATTATTACACTTTTCTTTGCAGAGAACTGAAAAGTGTAAGGGCAGGAATGCAGTAGGAGAGAATTGTGCTTAATGTTTTTGTTTACGATGAGCTTTAAGCAAGAAGACGTTCTCTTCAGCCGAGAATTGGGCTTTTGTACTTCCTTCGGCAGTACATATGCTAAACAAGGTGATATGAATTGTGAAGAGTTGCACATTTTTTAGCTCATACTAGAGTGCCCAGTAGCACTCACCAGCTCCCGAGCTACTAGCTCGCCTGGCACCAACTGCAGAGCGCTGGGCAGCACCCATCATCAAGCACTTTGGCACGCACTCTCAGTTGCTTCGGTGCCCACTCTCAGGCGCTCTGTGCCAGTTACTGAGATCCTGGCACCAACGCTTTTAACTCGGCCGCAGTTACTGAGATCCTGGCGCCAACTCTCGGGTGCTCAGCGCCCGCTCTTGGGCTCTTGGCACCCGCTCTCAGGCGTTCGGCGCCAGTTACTGGGATCCTGGCGCCAACTCTCGTACTGCTGGCCCTCCTGCCTTTTTTTTATCCACTTGCTCCTGCGCCTGGCTCCCTCATTTCCTTCCCATGCCATTGCCAGTCTTGTGTCAGGGTTAACAGATGTTAACCTTGCAATAATAGTGAAGTGTTGTGCAGTTGAGGAGGTGGCTACTTGTCCCTCGATACTCCTAGACAAAGGTCACTGTCAGACTCCTATGCACCAGGGAGAAGGCAAACTGGAAGTCCTTTTTGAAGTTTTGCTAGCCTTTGGTTAACTCCTTTGTTGCAAAGCTGCCAGTTGAGTAGCAGACGCTCCTGGCTATGGCGCCGCGTTAAGTGGAGGCATGTGGAACGCCAGCACAGGCAGTCCCTGGGTATGGGGGGGTTTCCATTCTGACGAAGTGCCAAAAACTGAAAATCGGCGATTTTCGTTGCCTTTTTGATGCTTATCGGCTCCGAAAATTGCCAATTTTCGGTTATTGCCCCTCTGTTACGCCTGGCTGTCCAATACCCAATTATCAGTGCTGATAAGCAGAAATCAGCGATTTTGGCACTGAAAAGTGCCGATTTTCAAGGCAAGTGCCATAAAACCGGATTGCCAATAACCGAGCCCACCAATAACTGGGGACTGCCTGTATTGGTGTGGCGGAATTTAAAAACACAAAAACAATACACAACACAGATACACAGAACATATAACCATATACAGGCGGTCCCCTTTCTGACGGGTTCCGTTCTTCGCCACGTCAGAACCGAAAATCGTCGAAACCAGAAAATCGTCGAAACTCGTCAAAAATCATAAGAAAAACCTTACTTTTAATGCTCTGGGTGCATTGAAAATGACGTAAACTGCATTATTATTGAGTTTTACATCAAAAAACCTTCAAATTATGATTATTCTGCCGTTTTGGGGCCAAATTTCTTCCGTCGGATCGGCGATGCGACGCCAGCTCAGCTCCCGGAACATGCGTCGATGCCAGAAATAATTTCTGATGAATATATTTGAAAAGCGTGAAGTCCTCCTCGAACGTCAGAAGTCGGAACCGTCTCCGGCCTTCAGGACTGCCTGTACAATACTCACTCTGATCCTCGGTTGCTGGGAGATGGATGAAGGTGTCCACGGTCGCCAACAACACAGTAGACAAAATTACACAAACAAAACCGAAAAACAGACTTCCAACCAAAAAAACGAGCAAAAGAAAGAGACACATGCACTGACAACAATGACATCCAACGGAAAACACACGACTCACTGAAACATACAATAATCCACCATCAATGTCCGCCTTGCACAGAACTCAGCTCAAGACTCACTTTCATGAAAAAACTCCCTGACATTTGCACAGACAGACAGCACCGTAAACAAACTAACGACCTCATCCCTCTTCCAACAACCAGAAGCACTCACTAACTTAATTTTTCTCTCTCTCTCTCTCTCTCTCTCTCTCTCTCTCTCTCTTCTCTCTCTCTCTCTCTCTCTCTCTCTCTCTCACAAAACGTTGGGAAATGCTAAATACAAACAAATTTATTCATCCCTTTTTATTGGCACCAAGCGAAACATAAACTCCCGGTGCCTAATACTGCCCGAGCTTCCAATAGCACCCAAGCTCCCTATAGCGCCAGAGCTTGTCTTCAAATAGAGCTTCCAGCACCAGCTCTCATGCATCTGGCGCCAGCCTACTAGTGGCTGACGCCAGTCTCTCTTGAGCTCGGCGCCTGTCGCTTCTAAGAACAGACTGTTGTTCTTTTTTGAGCTCAATTTCCAATTGAATGCCTAGCTCCAGTCTTGAAGTGGCCGACTATAGTCTTTGATCATCAGGTGTCCTTCTTCAGTGTCGGACTCCCTCCTTTGAGTACCATACAACCACTCTTAGGCGGTTTTGTCTCTTTTCAGCCTGTTCCACCTTCGCCTAGAGCTCCAGACGGGTCGAATTGCTCCCTTTTGTGACATCAGTTAGTGTCTCAAAGCACTGTCCTTTGCAGACAGGGACTTTTGTGTACGAATTTATGAGCTTGTTGAAGAAGGCTGTCACATCTACAGGGAGTTGGGAGTCTGACTTAGTTTTTTAAGGTAGCAAGACAAGTGTTTTTTGTCCTTCCTCCCCCATGATGCTTAGACAGAATTAGTCCTGCAGCAAAGTCTTCACTCCTGGTTGTATTCAAGACCATTGTTACCCATGACCAGTCTTTTGTGTATCTTATGGACTTCCCAAGTTCTTATAAGCGTGTCAGATAATGGTTTTTAACCAAGTACAGTTCCGCATGTGGTGTCAGTCTGTACGAGGTATTATCAAGTCCAATCAAGGCATCATCGCACTTAGTTGTCTGCGAGTCTGCACAAGGTTCTACAAGTTTGTTTGCTTGCAGTGACCAATCAAACAGTCCTGTCGTCCACTCTCCAGGGCAATTGGATGGAGTTCCTGGATATGTAGGATACTTCATTTCATGTCCACATACAGACTCCACAAGATATCTCAGACCCATCCTACGAGACAGGGTCTTGGTGCTAGAATTTAGGCTTGATGTCTATGGCTTAAGACTTCATTTCTTCTCGATCCTCACTCACTCCTAGAGTGCAGTATTCCTTCAGTCATTTCTTCTGATCCTCGCTCACTCCTAGACTGCAGTATTCCTTTAGACAAGATCACAGCCCTTACTTTTTACATCAGCTCTCGCCACTAAGACAAGAGGTTTATCTATGGATGATAAATAGAATGTTTTTTCTAGTCCAGCTGGAATTTCTGGCAGTTGAACTGAGCCTTCAGAAACCCACTCTTACTCTTAGTGGGCCTTGAATCCCCTGAACTGTTGGGTTATGTGCCTCTGTTGGGCAGACCGATCTTTACTGTCTGCATCCTTAAAGGAATCTTCTAGCCTTGGCAACTGACTCCTCTCTGCAAGATTGTTTCAACCTGGACCTCTAAGCTCTTCCACCGTTCGACATTGTCAAGGAAGGGCTGGACAAGTTTTCAGGTTCATCGCAACATAATGATGACACTTTTAGTCCTGTTCTGGACCATGAATGTTGGTTCCTGAACCAGGTATGGTTGTTGGTGGACTCTTCTCGACTCCTTCCACAATCCAGTTCTACTCAGACAACCTCATTTCAAAAGATACCATTAAAGGGTGGACAACTCCTTTCTTGGACAGATTTAGACTCTCCGGGAGCTTGACTGGAAGAAGTGAACTTTTCAAGCAACTGCAGAGACTGTTGCAAGATGCAGACAGCAGTCTTCTTGCCAAGTTCTCCAATCTAAGTAGGCAGTCTTCCATCGATGGTGTAACAGGTATAACATCTTGTCTGCGAATTCCTCTTTAGCTCTGATAGCAGAACTCCTCCTATACCTGAGGACTGCCAAGGGGCTCTCTTCTTCCACCTTCAAGGGTCATAAAGCAATGCTAGGCTTAGTAAGTAAACACAAAGGTCTAGTTTGATCTTCTACCCAAGATCTTAGCAACCCATGAAGTTTCGAGACTTCCAAGGCAGAGAGGAGTCTATTCTGTATATTAGAATTTGGACATAGCTCACGAGTGGTTAACGAGCCCCTCAATCGAGCCTCTCCGTTCCACAACAATTAACTCAACTAGAAAACTCTGCTCCTTGTAGCCCTAGCAAATGCCACGAGTTAGTGAGGTTCAGACTGTAGACAAGTAAGCAGATTCTGCTCAGGGACACAGTCTGTGGACAAGATCTGTGCTTTCTCCCTTAAGTGATTGTTGGAAGTCCCTGGCTTTGGGAGAGTGAGCAAAATGTCTAGTTTACCTGAAAAAGCTTTTAATCAGAAGGCCATCCATACCTAGAGTGTCTAGACAAGATCCTGTCTCGGCCTCAGTTTATGAATGCATTGTCCTTCATTTCCAGTGAACTATGTTGTTTGAGACACACTCTCAGTTTCAGGAGAACTATTTGCCTACCTGTTAAAGGAAAGCTAAGATGCTAGAATTGGCTCTACCTCATTAGCTTTCAGGCACTGTGTGCCCCTGGTGTCCAGTCTGCAATCGATCTTCACTTCTCACTTCTCGATTCTTGCAGTACCTTGTGATTGTTATTAGTAACTGGCATGGCATCATGCAGTGAAGGAAGCATAGGATTTTCTCCTATCTATTCACTTGTGGTAAGGTGCTGAGATTTGTGAGAGCCAGGGGGTACAATATACCTGGAGCACCCATCACTGTCAGTGAATGGGTTGTGGTCTTTATTTCAGTGCAAATGACAGTCTTATCTGCTTGTGTTTATATTGGTGCTGTGCCCAGGGCAAGGGCACTTGCAAAAGTTTGCTAGCCATTGGATAACTCCTTGAACTGCACAACTTCCACTGCTGATTTGCTAGCCATCGGAGTGCTCCTTGGCCACAAAGCCCCCACTTTATTAGCAGAGGCTCTTGGCTCTACTGCCGCGTCGCTACAGGTTAAGTTGAGCACCAACCTGAGGCAGTTTTCTGCTGCAGGCTCTTGACTTACAAGGAACAACAAGCATTGCTTTCATTGCTAGCAGCTTTGCCTATTTCAAATTCATTACATATCTTAATGTTTTGGAGTAGAGTATGTTAGCTATGCAGTTAGTTCACTTGTGTAAGTTACTTGTATAAAAATGACATTTTTATAATAAAATAAAGTTTTATATATACTTACAAGTACCTGTAATTACATGATTGGAGCCCTCCCACCTCCCCTCTGATGGACATATGACATAAACAGACTGAGGTTGTCTGCTAAGTCGTTCCTGGTACTGTCTTCCTGTGAGTGGGCGGGACCAGTCATCTGCACTAAACTGTGAAACGTTACTCCCGAATTTTTTCATTTAAGCTGCTGTGCAAGAGGAAACTATATGTAATTACTTGGTAAGTATATATAAATCTTTATTTTATTATGAAAATGTCATACTTACTAATATGTAACCTTATAGTTAGGCTACAGGTTGTTGTTTATATCCAATCCTAGGTTATTTGGTCTACTATGTAAAACAGTAACCCAATAATGTGTAATCTTCTAGCTAGGCTATCACTTACCTCTGATCTAGGATACTGCCTAATCCGGATTATTTAATTCACACCTACGGTAAGGGTTACGTAAAACACATTTACCTTAAAGCTAGGCTACCATCTCATCTGGCATAGGTTACTATCTTCATCTGGTCCTAGATTACATGGTCTAGGCGAACGATTTAGTCCAATAATGAGATGTTTAGTAGAAGGTTATCACTTGACTTAGTCCTGGATTATTTAGATCATCATGCTTAAGTGTACAGGCTATATAAAGGGAAAAATTCTGTAGCCTGTTTATCAAATCCTAGAGTCCTTGGTGTAAACTAGGCTGCTGCCTAGTAGGACCATAAAAGGATATGTCTTAAAAGGTTCTTACTTGAACTAATTTAGGTTACTACCTAATCCAGGTTATTTAAATCACCTTTAGGATATGTAATCCTAGGTTATAGGCTACAGACAACATTTACTATAGTCTAAATTAGTCTCACTGAATCTGTTAGGCTACCATCTCATGTGGCTACCGCCCATTAGGCTATCGTGAGACGTTGTTATCTGAAAGGTTTATCTAAGTTAATAATAAATTGTGGAACATTTCTTTAGTTAAAACTTCTAAGTAGAATGACAAATTCTTCAAATTTTGTGCGTTTCACAAATAGCAAACAGAGATCGTGAGAAAGCACCAACTATGTGTTTGCAAAACAAAGGCTGGTTTCCGACTTTCATGCACGAATTAAACACCTGTTCCACAGTTTAAACTTGACAATTTTTAACTGGAGCCCAAGAATAAGTACTTATTTTCAGATTTAGATGTTTCCATGATCCTCGCTGGTGAAAAAATTGAGAATCGAAGCGATTTTAGTGAGGAGCAGTGGCCTGATATATGCATTCTACTAATGATAGTCCAGTGTAGAAAAACGCAGATGGCGTTTTTTCCAATGAATAGCGGCCGTTGAAGAGGCATTTTTTCCTGATGATTTTTGCTCTTCTCCACTCTCCTGTGAGCTTCTCGGGAGCAGGAGTATAGCCCACACCTTGTTTCTAATGGGACAGCCTTTTGCTTTTGTCTCCTGAGTGTCTCCTGAACTGCTGGTGGTAGATCGCCAGTTTTGGTGCCAAGCGGATCATCAGTGTATGAGCGTTCTTTTGTCCTCTTCCATAGCTCCGTTAAGTGCCTGAGCTCCTAATAGCCCCAAACCTTCAGTAGTGCCTGAGTGCCCTATAGTGCTGGAGCTCCTCTTCATATGGAGCTCACAGCACCACTCTTGCATCTGGCACCATCCTTGGGAAAAGGTTTGAGCAACGTTTAAATCTGGTAGTGAGTACAGTGGCTGTGTTACGGGCACCAGTGTCAATGGAGGCGGCTGCTTGTCCCGCTGATTCTCCTAGGCGCGGTCCTGCCATACTCCCCACTACCTGGGAGGAGGCACACAGGTAGCCTGGGAGGTCAGCTGGAACAGGAAAAGTTTCGGACTCGAAGGGTGTTCCCAATAACGATGGAAATCAAGGAGGATCTTCCTTGGTGGAATTCCAGGAAGAGGCAATCAGAAGGGAAATCTCTTCATCCTTTGAACCCCAGCCTAGAGTTCTTTTTTTAGACCTGCCGAACCTAGGTTGGGGAGCTCTTTGGGATTAAAATAAGTGTCAGGAACCTGGTCCCAGGAACAGCAAAACTGGCACATCAACGTGAAGGAACTACAGGCGATATTTCTGGGCCTACAGTGCTTCGCTTCAGAAATATGGGGGAGGACAGTAGCAGTGCATTCAGACAACACGACGGCACTGGCGTACATCAAGAAACAAGGAGGAATCCACTCTTTCTCCCTGCAAGGGACCTTCTTCTTTGGTTGCACCAGAACGAAATTCAAGACCTAAATTTCATAATCAAATCAAATCAACACGTTTTATTCAGGGGAGACTCAGCGTTCTCGCTGATGAATTGAGCCGTCAAAGACAGATCCTTTCCACAGAATGGACATTAGACCTGTTGGTTTGTCTGGATCTGTGGAAGCTCTGGGGAAACCAACGATAGAATTGTTTGCGTCCTCCAGAAATCACCGACTTCTTCTCTTCTGCTCACCAGTTCCAGATCCCATGGCATGGGAGACCGATGTAATGTTGCAGGATTAGTCCAACAGAGATCTGTATGCCTTTCCCCTATTCGGGTTAGTGAGGCAAGTCATCAACAAATTCCGGCCTCATCAAACCTATCCATGATTTTGATAGATAGCCCCCTTCTGGCCAAAAAAGAGTGGTTCCCGAATCTTCTGGAACTTCTTGCGGACTTCCCGAGACTGCTGCCACAGAAGCAACAACTTCCCAGGCAACCTCACTTCTGTCGGTTCCACCAAAACCTGTCTTCTCTGGCCCTAACAAGGTTCAAACTGTTAGGCGACTGCTCAGAAAGAAGGGCTTTTCAAGAGCGGCTGCAGACACAATTGCGAAGTGTTGAAGACAGTCTTCAGATAATGTCTACCAGGCAAAATAGTCTATCTTCAGGTCCTGGTGCAGACAAAATAACGTGTCCTCTTCTGAAACCTCTGTAGCAGAGATAGTGAACTTTCCTCTGCTCCTATGCTCTCTACCATTAAAGGATACAGAGCTATGCTTAGCTCAGTTTTCTGCCATAAAGGATTTGTCCAACCTTATTAAGTCCTTTGACACCCTAAAGCCTAAAGGAAAACCTTTGCTGTCCTGGAACTTAGACGTGGTCCTTAAGTGGCTTTCCAGTTCACATTTTGAGCCTATATAATCTATCTCTTTAAGGGATCTAACGAGGAAAACTCTTTTTCTGGTTGCCTTGGCCACCACTAAGAGGTCCAGTGAAATCCATGCTTTAGACAGAAACATAGGATTTTCTCAGGGGAATTCAGTTTACTCCCTTTCCCTAGACTTTCTGACTAAGAACGAATCGCCATTGAATCCATGGCCTCGTTCTTTTACAATCAAGAACTTATCCGAGATAGTGGGTCCGTCTGAAGAAGAAAGAACTCTGTCCAGTAAGGACCCTTAAGTTTTATCTTCACAGAACGAAGGACATTCGTGGTACTCCAAGAAACCTTTGGTATTCTGTGAAATATCCCTCTAGACCCCAGTCTAAGAATGCCCTGGCATTTTTTCTGAGGGATCTGATTTCCAAAGCACATTCCACGGTGAACGAAGGCTCACTCTCATCTTTAAAGGTAAAACCCCACGAGATAAGAGCAGTCGCTACATCTTTGGCGTTTAAGCGCAATCTATCCCGTACGCAGTTGTACAAGTGACATCTTGGAAGTGCAATTGGGTGTTTGCATCGCATTATTTAAGCGATATTGAGACGACTTACGATCAATGCAGTACCTTGGGTTCATTTTACGCGGCTGGAGTGGTGTTGGGGAAGGAAACGTAGAAAGCGATGCCCTTTCTTTAAGCTCTTCACCTTGCTTTGGGTGCTGAGTTTTGGAGAGCCTGGGAGCACTATGTACTTGGAGTACCCTCCAGTCTTTTGGTTATGGTTGGGTATTGATGTTTTTAAGTGGTTATGGTGACTATTTACTCTGGTTATAATGTGTGGTACTGCACCCTGGGCAGGGCCATCTTGTTGTACTTTTTAGCCCTCGAATTTAGTCCATCGCCACAAAGCACCCACTGTAGTAGTAGGCCCTCAAGGCTTTACCACCTCACCTCTACTGGATAAGATCAGCTCCAACCAGAGGCAGTATCTACCTGTAGCAGCTCTCTTATCAAGCAAGGTTCAACAACATTGTTTCAATGTTAGCAAATTTCTATTCTCAAACTCATTAGTATTAACAATGTTTTGGGGTAGATATGTCCAACATTCCCACCTCCATTCAATGTGGGAATCAGCTATGTGAATACTGGGTAAGTTACTTATATAAAAATGACATTTTTACCTAAGTAATTACATAATCGGAACCTGCCTGCCTCCCCTCAATTGGACATAAAGGCATAAACAAATTGAAGCTTTGCTATGTTGTACCTTCTCTTACACCCGAAAGTGGGCAGGGCATGTCACCATAACCATAACAAACTAGCGGAC
Source organism: Macrobrachium rosenbergii (assembly GCF_040412425.1). Lineage (NCBI taxonomy): Eukaryota > Metazoa > Arthropoda > Malacostraca > Decapoda > Palaemonidae > Macrobrachium > Macrobrachium rosenbergii. The sequence continues at coordinate 2,594,395 of NC_089789.1, read as the reverse complement.
CCGCAATTTCAAAATTTTGAGCTGCCAGTTGAAAGAAACTAATAGCTTTGTAATTACTGGATAAGTATATATAAAACTTTATTTTATTATAAAAATATCATTTTTCTGCAAGCTTCTCTGTACCAAGATTGTCTTACTCCCTGAAAAAGTCCATAATGTCCATTCCTCCAGTCACACTAAACCTTAAAATCGGTAACACTTCTCGAATCAGCACACTCTTTACATTCCACTTCATGCTCTTCCTCATTCATCCCTTTCATTAACTCATCATCACTCATCTCATACTTTCACTCTTATGTGATGACGAATATAATGAATTGCTTGGCACTCTGATTTTTCTTCCTTCAAACCCTTATTCCCTTTTCCATTAGAGAACTCTCATTGCTTACCATCTTGGACGCTGTCACAGGAGTAAAGGCCTTCATCTTCCTTCCTCCTTTTGCACCCTCCCTTCCCCTTATTCTCCTCATCATGTTGGTAGTCATTTCATCCTTTTTTTTGTCAGTTTTCTTCAGATGTGACTTTATATTTCTCTTCCATTCCTCTTGTTAGCATTCGTAATTCTTCATCATCCTTTTGTAACTATTCTTGATAAGGTTTCTATCTCTTCTGGCCTTAACCTTTTATTTTTTAACTGTTTTGAATACCAGAAATACGTGGTATTTTAATTGCCAGTGGTCATTTAAGACCACGTGGTGATTTAACTTTTTACCCACAGAAATAATGGTATAGGTAGTCCCCGGGAAGTACTGGTACAGGCAGTCCCGGGTTATGAAAGGCTTGGCTTATGACGTTCTGAGTTTACGACGCTCTTCAAATATATTTCATAAAAAATTATTTCCCAGGTTACAATATATTTTTGGGTATACAGTGCTGATCGGACAGAAGAAATGTGGCTCCAAATAGGCAGGATGGTCAAAATTTGGAGGTTTCTTTGATGAAAAACTCAATGAAAATACGATTTATGTCATTTACAAGACACCCAAATGATTAAAAGTAAGGTTTTCTTAAGATTTTCAACAGTATTTCAGGTTACGACGATTTTCAGCTTACGACGCGGCATTGGAACGGAACTCCCATTGTAAACCGGGGACTGCCTGTACACAGAAACATTCATACATGCTCTTATAACTTAACATAGTACTGTACTAAATTCAGCCTGTAACTTGTACATTTTTTAGTCATAGGGTATTGATGCAAATGCTGTTGCATGCAACAGTGCTGCCTTGTACAAAATGAAAAAATATCACTTCCAGTTAGAAATTACTCTGTTCATATTAAGGAACTGAGAACTGCACTGAAATTTGCATTCATATTTTAATATGCCAGAGCACTTCTTGTATTTTTAATCTATCAATCACAGTTTTGTTAGAGAAGGCACAGCAGTCATTGTTAATAAGAGTGTATCCTAAATACATCACAACTGCCTCAGATGTACACGCCGAAGAGCATCAGAAGAGAAAGTACTTTTACGCAACTCTTGTGGTAAAAGATTATAAAAATGCATAAGTTGCATCTACAGTAAATAGTTTCACATGGGCACTTCAGGAGACCCTCACCATTAGCTGAAATCATTTCCATATTACCATGCGCCCTTATCACCATCATCATCTTGGTTTGCATTTAAAAAGACAAATTCACTGCCACAAGACCTTCAGATCCCAAAACTACACTTTTTAGGTTAGTTTTTGTTTAATAGCTTCAGCTTCAGTTCAGTTAGTCATCTCAGGATTTGCGGGACACCATTGACAAAAATCTTCCATTGCTTTGAGTGAAGAGCATAACACCAACAGCCTTGCAAAAAGAAGACAGACAATAATAATGTGAGTCAGAACTCACAACCAAAAGAAATTAAAATTATCACAACACAGTTCTCGCTTCCCTCTCCCATTTTTTTCATCATATATTTGTGGCAGCAAATATATCTTATTTTGTTTATATTTGTAATCCTGATCATCTCTTGTGATACCATCTTTGTATGTAATACACAGTACTGACTTTAATTCCCCTCTTGTGACTATACATTCACACATATCTGACTTTTCTTTTTCATTCATCCTTCCAGACTTGATGACATAGCTGTCTTCTAAGAGAATTTCCTTTCTCCCAAATGTTAATGTGTGTTTACTGGTTGTTGTCCAACCGTCTGTTGCGCACTCCCTACTGCTGAAGTCCTTACATCCATTCATTATTTTTGTATATTCTTGTGGGATTCATTAGTAAACAAATGCAAGTGTTGTACAAGATGCATTTGGCGTCATACAGACAACCCAGAGGTTTCCCAAGTTAAATTTTCTGATTTCTGTTTTATCAGAGTTGCACTGAGTGAACAGACTTCCCCCAAACTTGCCTACCCTCATACATGACCCTCTTGACAGTTCCCTCTGTATTCTGTGTAGCACTGTAATGTGCTTGCAAGAGGGTGTCAAACTGTTACTTTTTATAAGGCCCAGGTATCCTTTTGGCAATTAACCCTAGTTCTCCCGTGCCTCAGCTCACCTGTGCACATTGTGTGCACCTGTTAGTGAAAGGCTAATGACCCTCATCCTGAGCTCTGACATATATTGGTTATGTTTTAATTTGAGGTCAATAATTGTAATATTTTTCCTTCAAAAAGTTCATCTTTACTTATTTGTATTATGTGGCCTCTTACAGTTAAATCTTAACTATAAATAGGGTCATAAATTCAACTCCAGCGTATTGCCATAATTAGGTTGCAGATTAGTAATAAAAGTTTACATGTCACCCAGAACAACGAACATTAGTCTTCTGCAAACAAAAATCTGCTCTGTTCTTGGAAAGTAACATCTGCATTTATTTTTCCAAACCTGAAGCTCTCTGAAATTAATGTTAAATTTTGACAACTGTTAACCAAGAATTAATCACTTATCAGTACCTAACATAAATTATAGGGTTATCACCTCATCATTGAAATAGCAGAGAACAAGTTGCAGGTAAGTTTCTGAGATGGTATTCATAATTTTTGTATGCTTCAGGAGCTATTATTTGTTACTGAGGAAGGTAATGAAGTGAACTGGCTCATCAAAGACAGATTAAAGATACCCCTCAGGAAAAGTCTCCGAGTGTTTGTGATGAGTTGAATTTACTGGACTTCTTGTTCACCACTTTGCTTTTGTGTGTGACTAGCTTCACCATATCTAGAACTAATTGCTTTTTCCTGTGAGAAACAGAATGAATTCAAAAGATTTTATCATTAGGGTTTGTGATTTTGTTGATCTGAAATGTTTTCTTTGTGATATTTTTCTCAGTGACTGAAGAAAATCATTCTAGGGGATCCCTGATTATTACAGTTATTTTTTCAGAGGAGGAGGGAGATTGCCCAACTCATATCATTGTACTGTGTCATGGGCACATCTGGCTGATGAATCCTTGGGATGATAAAGGTAAGAAAATGTGTAGCCTATTGATATAGCTGAACTTTTGACTTTCAGCACAAATTAAATTATTTGGGATGAATCTTACCTACTGTTCAAGTTAGCTTACGGCTGTGCCATTACTGTAGATGCAAATAGCATTCAAAATTAACAAAAGAATAATGTTTGGCTGACCGAGATGGACTAACTGTAATGACCTGTTTTCCACCAGGTGGCGTTGGAATGTGTACGTTCTTGTGAGAATTCTTCATGACGTGTCATTGTTTTTACTGTGTGAATCAGCTGTAACAATTTTTACTATCCCTGGCTGTTTTGTTCCTGTACAGTATTGTGCTTGTTTTCTGTATGACCTATTGTCATGTACATCAAGCAGATAGAGAAGCATTAGGTTCTGTACAAATGAGTTTCATGTAAACTATTTGTATCGGTTGGGTGAGATGGTCACAAGGGTGATACTGATAGAAGTAATGAGTGTGATTTAATTTTTTCTTCTTGGTATGAAAATGCAAGGAGTGGTCTGATGAGAATGGATAATTTTGTGCGGTATCAGAAGGTGAGAGAGGCCAACGGATTACATAGACAGTTCATTAGGTCCAGCCATTAGCCTACTCAGTCTTTTCCTTCTTCCAGTGTTACTCCACTTCCTCCTCCATTGCCTGATAGGTTTGATTCTTTTCTCACTTCCTCTGCTCTGCCTTCTTAGGTTCCCCATGTGGTTCAGGGGAAAGTGATAGGTAAAATTGAAGATGTTAGTGTACTGTACTTCTGTCATCATTCAGGTATGACCAAGTATATTACGGGTAAAGATCACAGTTCTCCCTCATAGTGATTGAACTTTTTTAAGTTTCCCCTGCAAGAGAGAAGGTGTACCTTTTGTCTGTCTGTAGCCCACCCTCTGGACTTCCCTGCATCAGTAGGTCTTTTCCTCTGCCGGAGAACCAAGGTGTCTTGGGGCAAAGGTCTGTGCCCTTTGCCACCTCTCTGTCAAATGTTTACCATCTTGAATTCAACGAATTCTCTGAAGGATTTATTCTTTAGAGTGGAACACTTGTGTCAACCTGCTCATGCCTTATCCTCATCTGGCAAGAGTGACAGTGATGTTTGTGACCCAGTTGAGTTAGCTAGGGAGTGTAGATACTCGTTTAGTATTCCAGTTACTTCAGCAGTTTTGGAACCATGAGCCAGTACTTCAGTTGTTCAGCCATTTACTCCCCCTGCATCACCACTTATGCCTCATGTTTCTGATGTTAACTATCCCCCTATTATTCAGTTTCCCCTCTGTCACCTTGCAGTCTTCACTTTTGAAAACTGTACAGTACCTATGTGTACTAGCGGCTCTTTCTCTTCCGCCACTTCTAAATGTTGTGCAGATGTCTCCGACTGTTGTCTCAGCAGGGTCTTTTCTTGGATCAAAACTTTCATCTTTTGGGGATTTGTTGTGGAAGCACAAGGCTGTGGATTCATCTTCTGCTGTGACATAATGTGAGATCCTCTGCCTTCCCTCGTCCAGCATGCTCCCTCCCAGTCATCTGGTGCTTACCACCAACATTCCTAGGTGTCATTGCTGGTGGTCCGGGTACATCACCATCTCAGCACTGATTTATCCTTTTCTACCATATTTGGTTATTCCTTTAGACTTGACAGATTTCTACCCTGATTCAGATGATTCTCCTTGGGTATTTTAAGCGATCCGTAATTCATGTTGCTCAGCTTTTCCCTATCCTGTTTGCCAAAGATTAATCCAGTGAGGGGCACTCTTTGTTATGCTTCTACCTTGGCTCTTGTTTAAATACGAAAGAAGTTAAAGCTACATGATTCTGCAAAGGTCCATTTTGAGTCAAATCTCAAAAGTTGATCCCTCAAAAAGCTGGTCCTTGGAATGCAACTGCTTTGGTTTCCAGTTTTATGAAACTGCTCTGGGCTGTGTGTTATGACACATATGAGTATATATCAGATTTTGAACCTTCCTCCATTCAAGATGCAAGTTTTTTTCAAGTTGCTTGCCCCATGGAAATGAAGAGCTTCCTTATTGTCATGGTACATGTACTTTAGCCTAATAATGTGGCAGAACTACATATGAAGATGGTACATCTTAGCATGACTGCTCATTACTGCAGCAGAAAAAATGATAATAATCACTGTTTGTTCCTACACAAAAACAGATCTTTGTTCTTTACATAGGGATTTAGCTTGCGAATGCAAGCTGGAATGACTATTCAAACTTATTTACAAGGTAGGAAACTACTCCCCCTCGATTTGGGACCACCTTGACATGGTGAGGGGCTCTCGAACCCCAGGAATCTGTCCTGGGTTTGAGTTCAAGAGTCCCATATACCATTCTGTATTTCTTTAATTTTTGTGGAATTTTCCTCTTTTGCTAAAATTTATCAGACCTGATAAATAGGAAAAGATATCATGACTGGGATTGGGTTTATATCTGAAGCTAAATAGTGGGAACTGTGGTAGGACCATCAACTACCCGATAATGTCCGGACCTGAGAGATATCAGGCGGAACTATTCTTTAGGGCTGGACCAAGGATTCCAGGGGGGTCTGGTTCTGGAGATAGGACTCTCAGCATTCTATCCGGTTTGCCCATAACATGATTAGGATGGGGATGATTGTATTCTTTTAATACTCTCAGTCCTAGCAAGTGTGTTTGGCTTACAATTGGGCCACTCTAATCATGTTGTGCCATCCCCTATGGGGTAGGGTAGGGAGCGGACATTTGGGAATCGGTTCTCACTTGTGCCATTGGTGGAAGAATAAACTTCACGAAAGGCTGATGATATCTTTTTAAGGTTTTCAGGTTTAATTGTTATTTTTTTTTTAACTTAAATCTTTATGTTAAGTAATTTTAAAGATTCAAGTACCCCTGGGCCTTCTGGTGGCATTGTTCTGGCACAGATGATGACTGCTGCTCCAGTACAGAGCAAGTCTTCTAGCATGGAAATGGACAGTTCTCTGGATAATCCAAATAACTCAAATCAGAGTGGTATTAAAACCTTAATACCTTATAAAACTCCCAAAAAGAGTAAATACCGACATGACCCAACCTTGACTCACTTTGACTCCCTCTTTGGGAGTGGAAGTTGGTCAAGGTTTCTAATCATGGAAGCTGACCAAAATATTTCAGTTTTATAACTAGAAAATTATTTGTTAAATAGATATCCAACGACAGATATGTCGTTTAGACAAATAAAGGAAAAAACTTGGCTTATACTGTAGAAGCCACAACAAAAAGTCAGTCCAAAGACTATTTGTCTTTGAGAAATATAGACAGTATTAACATGAAAGTGAAAAAACACGATGCTATGAACAGTCAATGAGAAAATGCTATTAGACTCACTCAAAAAAAGATACCCAAAGGTCCAAGATTGTTGGGTATATGCTGTACCAAGTAAAAACAGCGATAGACAAATATTAAAAATGGCAAAAATAAAATTTGAGAGTGAAGATCTACCTCAAAAAATATAAATTTTAGGCCAAAATAAAGAGCTAAGACCCTATGTCCCAAAAGCCACTGTGGTGTCAAAATTGCAGTAAGTATGGGCATACTAAGACAAATTGTCGTAATGAACCGGTATGCGCTTATTGTGGATCTACTGAACATACCAGAGTGGAAATGCAGTGAATCATCATGCAAGATCCAAAGAATGCGTGTATTTTATATACAATACGGAACTGAAAATATTTCAGGAACGAACAGGGATGTCTATGAAAGAGGCTAAGCTGGAATTAAAAGTGAGATGAATTCAAGATCCGTCGAAGAAACATACATATTCTTCAGTAACAAGAGCAAATAATGAAGCAAAAACGCAAACAGATAGAAGTAACAGAGCACAGAAAAGTAAATCTCAAGAAGAAATTAGTCATTTAGAAATAAAAAATGAAATGGTAAAGAATAAAGAAATGGGTCCAATGAGATGGATAATATTTTATCCAATTCATTTGAAATATTAATGCAAATAGAAACACAGGTGTTTGCTACTACTGAAGTAACAGAGGAGGGTCGTGATGGACTGGAAATTAAAGATAAAAAAAGGCCTTTGGAGAGAACACCACCCAAAATGAAAAAACCAACTATTATGAGACAAACATCAGTTAAACCAAAGATAAAGGAGATGAAAAAGGAACGAAAACAAAACAAGCTAAGAATATACCTTTATCTCCTAAAATAATAGTAAAACCTATGAAGGCAGATGTCGAAGACACTGAAGAAGTGAAAGAGAACCATACCCTAGATAACAATGATTATGTCAAAGGAGAAGGGATTACTCCATCTCCAGTAATTGGTACAAGAGCAAAGGAAAACAGAAATATACATGGTAATACGTGTGGATGTAATGGTGTTTCATTGAATTATGCAGCAACAACAAAAACATAACAAAAGATGGTTTAACAGACATTGTAAGAAATCTTTTGAAATACAGAAAAAAAAGAAACCACGGATTTGAGTAACCACAGAAAAGGGTGCATGTGCATTGAGCACTTAGTATATCATAAAGAAAAACAAATGAATGCCCTGAGTAAATTATTAGAAAAAATCCAAATTGATAATACAAAAAAAGAGAGTAAAACTCGACCACTATAAGAAAGTATTTGTCGATAGCTATATTATACAATGGAACGTAAATGGTCTACGGACCATATTACACCTAGGAGAAGTACAGTACAACGGTTATTAAAAGCATATGAACCAATAATATTATGTTTGCAACATGTCAACAAAACAATATCGACAGTAGGTAAATATACCTTAGCATCAACATCACGAGAGGCAGAAGGAAATTTAGGCACTGCTATATATGTACATAACTAAGTATGTTATGACAAAGTACCTGTAAACTTTACTGATCTGCAAGCATTGAGTATTAGAATACAAATAAAAAACGGTTATTATGTAATTCAGAATTTATACAACCAACCTAATAAAAGTTATGACTGACAAACTCAAAGAACTACTTAATAATGCCAAGGAACCTACATTAATAGTAGGTGATTTTAATGCCCACAAACCTGATATGGGACTGCAATTGTACAGACTCAAATAGAGCAGGAAGTAGAATAGAAATTTTCCTCAATCGACTTAACACTATGTAGAACAAACATAGTAGACAGATTGAATTAGAATACAGTTGACAACTTGCATACAAGTAATCATTTCCCAATATTAATTTCATTATTACAAAATAATCCCACCAAGCATGTCCCTCAGTATAACATTTATAAAGCAGATTGGGAGCAATATGAATTCCACACTAGAAATATCCCACCATTTGAATATTTAAAAGACCAAAATGAAACTAATAAATTTCTTGTTGATTTCATTACAAATGCTGCTGATAAAGCAATACCAAAATCCAAATCTCATCCAACAAAACATAAAGTCCCATGTTGGTCTGAAAAACTAACAGAATTAATAAAAATAAAACACCAAATTGGAAGACGATTAGGTAATTTGAATAGAAAATTCAGTAAAATAAAAAAAAAAATTACCGATATTGGAAGGAACTTTACAAAAACTGACTATATTATTATTAGAAATTGATACATTAAAACCTCTATATAACAAAATAACTGCAAAATTTAAAAGAGAAGTAATTCAAGGAAGAATCATTTCATGGAGGAAATATGTATCAGATCTCTCTAATAATACTCCCATACAAAAAATATGGGAAAAATTCAGGAAAATAAATGGTACCCATGTTAAACCACCTAGACATGCCATAATAAAAGATGGGAAAAGAATACTTGATCCTAAAGAAATAAGTAATGTAATAGGTGAAAATTTAGCAAAAGTAAGTACAACAAAAATTTAGATGAGCATTTCCACACAATGAAAAATAATATAGAATTCATAACAATAAATTTTGGAACGATAGAAGATATATGTTATTATAGAAAATTTAATATGGAAGAGCTGGAATTTGCTCTATTGAACAGTAATAAATCTGCCCCTGGAGGTGACAGTATTTGTTTTGAAATGATCTGCCATTTAGCACATTTGGCAAAGTCACACTTAACCACTTATGGCTTCGAAATTTATTTCCTGATGAATGGCGTAAAGCTATAATTATTCCTAACACCAAACCTGGAAAAGATCCCAGTAATGTAAACAGTTACAGACCAGTTTCTTTAACAAGTTGCTTATGCAAATTACTAGAGAAAACTAACATGGCACATTTGAGAAAATAAAGTTTTGACTCCCACTCAATTCGGGTCACAGTGTAACAGATGTACACTGGATTCTCTGTCTAACATGGAAGACCACATACGAAGAGGATTTGAACAAAAATAAATTACTATAGCTGTCCTTTTTGACGTCGAAAAGGCACAGGATACTACATGGAGATATGCAATATTAAAAACGTTACATAAAAACAGCATCCGTGGGCATTTACGTAGGTTTATCCAAAACTTTTTGACAAATCTCTCTTTTCAAGTGAGAATTGGTGATGTATTGTCAAGTACATTTCCACTTGAAAATGGTGTTCCACAAAGAAGCGTCCTTAGTGGCATGCTGTTTACTTTAGCAATAAATGATATCAGTAATAATTTACCTATTGGAATTAAAAGTAACTTGTATATGGATGATTTTGCCATATATTGTTCAGCATCTCGCGTAAAACATGCAGAGTGAATCACTAATAAAAACTATAATAAAACTAGATGAATGGGCCTCATCTGTAGGCTTCAAATTTTATATACAAAAGGCTCAAGCAGTAATGTTTTATGAAAATAAAAAGTGGAAAAAAGGTGAAGAAATACATTTAAAAATCAGAAATCATTCCATACAAATTGCCAAACAGCAAAATTTTTGGGATTAGTACAGTATTCGATACTCACTTGAAATGGAAAGCCCTCATAATTTACATGAAATCAAAATTTAAAAGAGCATTAAACCTAATTAAAGAACTATCGAACACTACTTGGGAAGCCGATAGACATACCCTTACTTTACTGAATAAAGCAACAGTACTGTCTATCATTGATTATGGAAGCGAAATATATGGCTCAGCATCAGACGCAACTCCGAAAACGTTGGACCCAGTTCATAATGAAGGCCTTAGAATGTGGTCAGGAGCTTTTCGATCATCATCAACATCTTTACAAGTTGAGTTTGGTGAACTACCTCTGTCTCTCACTCCATAGAGAACTAGTAACAATGAAGGGTGCTCTGAGAATTCAGACAAATGATTCTCTAACCAAAAAATTATTTGGATTAAGAGATGTGTTTATAAACAATCATCCACCTCCTTTCCCAATTAGAGCTAGAAGAATGTTTGAGTTGGTAAATATAAATATACAAATACCCTTAATATTAAAATTACCGCCTCCTTGGGCAGTGAATAAAATGAGAATTTGTACACACTTAAAATATTTATCAAAAAGTTATTCATATACCCAAGAACACCATAAACAACATACAGTAGAACATATAATCGGAAAAGGTCCGCATTACGCAATATACACCGATGGATCTAAGTCACAATACGGAGTGGGATATGCTGCAGTATTCCAAGACAAAGCGTATCAGTTTTCCCTACCAGATAATGTCTCAATATTTACAGCTGAGTTATGTGCAATAGCATCAGCCATAAAAATAATTAAAGAAACCTCATTTAATAATTTTGTGATTTATAGCGACTCCTTAAGCTCAGTAGAAGCCATTCAAAGCTATAATCAAAAAATACTTTTGCACAACAAATTAAGTTTTCACTCCATAAATTGTATAATAATGGAAAAAAATATTGAAATATGCTCGATACCTGCCCATGTAGGGATTAAAGGAAATGAAGAGGTTGACAAAGCAGCTAAAGAAGCAGTCTGCATGACAAGAGCAAATGTAAACATCCCTATTAGTGACTATATAAGAAACAATCATTGTAAGTAAATGGCAAAATATATGGAATGTAGAACCTGAAAATAATCAATTAAAAGAGATAAAATCCAGCGTTGGAAAATGGAGTTAGTCATATCAGAGAGAGAGACACACACAGGTAATTCTGACGCGTCTTCGAATGGGCCATACTTGTTTGACACATGGACACTTAATGAGCAATCCATGTGGCCCTCCTCCCAAATGCCCAGATTGCAAAGTGTTGCTAATAATGAAGCATGTACTGTGTGTGTCCAAAATATAACCTGCAGTGATTATCAAATTTTGGAAATAGAACAATAAAAGAAATTTTATCAGAATCCTCAACATTTTCAGTAATTCCCATTTTAACATTCATGAGGGGCTGTGATTTAATTGATGAAATGTAAAAAGTAAATAATAAAAATACGAAAACCTAATGAATTTTAAAACGACTAAGTTTTAAAATTTTACTTAATATATTTCGAATTTTAATATACCTTTTCAGTGAGTATATATGGAAACATGAGTATAAATGTATTTATTGTGTGAATGTGTACCAGTATGATAGTGATGCCTTTATGCAACTTTTAACTTCATTTTCATTCATTCATCACCATACTGAGTAACCTGTTTGGTCCCAGTGCTAGGCTTCTAACCTAGACCAGTCATTTCATCCAAATCCTTCGGGCCAGCCTTATGAGAGCTGGTAGTCACTTCAGTGGTCTGGGTAAACCTTTTTTAATGATAATACAGTAATAAAAAAGTAAACTACTGTCAGTCTGCACTTCACTTTGCTACTGGCTGCCGTCGAGTCCAGACGTCTTTCATGACGGCCCAACTTTTGCCATTTGAACTTTTGATTAAACTTGAGCATTCCTCTTCCTTTTTTTGGTTGGCGACTATGTGCTTTTATCACGATTTTTCAGACCCATCAGTCAAATAAGCCTTCTTGCTGCTGTATCGTTCTCCGATATACTCACTAATATATTTACCTGTCAGTTATTGTAGATTTAGCCACATGAAAGTTCTGTGACAGTAAGGTTCATCTTATTTAAGGTAATCATGCTATAACAGCCTTCCATTGCATTCATTGGACATAGGCTATGTAGCCTTATTCCTCTGATTTCTGTGGCTTAGTCTTTGTGATTCCTGATTACTGCTGATGAGGCAAGTTTCCACAGTGGCGAAAGTGGGTAGAGGTATTCTCCTCTTTTCATTATCATCCATGTTGTTCTTGTGAAGCTCACCTCCACCCTGACTACAGCTGCAAGCTTAGAGTTGGGGGGATTCTGCCCCATGTTAGAAGGCTTATTAAGTGTCTTTCTGTGTGCCTTTTCCTTCAGGATAGGGCGGGGAGTCTTGATCGCCATCGGCAATTAATTTCTCAAGCAGGGCTGGCAGTGAGTGCCATTCTCTTAGACTCAAGGTTCTCTTCACCTCGTCTCTGTAAGCTTCATGTTGAATTCTCCCCTCTCTCAGAGAAGTAGTACATCGATCTTTTGTGCAGTTCGTTTGCTCCTTGTTTTCCCGATCTACGGACAGGGTTTACGGGTGACAACAAGTTTGGAGTGTTCTCCTTGCTTTTCTGTGGTTGGATGACCATAGGAACAGGTAATTACTTCAACCCATCTTACCACAATCGTTCTGGATCGCACAGAGAAGGATATACATGGCTTTTTCACATGGATCGTTGGCTCTCACTACCCAGCCCACAGGTCGGGTTAGGTTTGCTGATGGTCTAGATTTTCTCCTTATCTTTTCCTTGATCGGGCAACCAGGGTGAAAGGGAAACACTTCGACTCTGCCCAGCAATCTTTCAGGTTCGCATGAGGAAAGGTTTGAGTTTCCCAGTTATGCTGCTCATTCCATTCCCAAACTCTTGGTTCTGAATTGAGTTTTTGGGGAAAGATGAGCCAGTGTTCCCAGTCCTTCCAAGGTTGGCTGGCCTTAGTGACTGGGTAGCACTTTGTCCCTTTGGCCTCCAGCTCTTCAGGGCGTTAAAGAGGGACTAGCATGACCTGGTTGTGAGGCTCAGGCACTATTGACGAGTCCAATCTTTAGATTCGGTTGCTTGGTAGTGACAGGTACTGTATTGTAGAGTTTTTCCATTGCCTCTGATCTTCCTCTTTTGATACTTTCGAGTGAAGGAAGAAGACTACAATGGCTCTCCCTGCTGGAGATCTTGATAGGCTTCCAGCATTCGATCCTTTTCTGAGAAAGAGGACCGATTTGGCTCACACTAATGGTACCATTGCACTTGCAGTTTGGCATATGGGTATGACTGTTACCCCAGGGCCGGCTAGTCCCCGGTACAAGTTGGTCCCCAAGGTACTGGTGCATTCAAGTCTCCCAGACTGCTTGTCTGGGATCCCCTGACTCTACCCATGCTCCATGCATGGGTGCAACTACTGACCAGGCTGACCAGTCCAGTCAGGGCTCTTGGACCACCGGTCCAGGATCCTCGTGCTGATACCCATGCTTCATGCACAGGTCAGCCACTACCCAGGGTCCCCTGGAACCCAGGAGTGTTGGTCCGGCCTAGGTAGCCAGGGTACCTGTACTACTGGTACAGGATCCTTGGCTTGCAAGAGTCCAGGGAAGTGACAGAGCCCATGTGGTTCTGTTGTCAAGACTTAGAAAGGGTTGTCAACTTTGTTTGACAACTGTTCACGTCCTTATTCACCTGCCAGAGGGCTTGCCTCTACTAGACCAGGGCAAGGGTGCCACAGACTGTATACCCTTTATTTCCCTTTTTCTTTGGAGGTTTCTGAGACAGGAGCTGGTTAAGTATCGGGGCTAGGATAGGAAGCTTTCATGCTTTCTCCCAAGCTTTTCCATGGGGAAATATGTACAGTACTCATATTGGTCTTAGAATTGAACGGAACAATCTCGTGGAAGTTTTCAAAGGCCCTTGTCCGACAAGAAAGGTGTCTTGGGTTTTTCAGTGCCTGGAATTGTATGGAGGGTCCTGTGCACCAGGATTCAGGTAGCAAGGTGCAGTGGCTGCTGCTTCTAGAGACCTCAAGCTCGGCTGCAAGCCCGATGGCCTTGGGGAGCACCTGGCTATTATCCATGTTTCTTTCCCTGTTGAGCTTAGGCTTGAGCTTAGTTGCCTTGGTCATGACTTACTACAGTAAACCCCCAGTATTCGCAGTCTCACGATTCACAGACTCACCTATTCGTGGATTTCTCTATGGAACATATATATGCATTATTCACTGAAAATCTGCCCATTCATGGTATTTCTCACTGAGAACTATTCACTAATTACTGTATTTTCATCTCATTTTCACGACTAAATGCACTTTTTGTGATAAAACTATTAAAATGCTCAGGTAGTGCTCGAGTTACGATAGTTCACCTTACGATAATTCGATTTTGCAAAGGGCTAAGCAATTAACCCTTAAACGCCGAGCCTCTATTTACAAAAGTGTCTGTCATATGCCGGCGGTGTTCGGGAGTTAGCGCCGAAGCAGAAAAAAAGTTTTTTCAAAAAATCACAGCATGCTTCGTTTTTAAGATTAAGAGTTCATTTTTAGCTCATTTTTTTTTGTCATTGCCTGAAGTTTAGTATGCAACCATCAGAAATGAAAAAAATATCATTATCATCTATAAATATTGAAATATATGACAGCGCGAAAAAAAATTTCATATATAATTGGATACAAATCGCGCTGTGAGTAAAACGGTTAAAGCTAATGAGTTATTTTTTTTTCTTTGTATTGTACACTAAATTGTGATGATTTTGGTATATAACAAATTGTAAAACGATCAAAGCAACACAGAGAAAATATTATCACAAAATGATGCATGAATTAGTAACGTGCGGACGTAAAAAAAAAGTTTTTTCAAAAATTCATCATAAATCAAAATATTGTGCTAGAGACTTCCCGTTTGTTGCAAAATGAAGGTACATGATTGAATATTACTAGAGTGTAAGTGTTTTAGCTTACAATTGCAGTTTTCGACCATTTCGGTCAAGCTAAAGTTGACCAAAGGTAGAATTTTTTCTATTTATCGTGATTTATATGAAAATATTTCAAAACTGATAAAAGCTGCAACCATGAGTTATTTTTTGTTGTATTTTGTATTCTACATGAAATTGCGCACATTTTCATATATAAAACTTTATGTAACGACTAATATAAAATGGTGCAAACATTACGACAAAGTGACAAAAGAATTTCTGAGATGTTCGGCTGAGTTACAGCGCGCGGACGTAAGGAAAAAGTTTTTTTTTTTTTTTAATTCACCATAAATCGAAATATTGTGCTAGAGACTTCCAATTTGTTGCAAAATGAAGGTAAATGATTGAATATTACTGAAATGTAAGAGTTTTAGCTTGCAATTGTGTTTTTCGACCATTTCGGTCGAGTTAAAGTTGACCAAAGGTTGAAATTTTGGCAGTTATCGTGATTTATATGAAAATATTTCCAAACTGATAAAAGCTACAACCATGGGTTGTTTTTCTTGTATTTCACATGAAATTGCGCACGTTTTCATATATAAAACTTTATGTAACGACTAATATAAAACAGTGCAAAAATTACGACAAAATGACGAAAGAATTTCTAAAATTTTCGGCAGAGTTACCGCGCGGACGTAAGGAAAAAGTTTTTTTCAAAAATTCACCATAAATCGAAATATTGTGCTAGACTTCCAATTTGTTGCAAAATGAAGGTAAATGATTGAATATTACTAGAATGTAAGAGTTTTAGCTTACAATTGCGTTTTTCGACCATTTCGGTCAAGTCAAAGTTGACAGAAGGTTGAAATTTTTTGTAGTCGACGTATGGTACGTCCACTCGGCACCCAACAGACAATTTTAGTGGACGTACGATACGTCCAGTCAGCGTTAAGGGTTAATGCTGATACGAAAATATTTATAAAATATTTTTTAAATTTCACAGACACAGGCAGCACCATACAGTCAGGCAGCAAGAGAGACCAAATTACAATAGACCAGCTTCTTTTCCTCAAACTCTTTATCCCATCTTCTAGTTAAAAAAGTAACAGAGGATGATAAAAGTATTGTTAGTAACGTTATACTCTTGCACAAATGCATACAGCCATAAACAACCATACGAGAAACTGTTGTTTTGTATATCACTGAATCGGATAACAACAGCTTTTTTGCTTGTATTTCAACCATCGTACGATAATACACAATTACCATAGGTTATAGTACAAATGATGTTAAGTAGAGTAGGATATATATTTTTACATTATACACTTATTCAGTATGGATAAAAGATCAGCAAGGAAATATACTGGTAAATTTAAACTGCAAGTTGTAGCTGAAGCTGAGGAAACAATGTTCAAGCTGCTAATGACTATAAATTATCATGCATGGGCAACATGGATGACACTCAACCATAATTAAAATGGGAGAGAGAGTATTTGAATCAAAACTACTGGTCATGAAAGAACACATTACTGCTATTTTTACGCCGATGAACAATAAATACGTAAAGCTCGTATTATGATAAAATCAAGTGAAAATAGCAAAAGGAATCTTGATATTTTTACACAAAACAAATGCCCACAAATGGCCAGTGTCATCTATTAACGAAAAAAGTAGCTAAATTAATTTCACAACAAGACGTACTTAAGTTATATTTCGACTTTAAAACACTTCGTACAGTATAACGAAAATAACCTTGCCCCGTATAAATAAAGTATCTAGAGATTCAGTTACTCTAACTAGAAGCAAGAAAAGCTCCCTGAAATGAGTTAAATGCTGCAAAATAAACACCGCATAAACATCTCCAAACCAAAACGTTGATTGCTGTGATCGCAGTTTATAATAAAAAAGCAATATAAGATTATATACAATATGATTGGACACAGTGAATTAAGGCATAACGTTTTAAAAGATCCATGGAAAAGATGCATATTCATGTTGATGTTTTTATAATACGATATGTGAATATAGAGTACTGTACAGTGTAATGTAGGCTACGCTACCTTGTATGCCTACAATATACCATAGTGTAGGCTAAGCTAATCCTTGTTATTCAATTTCTCTTTGTATTGAATTATCATAAGTCACTCTGCATGAACCTCTGGAAAATAGCTGATATTAATAATTACTATACTGTGTATGTATAGAGTATACTCTGTAGTGTAGGCTAGGCTGCCATATGTGTATACATAGTAGCGAACACCATGGTGTAGGCTAGGCTATATTTGAGATACGTTTATTCCAACAAACGTTGGGTTTTTTGGAGCCTAACCCCATTGTAAGTAGGATAATACCTGTATAAGGATTTTTAGATTTTTTGTGTGCGTTTGAACTATCAAAATAGGCAGTTCTAAGTGTTTTTAGAAGGGTTCTAAGTATTCGCTGGTTCTAGCTATTCGCGGGGGAGTTTGGTATGCATCCCCAGCGAATACGGGGGTGTTTACTGTAGTGGTGTTTTGAGCCATATGATTCACTAGTATCTCTACAGGGGATTCATTTATGGCCAGTCCAGTGTAGTGACTTTCTTCCAGTGCTTGTGGCTTATTGAAAGGAGAACTCTCTATCTTGGCCTGTGCCAAACCAATACCACAAATAAACTTGAGTCTCTCTCTCTCTCTCTCTGTCTTAGCCTTGTTGTAGCTTATTTCTAGACAGTCTTTGAGGGAGGAGTCTCTCTCTCTCTCTCTCTCTCTCTCTCTCTCTCTCTCTCTCTCTCTCTCTCTCTCTCTCTCTCTCTCTCTACACTTTTGTCAGGAGGTAGTCTTTGTCGACTACCCGGCCCACCACACAGCTTCCTGTAAGCCATTTTTGCCTTGGAGGGGATGAGATACAGTGTTGTCTTGAGTCCCTAGGCAAAAGTTTGGCACAGAGTCAATGTTGGCATTGAGGATTGGTCCAGCTCTGGAGTCTACTTCAATCCTTTTGGAATGAAGTAGAGACTGCGGCAAGGTTGGTGCCGTCGATTAATAGCATCCATCTTTGCCAGGCAGTGCCCTATAGGCTCCCTGGCTTATAAGGCACTATGGTTGAACTTTCATGTTCAGTTGGCCATTTCTTCTTTGGGACAGCAGAGGTTCAACTTTGTTTTATCCCTTGGAATTTCCCAGACTACTTCTCAAGTTGGGAGTTTCATCCCACCTTTAATCATTCTTCTATTTTTATATAAGTATCTTACCAAGTAATTACACTGCTGCTATTTCCACTGGTGCGGCTGCTCAAAATTTAAAAGCTGCACCAGCGCTTCTACTGTGCTTTGTGTTGGCGACAGCCCTGCCCACTAAGAGGGAACAACCAAGTGAAGAACTCAGTTCATTTCTGCTGGCTCTCGAGCTAACATCGATGGTTTGCAGTAGCTCTGTTTTGAATTCTTTCATACTTTTGCATTGCTTATATTACTAGCGCTAGCTTAGGTTTTTATAACCAGCCTAGTAGTGACTTGATTGTGACTTCATTACGTCTGATTCCAGTTCCTCTCGTATTAAGTACTGTCAGGAGGGGTGTAACACCAGATTAACTAAATGTACCTACAACTCCCACATGATTTGTGCTAGTTGTAGGGGACATTCTTGTTCAAAAGAGAATACATGTGATGAATGTAAAAACTGGAGTGAAAAGCAATGGAAGGTTTTGCAGTCCCGTCTTGATAAACTCGATAGGGATAGGAAGCGGAAGGTGGCAGTTAGAACAGCCAGTAGGACATATAGCATTGCTTCTACTCCTAACCGTAGTGCTGAAAGTGTTCCTTCCATTCCTCCTTCCCTCTTTTCAGCATTATCTCCTATCTCCAGTCCTCTTCCCTTTGTACAATACCACCTACCTCTGTATCTGGCTCCCATGCTTCCCACCCCAACACCATTGCCAGTCTTGAAGGTAGAATTGATCGTAAGTTCGAACTTATGGTAAGTTCTGTGGCGGAATTAGGAGCATCCATCAAAGTGCTTATGGAGAAGGTTTTCAGTGAGAAATCGAAAAGTGAAAGTGTGAAGGAGGTGGCTGCACGTCCTGCTGACTCTCCCAGACGAAGGTCACTGTCACACTCCCCTGACCCTGGGAGAAGACATACTGGAGGTCCAAGGGAGGCTGGTGGGGTTTGCCCACGGATAGTCACCCCCTCAGTCAGGCCTGTGACTCAGACTACGACTACAGCCATTGGAAAGCCGTCTCTGTTAATGTGAGTGAGTTGTCTTCCGACTCAAACAGTTTGTGCCCCTACAAGAGGTGCCGATGGCATTTTCCAGGGGAGTCTCGCCTATTTCCTGTAAGCTGCCTAAGGAGCTGCCCCACAGCCCTCAACCAGTGGTCTCTTCTGAGTGCCTGTGTCTCCCTCACGCTCTGTACCAGCTGACAAGTGTCTGGTGCCAGATGTGCTCTTGGCGCAAACCAAGCACCCAGCTCCCGCTCTTCCTTTGAGCTCTTCTGT
The DNA here is from genome assembly GCF_040412425.1 of Macrobrachium rosenbergii. Lineage (NCBI taxonomy): Eukaryota > Metazoa > Arthropoda > Malacostraca > Decapoda > Palaemonidae > Macrobrachium > Macrobrachium rosenbergii. The sequence continues at coordinate 2,574,753 of NC_089789.1, read as the reverse complement.
GCTAGAGAGTACAGACACTTCTTTGGCACCCATCAAGCGGCAATTGGTGGATATTATGGGCTTTTTACAGAGGGCTCCAGCTTTGTACAAAAGCCTCCTCAAGACCCTCTGTTGCCTCCACTTTCTTCAGATGAAGAGAAAGTGGATCAAGAACCTGCTTCATCAGCATATGCAGGCACTTGAGGTTTTTCTTGGCCAGTTATCCAACCTTCTTTGCCCCAGCTGCTCCAGTTTCTTCTGCCTTGACCTTTCTCATGAGAAATCAGCCCAACATCAGCTCTCGTCTGCATAAGATGGTACTGTCCTCTTCTAAGAAGGCCTTCAGGGAAATCGATAACTGGCTCTCTCAGAAGGGGGATTAGGGCAAGGCTACCTTTGCCTTCACGCCTTCTAGGCTTACACATAGAAGATATCGGGCCTACACCGCAGGGGAAGCTCCCTCCCTGGGAGTCACTGCCTCCTCCCAGGGCGACTTCTCAGGCTTAATTGATCTGGCTTGTCGTTCGGCCTTCTCTTCTGCCAAGATTATGTTTTCTGCAGTAGAATTAGACCATCCTGTTAAAGATATCTTCAAGGTATTTGAAGTCCTAAGTTTTCTTGACCGGCCCAGAAGATTGAAGACTGCCCCATGCTTGCCAAAGACTTCGCTGTAGACTGGTTAGGAGTGTTGTCCTGTGCGGACAAGGCAGTTGAAATTAGTACTGTGCATTACAGTAATGTACACAGTATGTGTACAGTAATAAAGTACAGTGCATGCTGTGCTGTAGTAAAAATATAATTTTGTTAAATACTGTACCATGTATATGTACAGCAGTATGTACAGTAAACCAAGTAAAAAAAAAAAAAGTGAATGTTTCCTTATCTTCTTTTTGTAAATTTTCATGCTACATATCCCCTGGCAACTGGCTAAGAAGTGGAATCTGCCTGGGAGTCTGGAATGGTAAGATAAAAATGATACAATACTTTAAGTCCAGCAGTATTACTGTACCTGCAAACGTACTGTAATAAATACAGTATAGACAGTACTGTAAGTCTTTTGTAACACAGGTAAAAAAATGTGTACAGTAGTACTGTACACCTAAAGTGTATAAAAATGAAAAGGAGTGAAGAATTCCTTACCTAATTTCAGTGATGTTGAAAGATATACAGTACTGGTTGTGGGAGATGGAGATGTGCATTACGGGGTACAGTACTGTATGTAACACATACACTGTACTGTACTGTACTGTATACATTACAGTACTGTAGTTGCTGATGAATTCTGTGCAGCAGGCACATATAAGTCTGTAATGAAAATATTAACATTAGTACTGTACACACTACTGTACAGTGCAATACAGTACAGTATTAACCCTTAAACGCTGGGCCTCTATTTACAAAACGTCTCCTGTATGCCGGCGTTCGGAAGTTAGTGCGAAGCGGAAAAAGTTTTTCAAAAAATCACAGCACGCTTAGTTTTTAAGATTAAGAGTTTATTTTTGGCTCCTTTTTTTTTGTCATTGCCTGAAGGTTAGTATGCAACCATCAGAAATGAAAAAAAAATATCATTATCATTTATAAATATTGAAATATATGACAGAGCAAAAAAAAATTTTCATATATAATTTTATACAAATCGCTGTGAGCAAAGCGGTTAAAGCTAACGGGTTATTTTTTCTTTGTATTGTACACTAAATTGCGATGATTTTGGTATATAACAAATTGTAAAACGATCAAAGCAACACAGAGAAAATATTATCACAAAATGATACATGAATTAATTCCAATGCGCGGAAGTAAAAAAATGTTTTTTCAAAAATTCACCATAAATCGAAATATTGTGCTAGAGACTTCCCGTTTGTTGAAAAATGAAGCTAATTGATTGAATATTACTAGACTGTAAGTGTTTTAGCTTACAATTGCAGTTTTCTCTGTCATTTCAGTCGAGTTAAAGTTGACCGAAAGTCGAATTTTTCTATTTATCGTGATTTATATGAAAATATTTCAAAACTGATAAAAGCTATAACCATGAGTTATTTTCTGTTGTATTGTACATGAAATTGCGCACATTTCCATATATAAAAGTTTATGTAACGACTAGTATAAAACGGTGCAAACATTACGACAACGTGTGAAAGAATTTCTGAGATGTTCGGCCGAAATTACCGCTGCGGACTTAAGGAAAATGTTTTCAAAAATTCACCATAAATCGAAATATTGTGCTAGAGACTTCCAATTTATTGCAAAATGAAGGTAAATGATTGAATATTACTAGAATGTAAGAGTTTTAGCTTACAATTGCGCTTTTTTGACCATTTCGGTCGAGTTAAAGTTGACCAAGGTTGAAATTTTGGCAGTTATCGTGATTTATGTGAAAATATTTCAAAACTGATAAAAGCTACAACCATGAGCTATTTTTGTTGTATTCTACATGAAATTGCATTTTCGTATATAAAAGTTTATGTAACGACTAATGTAAAATGATGCAAACATTACGACAACGTGATGAAAAGAATTTCTGAGATGTTCGGCGAAAGTTACCGTGCAGGCAAAACATAAGGAAAAAGTTTTTTTTTCAGAAATTCACCATAAACAAAATATTGTGCTAGAGACTTCCAGTTTGTTGCAAAATGAAGGTACATGATTGAATATTACTAGAATGTAAGAGTTTTAGCTTATAATTGCATTTTTTACCATTTGAAGTTTAAAAGTTGACCATTTGAAATTTTGGCAGTTATCGTGATTTATATGAAAATATTTCAAAACTGATAAAAGTCAACCATGAGTTATTTTCTGACATGAAATTGCGCACATTTTCAAATCTTTAGTAACGCAATATAAAACGTTATCGTTTTTATCAAAATTCACCATAAATCGGTTTATAAAATGAAAAATATTGCAAACTAGATAAAAGTTACAACCATTTCGGTTGTATTTTGCTGTATTTTTTACATGAAATTGTAAAAGCACATTTTCATATATAAAAGTTTATATAAAAACGACTAATATAAAACAGTGCAAAAATTACGACAAAATGACGAAAAGAATTTCTGAAATTTTCGGCCGAATGGTTACCAAAATGGCGTAAGGAAAAAAACTTTTTCAAAAATTCACCATAAATCGAAATATTGTGCTAGAGACTTCCAATTTGTTGCAAAATTAAGGTACATGATTGAATATTACTAGAATGTAAGAGTTTTAGTTCACAATTGCGTTTTTCGACCATTTCGGTCAAGTCAAAGTTGACTGAAGGTTGAAATCTTTTGTAGTCGACGTACGGTACGTCCACTTGGCACCCAACAGACAATTTTAGTCGACCTATGATACGTCCAGTAGGCGTTTAAGGGTTAAAGTAACAGCAGTACATACTGTACTGTACTACATACAGAAAAATACATTTTTTTATAGTATATACCATGTAGTATATGTACAGTATACCAAATGAGAAAAAAATTAATATTTCCTTACTTGTCGTTTTGAAATTGTCATGTTTCATAACCGCTGTACAGTACAGTACATACTTCATACTTACAGTAAATTGTTGGTGTGGCCATTTTTCAGGGGACTCTGGAATGTCAAAATTTACTATGTATTAGTACTGTACAGTTTACTATACACAATACAGGGAACCCCCCATATTCGCGGGGGATGCGTACTGCACCCCCTTGTGAATAGCTAAAATCCATGAATACTTAAAACCCCTCTAAAAACACTTAGAACTACCCATTTTGATAGTTTAAACACAAGAAAAACCCTGTAAAAATCCTCATACCTGAGTATTTTAATAGCTTTATCACAAAAAAGTGCATTTATTCATGAAAATTATTTGAAAATACAGAAATTAATGAATATTTCTCAGTGAAAAATACCGTGAATGGGCGAATTTTCCGTGAAAAATGGATAGATATGTTCCACAGAGAAACCCAAGAATGTGAGAGTCCAAATCGTGAGAACGCGAATACAGGAGGTTTACTGTATTCTGTACTACTGTACAGTCCTGTATGCAACTATAAAGGAAAGTATTTTATAAAATAATATAAAATGTTTAAAAATGAAAAAAGTAAAGAATTCCTTACCTAATTAAAGTGATTTTGAAAATATACAATACTGGTTTTGGGAGATGGAGATGTGCATTACGTGGTACAGTACAATAATACTTGACACTTATACAGTACAGTACTGTACACTGTATACTGTAGTTGCTGATGAATTCTGTACAGCAGTTACACAATCTGTAATGAAAATATTAAAATTACTATTGTGCAGTACAGTAATATACACAGTATATGTACAGTAATAAAGTACAGTACATACTGTACTGTATTAAAAATATAATTTGTTCCGACACGATATACAAACCGTCGGTCCTTTACATTAGGAATTACTTTCAGCGTAGGCTGGAAATGGCAAGGTGGTTAGGCAGTAACTACTGCCAGGCAGGCGGGAATACCCACCTGCCCGGATGTAAACATTCCAGTTTGCTTTTGGCCATCATGCGTTGCAGATGTGGTTTTGGATCTCTTTGCCTGATTGTCGTTAAGCTCTTATTATCCTGGTGGGACCTTACTGTATTTTTGTGTATATATTATGTGTTTGATATTTATTAATACAAACCCACGATTTGTGATAATCTTGCATAAGCCGTCGTTCCCCTGCACTGTGTCTTGGGTTTGACGGCCAAGGGAATATTTAGAGAAGTGTAACTGAGTGGTAATGCTTCTCTTCCAGTAGCCCTTTATTTAGATACTGAAGGCGTTCCCCTGTACGTTCGGAGATATTAGATTGGGACATAATATCTTCGCTCCCCGACATTGATCGAGAGGTAAGAATTTGCTTCCCATCCTGGGCTCCTGCCCTCCGTGTACAAGGGGCATGACTTCTTCCTTCCTACTTGTGCTGAGTGTTGTTTTCACTGCCTGCGCTTAGAGTTGCGGTGGGGGGGAGGTTGCGGGCGTCGTCGGTAAGCACCACCTCCACAGCACCCTTAGTGGCCTCCCCTCCTTCCTTCTCTCTCCCCGTAGATTCTTCCTTACCTCTCTTTCGGTAGAGATCTGTCTCCTTCACCCCCTTTCGCTTGCTGGTCGGGCGAAGACCGCGAGGAAGGGGGGGCCGCTGCAGGCAGTCAGGCGACCTCCTCTGGGGGGCCTCCTCACGCTGTGTAGGGCAGTTCCCCTCGTAGCGAGAGGAGTCTCCCTCTACTAATCATCTTTGCTTTTTCTTTCAGGTTGACAGTGAGCATCGCAGACGTAGCAGTAGTTGGCTGGATATCTCAGGGATATCTTGCTTGAAGGAGTCCCGACGTTTGGGACCGACCACAGTACCTGATTGGAATGACAGTTCCACGTCGGGATTGTTTCGACTCTGTTCCCGCTAATGTGGATCGATTGCTGTCATTGCTGGCCTTCATGTATGCCATGGCACAGCCTCTGGCATATCTTTGGTCCATCTGCTCCTGCTGTTTCCTGTGTTTTGCTCCTGTTAACTTGACGACAGTCTTTGGGCAGCTCTTCCTTGTCTCCTGCCACAGCCGCCCTGATCGTTCCTGTCACTGCTGGTGACTTTCATGTGACGTTCCTGGCCGTTGCTGTAGCTCCTGCCTTCTGAACTGCTTCCATAGCTCCTGCATTGGCTGTCCTAATTGTGCCTTTTGCTTCCCCTGGTGGTCGTGCCTTGGGTCGCTTACGTTGTGTTCCTGCCTAGCTGCCCTGGAGGTTGTGATGTCTGCCATCCTGCAGAAGTTGTCAGAGTGAAGGTGAAGGAAGTCGCCCTGTGGAAGCGACGTCCCTGGCTTTGCAGTAGCTCCTGCCTTCCGAACCACTGCTGTAGCTTCTGCATCGGCTGTCCTGATCGTGCCTGTTGCTTCTCCTGGTGGTTGTGTCCTGGGCCACTTCCATTGTGTTCCTGCCTAGCTGCCCTGGAGGTTACGATGTTTCGTGTCCACCAGCCTGTAGAAGATGTTGGAGTGAAAGTGAAGGGAGCCGCCCTGTGGAAGTAGCTGGTGTCTTCTTCAACTTATCTTCAATTTTGTCTTCTGCTGCATCTTCCCTTCCTCTCCCGAGGTTCAAGGAGGTCCCGGAATCCGGACAGACCTCCATCGGCCGAAGGAGAGAAGGCTGCTTCTTTTCCCTTGATGTCCTTGGACGTCTAGGGACTGCCTCCTTCCGAGGAGGCAGTGGGTCTCTCGTTGGCTCTTCCGACCTTCGGGTTAGGCAACTGATTCGCATAGCCCTCGGTTTAGTGTTTCGGGAGCTGCGAGCGCACAGACCTCAGTTTGCAATCCCGTTCCCAGTCGTAGAGGTTCCACCTCTAAGATGGTGGCTGCTTCAGGCGCTCGTTCGCGAGCTGCTCTGAGTGCTCGATTCTATGGAATATCGAGTACAGTGACCCCTCGTTTATCATGGGAGATAGGTTTCAAGACCGGCCGCAATAATTGAAATTCCGCGAAGTACGGACAGCATATTTATTTAATTATTTAACGTGTATTTGGACTTTTTAAAACCCTCCCTGTACTCTTAACAACCCACCCTTTACTCTGTTAATAACAGGGACAACTGTTAAGCAATATGAATTCGGTATGTAAATTTACAGTACCATATAACAGGGGCTAAATTACTGTGGTAAAGTAGCTGTAGTATATGACGTGATCATTGCAAGCTTTAAATTTTAAAAAATACAGTATACATACAGTAATAGTATATACAGTAGTACAATACAGTATCATGTTACTGTACTGTATTACATGTAATACAGTACAGTAACACTTAAGATTAAAAAAATAAAGATTGTTACTGTACTCACCATAAAAGAAGTTGAAGTAAAACTTGAATGAAGTTGGTGATGAATTTGCTGTTGCAGTAAAAAATGATGACGATGAAGGTGATGATGACTTTTACTGGCAGTCAGTGATTGTATTTTACGTCTCTTCAGACAGCGGTGCCATTTCCTAGGGCACCTCTTCCACTTCTTCCGCGGTTTCTGAAGGTGTAACTGTAGTAGCAGCAGCAAGAACTGGCTCTTTTTTTGTGAGGCTGCAAAAACATTGTCATTGGCAGTTGCTGCCGCTGCTGCTTTTTCTGGTCGAAGAGCATCTTGTAGGAGGCCATGACGTCATCGACCATGTTGCAGAATTGAACCGATCGAACCATATCGCCGTCCCATTCCTGCGACCACTCTTGCTGTTCCTTAGCCAGGTTGCAGAGCCCGGCGAGCCGTTCCAAAGTCAAGCCAGTTGGGACAACTTCTGTTTCTTGCTGCGCTGCTTCTTCTTCTTCTTCTTCGCTCGCCGACTTCATCAACTCTTTGAGGTCTTCATCAGTTAGCAGCTGGGAGTGGCAGTCTAGAAGTTCGTCGATGTGAGCCATGGTCATGTCTGCAAAACCATCACCTCCAAGGATCGCAGCCAACTGCACAGCTTTCTGTACTGCTGGTGTTGGATTTCGGCAGGTGTAAATCCTTTGTCGTCGTAAACAACCTCGGGCCACTTCTTCCAGCTGGCGTTAATGGTGGCAGGCTTCATTTCTTCCAATGCCTTGTGGATATTTTGGAGGCACGTAGCTATTGTGTACTGCCGCCAGTATGCCTTCAAGTTGAAATCGTCGTTTTCTTGGGCGGCATCCACAGAAGCAACCAGGTTCACCAGGGCATTCCTCGTGTATAGGGCCTTGAACGCCCTGATAACCCCCTGGTCCATTGGCTGAATAAGTGACATCATGTTGGGCAGTAGGAACTCAACCTGAACCCCCGAATACGACAGCTCAGTAGCATGGCCACCAGCATTATCCATAATGTGAAGGACTTTGAATGGCATGTCCTTTTCTGCTAGATACACCTTCACTTGCGGGATAAAACACTGGCGGAACCTGTCGGAGGTCAGCATCTTCATTATCCAGGCCTTTGGATTGTGCATCCAATGTATGGGTAGCAGATTCTTGTTTTTGTTTTTTAAAGCCCTTGGGTTTTTAGACTTGTAAATAAGTCCTGGCTTTAATGAAAATCCTGCAGCATTGCCACACATCACGAGGGTCACACGATCCTTGTATGCTGTATAGCCAGAGGCTTTCGCTTCCTCTTTGAACAGGAAAGTTCGCAAGGGCATTCTTTTCCAAAACAAGCCTGTCTCGTCCATATTAAAAACTTGTTTCAGGGTGATATCCACCTTCAGAGATAATCTTCTTGAAGGTTTTCATTGATGTATGTTTCAGCAGTAACCATGTCAGCGAAGCAGCCTCACCATGCAAGGAAGCGCTTTTTAGGCCGTAGCATTTTGAAACTTTGAAAACCACCCTTTGCTAGCAGAAAATTGCAGTTTCTTACGTGGTGAATGATTGGACGTCCCTGATTGCGGATCTTCTCACGTCTTCTTCATCTTCTTCTGCTTCATGGTTGCCACTGTCGTCCTCTGGTTCCTCAGCGGCGAAGGTCTCGGTCAGGCTCCTAGCCTTTGTTTGGATAATGTTCGTATTGGCTATGCTCTTCTCTCGACAGTTGGCTATCCATACGGCCAAAAGCAGCTTCCCATATGGATGATCGTTTTATTACGAGCGTAACCACTCTCTTCACCGACTTGTGCCGTTGATGGCAGCTGTCTTCCTAATCTTCGCCTGCCATCCTTGTAGGTGTAGCGAATGGTGGATTCGTTCACGCCAAAATGGCGGGCTACAGCCGCGAACTTTCTCCTTCCTTCAACATATCGGGAAGTTTCACCTACTCAGCGATCGTCATCATTCTTTGATGGCATTTAGGCTCAGTACCAGCCTTGGAAGAAGCAGCACGCTTGGGGAGCCATTGCAGGGGGTGAAAATTGAAGCAAAGTTCAACAAAAACCACAAAAATCACACAGCACAGCGTAAAGTAAAACCGTTAGCGAGAAAGCTTGAAGCTCAAGTGGCTGAGACAGAGACAAGGGAGATGCTGGTGGGTTCTGAGCATCAGTCTAAGCACCAATCACATGCCCTATTAGAAATCGGGAAGCTGTGATTTGTTGTCTCCCTCCCATGTACCAATCAGAGCCCGTGTTACAACGCACTTAGTCACCGAGATGGTACACTTTGTGTTTTCCCAATAGTGGAACACGCGGTACTGTATAGGCATCACTTCCCAGATGGTTCTTTTTTATTTTTGTCATAGGAGTTACAAGTGCAAATATGTGTTTTTTTGCTATTTTACACTTGTTTTGTTGTTCTTAGACTAGAAATACTATTTATTATTAATATTTTAATGGATTTAATGAGAAATTTTGGGTGTTCATATATAGCAATTTTTCTAGAATTTTCCAGAAAATCCACGATATATTTTACATTAATATATATTAAAAACTCTGCGAAGTCGTGAATTCGCGATAATCAAATCGCGAAGTAGCGAGGGGTCACTGTATCCTGATTTGGTCTGGAGAGTACTCTCCCCGGCCCAGTTTGGGAGCAGTGCGAGAGAAAGGGCAGAGGCACCCAGTTGTCTCAGCTCTTCCTGCCAGCACCACAAGTGCTCCCCGAGTGCTTGCCAGTGCTCGGTCGGGTTCCGAGCCTGGTGTCTGGATCCTGTCAGTTCAAATACCAGAAGATACAGAAAGAGATTCCCTTCGGGAGTCCTGCGGAACTTCTAAGGGACTGCTCTCTTCCAGGAGACAAGTTTCTCTTGTTGGCTCTTCTCGCCCTCGGGCGGGAACCGATTCGCATTCTCCTGTGGGGTCTGGCGTTTCATGGGCTGCGAGAGCGCAGCCTCTTGAGGCCGAGCCCTCGTTGCCAGTCTTGGAAGTCTGCGTTTAAGACTGGTTCTGTGCCTGGCTCTTTTTGATTTCTTAGGAAACCGAAATCAGCCGCTCTCGATTTTTGGGAGTCTCGTGGGTTGCTCAAATTCTGTGAATCACGAGCGCTCACCTGACGAGAGGCACAGGACGAGGGAAAGTGCCGAGACGCCCAGGTGTCTTGGTGCCCCCCAGGTGTCTGGGTGCCGAGACGCCAGGTGTCTCGATACTTCCCGCCAGCTGCTTTGGTTGCTTGGCCGGGTTTCATACTTGTGTCTTGAACCTTAGGGTTCGAGCATGCAGGATAGCAGACACAGAATTCCCCTTTGAACCTTCTTCCCGAAGGGCCTCGGCCTCGAAGGAGTTTAGAGTTTGGGAAACTAGTGCTAGTTCATGGCAGAGGAGTTACGCCCTGTCCAGTTCTGATTGTGTTTGCGCGATTGGCCCAGCTCCGCTCGGCTTGCCCACCCCACCCAGCCCATGGTCGCACTTGCGAGACTGGTTTGGCTCAGCTCCGCTCGCCCGCCCCTCCTCCCAGTCCACTGGATACCACTCATTCCGATCGTGTTCGCATGATCGGCTCTGTTCAGTGCGGCTCAGCTCGGCTCGCTCGGCCCCACTCAGTTTTTTCTGAATCGGGTTCTTGGCTCTGTTCAAGTGAACTTTCTGCTTTTCCCAGGAAAGCACTTTGCCACGGCACAAGCACTCTTCCTCCTCCATGTGGCAGGAATCTCCTTTGGTTGATTATCGCTCACGGCCTGCCTTTCCTGCTGGTCATATTGTCAGGACAATTAGGGGTACTCTTTCTCCTCACTTGTTCTCTTTTCCTCTTGGTTGTTCCGAGAGGCGCGAGACGGACACAGAGAGCTCCAATGATTTGTCTTCGGAGTTTGGCTGCCTGGCGTGCCTTGGGTGTCGGTCCCCTGATTGTCTCGTAGTACGACCAGGTAGCCGAGGAGGGTATCTTGGGATCTGTCAAGGTCTCCCTCCAAGGAGAGAGGTACAGGAGTTTCACGCTTCGGAAACAGCAAGGCTCTTCCTCTTCAAGTTGCGATCGCCCTCGTTTTTCGGAGAACTTCGAGCCGATTTGTCAGCGCGAGGATCCCTGGGTCAGGACCGCAGCTCCCCCAATGAATAATCTACATCACTCGCAACCCCTGCAGGAGGGGCCCAGAGTGTCGGGGACTGCCGCAGTCCTTGCTTCCGAGAGCGTTCTTGACCAGATGAATTCTTTTCTTCAGACGAGGAGTTCATTCAGGTAGGGACTCCAAGCTTCTTCCCTGCCTTGACAGAATACGAATTCTTGCCTCGGAGGGTCTTGCCAACTGCAGTTCCGTGGGCAGTTCTGGTGCTAAGAAGAAGGGCTTTGTCCCAATTCGGATCCCTGGTTTCATAAGTCCTGAGTTGGCTCGACCCTTAGGAACGAACCTTTACTTGGTTCTGCCTTTCTCTTTCAGAGATTTGCCAGGTACCATGGTAATCAAGGTTCGTACCAGGGCACTGTCTTGTCCTTTGGACAATGGCCAAGACCTTGGGGTCTTGGAGTTCTTCATTGGAGGGGTGGGTAGAGCTCTCAGCTAGTACGTTGTTGGCCCAGCGTGTGACTCTCCGACCAGCCAATGAAGAATTAGAGGAATTTATTTCTGGTGATAGAAATTCATTTCTCGTCATAATGTGATTTGGATTCCACAATAAGCTGTAGGTCCCGTAGCTAGGTAACCAGTTGGTTCTTAGCCACGTAAAATTAATCCTTTGAGACAGCCCTAGGAGGGCTGTTAATCAGCTTAGGGGTCGGGTTAAACTAAGATATATTTATTTACTTGGGGCCTTAGTCATCTCGACTCAACCTTGAGTTCAAGCCAGCCCCCCTCAACTCCTAAGAAGCCCCAAGCTTCGGAAGAAGATCACGGAACACATAGCCCTCTTCTTCCTTTCTAGGAAAGTGCTCATAAATGTGTCTCTTTCCACCCACTTTCCCATATGGGAGGAGGGAAGAGAGAAAGAAGTATCGTCTGGGAAGAAGTTCTCCTACTGCAGATGCCTGGATGAAATGATACTTATCGAGTCTCTTGAGCTGGTAGTGACATTGCTGAGACCTGGGAGTGGATTCTTTCAGAAGAAGTATCTATTTCCCTCAGGCCTCGACAATTCTTTTCATCAAACTTGCATCCTACTTCCTCTCCTGTGCTCCCGATTTGGGAAATGCCAGCCCAGCTAGAGCTAATTGTCTCGGTATCCTGTCATCTCACAGGAGTGTTGGCATGGCAGAGAATGGAGGTCTGCTTCCATTCCTCCGTCCCTTCTTTTTCTTCAAAAGTATGAGGAAAGAGTTAGGCTAATGTTTGACTGAAGGAACATTCGAATATGCTTGCATATTCCCTCACATCTTATGTCTACTTCTGGATTCACCAAACGAGGAATAGGCGCACACCTGTAAGACTTTGTCTTGAAGGCGTGTGACCGAGACGATTAGTACCTTCTCATCACCATCCTGGACTCAAGGCAGCCTTTTGACCTTCCGAGAATTCAGGATGAGTTTTGGGACACTCAGTGGTTTCATTGAACAACAAACCACAGTAGTGGCATTTGTTGACAAGCAAGAGGGAATCGTTTTTTCCTCCTCTTTCGGTACTTGAGTGTTCTGTAGCGTAGCACACTCGACAGCTCAATTAGCCAGATGCATTCCGGTGGGGATGCGTTGATAGGTGAGCTTGGCCTCAGGTTTTTAGTGATCGGGACGGAACGTGCTGCTTACCCTTTCCTTCATGAAGATTAACGAAGAGACTGCTCAACTGAGAATCCCTACCGTCTTTCTGTGGCCTCCCTGCACAACTTCGGTAGTTTCTCTCGCTCCTTCATACCAGACCCAGGTGTCGCTACGGTGAGGCATGCTGTCTTTTCGGGAAAAATTCAATATTGACTTTTTTTCCTCCAACATATTTGTGTTTTGCTAGGGGTTCACAAGCATTGCTCACCACCTGTTACAGACAAATGCTGGAAGACTTCGTCTTTCACCCAACCTGATCGCCGAGGCATCGAGAAGAGTTCTGCTTGACCCAACCTCCTGTAGCAATTACCAAGAAGCTGTTCTTCAGGCAGTACATCCCTGTGTGTTCAGGACTGGGAGACCTTCCAGCTTTCCTGCAAGCATAGGCTTTCTCGCTGAGCAGCAACAGATATAGCTGGATATCTCTTGAAGTCCTCTGCAACACTGTCCCAGGGACTGGATCTGTACTTCTTCTCTGGTCAGAGTTACTCTTCAAGTCTGGACTTCCTCATCTTCTCCGCCAAGGGTTGCTTCTCTCCCTTTCATTTGTGAAGAACGTAGGCCCTTGTGACCTAGTCTTCTATCTGAAGTAGCCTTCTCCCCAGTCGAGATTTAGCTATGGACGAGAAGCTTCTTCGGTCTTGCTGTCCCAGGGAACCGTTCCCTGGGTGGCATGTGACTCTCGTTTAGGGTTCCTGTCCCTTGCTCTGCACACGCCCTTACGAGAGTCGCTGGATGGAGCTGTGCCCTCTTAGGACTCTCTTTTCTTGCTCCAACCTTGGCGTAAAACATGGAAGAACAGGGATGGGGATCAATATCTGGACTCCTTTTCGGATGTCTTCGGTGGACTCTTGATTCCATCGCCATCTGTTGTCAGGTTTGAGTCCTTCTTGTTCCCCTCCTTGGACTTTGTGTCGATGATCCAGGTCATTCATTACTTTGTCCCATTAGGTACTTTCCGAAAGGCTCGACATTCCTAACCTGGATGTCGATGTTTTCGCTAGTACTCTCTCTCCCAAGGAAGAAGTGTCTAAGGACACATCCTCCTGACCTCGTGAAGTGATTGAAGGAGGTACTCGGCAGCTGGCAACAATGATGCCAGTACTTTACACCCAGAGCTCACGAAGTCAATGGCTTGGTCCATCCCTCACATTCCGGAAGTTTCTGTCAGTCTGGAAACAAGATGTGGTCTCATAGACCACACTCTTGTCTTCCTGTGGTGTTACCTACAGGCCCTTGGAACCTATTTTCCTTGGCCCTGTGGTGGCTGCTCAACAAGTTGCGTTTTCTTACCCGGCTCCTTCAAGAGGACAAGTAGCATCTCGCCTAAGGTGTTGGTTCTGGGAGTGGGAAGGATACGAGTGACTGGCCTCTCTTCCTCCTCCTCCCCCGTCCTTCTACTTCTCCTTCGGGATGAGAATAGGACTCTAACCAATACTTGCTGGATCTGGCGCTTATGCGGTAAGACTACACATCGAGCACCCGTTCAATTTTTCTTCTAGAATCATAGAAGGAATTCCGGTCCTTCCTCTAGCAAGGGGAGGAAGGAGAGGCTGGCAATAAGGGAAACTCTGTCTCAGCCTTTCCTTACTGCCTCCATGCCTAGATTCTTCCCAGCCTATTTTGTAGGAGTTACGTTTCCACACTCATGTGAAAAGGTCCAGTATCTGACATTTGATCTTGCAGTTCCTACGCTTCGATCAATATGTCAGAGGCACAGTACTCCTCCTCGCTCTTTCAACCAGGAGTAGCCCAGGTGTGCAGAACTCCAGTCAGTTCAGAAGACTCACTCAGATTCCTCCCTCCAACCAGTGAGTCTTCCTAATGTAAAGGATTGACGGTTTGTATATCGTGTCGGAACAAATCACAATTTTTAAAAGTAAATTGTATTTTTCCTAACTATACAAACCCGAGGTCCTTTACATTACATATTATGCCAGCCTCATGCCACCCCTCAATCTGAACCTGGACCGAAAGGCAAACTGGAATGTTTACATGCGGGCAGGTGGGTATTCCCGCCTACCTGGCGGTAGTTACTGCCTGACAACCTTGCTCAAGAGTTTAATGGCTGTTTCCAGCCTACGCTGAAAGTAATTCCTAATGTAAAGACCTCAGGTTTGTATAGTTAGGAAAAATACAATATACTTTTAAAACCTGTGATTTTGTTAAATACTGTACCATTATATGTACAGCAGTTTGTACAGTATACTAAATAAAAAAAAATTGTTTCCCTATCTTTTTTTTTGTAAATTTTCATGCTACATATTCCCTGGAAACTGGTTAAGAAGTGGAATCTTCCTGGGAGTTTGGAATGATAAGATGAAATTGATACAATTCAGTACTTTAAGTCCAGTACAGTACTGTACCTGTAAATGTACTGTAATAAATACTATACAGTACTGTAAGTTTTTTGTAACAGTTAAAAAAATGAGTACAGTAATACCATACACCTAAAAATAAAGTACGGTACAGTAAATAAAAATGAAGAATTCCTTATCTAGTGGACATTGAGAGGGTACAAAGTCTGGTGAGATGGGGTTTGAGGATAGGATCACTGTGTCTGATGTAGCAGGAGAGGGTGAGTTGGCCTGGGAGGAGGGGATAACTTCTGGATCTAGAATAATGATACAATCTGTACAGTATAGTACAGTACTACTGTAGTACACATGTTTTTTCTAAAATTTATAACAATTTGTAAAACCATTTAAAAAAAAAAAAGAATTCTGTACTGTATTAGTACTCTACTGGACCTGTTGCAGCTGAAGAGAGTTCAGTTGACTCAAGTGGGAAACCTTCAAAAGTGTCTTCAAGGGAATCTTGGTCATCTGTAAACATGAGGCACAGTTCTGGAATGACAATAAAAAAAATTAGGTTATGAAACAGTACGGTATATACTGGACTATACATTGTAACTGTACCACAGTAAAACAACTTTGTATGTATGTACAGGTTGACCATCACTAATCCGACAATCAGTAGTCCGGAACAATCAGTAATCCGCAGAAATTTCCCAGAGTAATTTCTAATGATTCTTTTTTCAAATTTCCCGGTCGCTGCGCTAACTTGCTCATTTGGTTAAAATCAACAAACTGGTAGCCTAGCCTACATTATACTGTACTCTATTCACATATTAACAGTATTATACAAACATCAACATAACAAATGTGCATCTTTTTCATGGATCTTTTAAAAGTTATGCTTTACTACATTGTTTCCAATTGAAGATATTCTCATATTGCTTTTGTATTATAAATTGAATCAATGTTTTGTTTTCGAATCAATATCGAGGGTATTTCACCGCATTTAACCAAAAAGCGCTTTTCTTGCTTTTAGTTAGAAATGAATATGGTTTGGGACAAGGATATTTTTCGTTATACGAAGTGTTTTAAATCAAATATAACTTAAATAGGTCTCGTTGTGAAATTAATTTAGCTATTTTTTCGTTAATATATGACGTTTGTGGGAATCGCTGGCCGTTTTGCATGTTCTTTTTTAGTAAAAATCAAGATTCCGTTAAGCTATTTTCTCTTGATTTCATCATAATCGGTTTTACGTATTTATCTTGTATCGCGGAAAACAGTGGGATGCCCAGTAGTTTTGATTAAAATACATTCTCTCCAGTTTTATTTACGGTCGAGTTTCATTCATGTTGCCGATGCACGATAATTTATAGTCATTAGCAGCTTGAATATTGTTTTCTCAGCTTCAGCTAGAACTTGCAGCAAAGTTACTGTAGCAGTATGTTTCCCTGCCGATCTTTTCTCCAAAGCGAACAAGGGTATAGTTTTTATCAGTCCTATTGTACAGTACTTGATTTGTAACATAACTACAGTAATTGTGTATGATGGTTGAAACCAACAGTGGTTATCTGATATGATTATTAGCAAAACATGTTTCCTGTTAGGTTGTTTATGTCTGTACTTTACGCAAGAGTATAACGCTACTAACAATACTTTTATCATTCTCTTTTACTTTTTAACTAGCAGATGGAATAAAGAGATGGAGGAAAAGAAGTTAGCCTATTGTAAAGTTGGTCTCTCTCAGTTGAAAAATCTAAAATAATTTCCTAAATATTTTTATATCGGTAGTAATTGCTAACCCCATCGTGAAACTTGAAATATCGTAAGTCTATCAACTCGAACTACCTGTATTTGATAATTGTCTTTTCTTTATTAACCAACTTGTAGTGATTTGTGGGATATTTTAATTCTAGGATGAGGTGCTTAGCTCTGTAAATTGTAGCCTAATAAATGGCTAATCCGCAAATGGCTAATCCGCACCCTCTAGGTCCCAATGATGCTGGAAGTGATGGTCAACCTGTACCATATAGTAAAATAAATAAAAGAAAGACTTCCTTACCAGATGGAGCTGGAGAGGCTAATGGGTCTATTAGTGGAGGGTCATCACTTGCAAGGTGGTGGCTTAATCCTGGAATGATAATGAAAAAAAAATAGGTTATGCAACAATACTGTACATAAATATATTACCACAGTGCTGTACAGTATATTGTACAGTAATAAAACAATTTACATATATGTGCTACTGTAAAACAAATGAAAAAAAAAGGAGAATTCCTTACCAGATAGAGTTGGAGAGGCTGGTGGATCATTTAGTAATGCTGGTGGAGGTTGTCGTGGCTCGATCCTGGAATGATGATGAAAAAAATTAGGTTATGCAACAGTACTGTACAGTACTTTACAGTATAAAACAATTTGCATATGTACTACAGTAAAACAAATAGAGAAAAAAAGAGAATTCCTTACCAGATAGAGCTGGAGAGGCTGATAGGTCTATTAGTGGAGGGTCATCGCTTGCAAGGTGGTGGCTCAATCCTGGAATGATAATGAAAAAAATTAGGTTATGCAACAGTACTACATAAATGTATAATAACATACAGTACAGCAGTATATTGTACAGGTACAGCACTTCACAGTACAAAACAATTTACATATGTACTGTACTGTACAGTAAAACAAATGAAAAAATTTCCTATCAGGAGAGGTTGGTGGAGGTAATTCTACTATGTCAGGTGCAGTGGAATGACGATAGGACTTTTCTTCTGCAATAATAAAAATGATTGGGTGACTAATAATGTACTGTATACAGTACAGTACAGTACAGTATAAGATTTATTAAAATTTATAAAACATTTTACAGTATATACAATACTATACAGTATGTACATACTGTACAGTGGTAAAAAAAAAAAAAAAGGAAGAATTCCTTACCTGGGTTAAGAGATGCAGGTGGTGCTGAAGACTCTTGAAGCTGAAAATCTCTAGTTAGATTGGATGCTTCTTTTCTTCTACTTCTCCCTAACAGTCTCCTTGTAAAAGGTTAGAGCATCCTGAATTTCTCTTTGAAACTTTGTGAACCTCTCCACATTAGGGTCCTGTTCCTCGATCATTACCAGCCTTTGCTCAAAGTAGGCAAAAGCTTGTGACAAGCCTGTTACACTTAATGCCCTGGGCTTTGGGGCTGGTGCCTCTTCCTCCTCCTCAATCATCTGCTTCTCAAGCTCAATGAGGTCCTCTGCTGACAACTCCTCTCCATGGGATTCCAGCAGCTCGTTCACATCCACAGCTTCCACCTCCAAATTAAGCTTCTTGCTATAGTGAACAATGTTCCTTCTCACAACATCAAGACTCTCTCCCTCCTCAGAGCCTGTAAAGTCCATCACAAAATTTGGACACAGCTTCTTCCAGCCCCCATTCAAAGTGGATTTCTTGACCTCGTTCCAAGAAGACTCAATGTTTTTTACAGCATCTAAAATACTGTAGCCCTTCTTGACTCACTTGGCATTCAACTTGTCACTGCTATTTTCGGTGACCTTGAGGACATGGCGAAATGTCCTCCTGGTGTAGTAAGCCTTGAAGCTAGCAATGACTCCCTGGTCCATCTGCTGTAGAAGTGACGTAGTGTTTGGTGGAAGGTAGACTACCTTCACTTTGGGATAAACCTCGCCCAAATTAGTAGGGTGACCAGGGGCATTGTCCAACCAGCAGGACCTTAAATTCCAGACCCTTCTCCAAATACTTCTTAACTGCTGGCATAAAGTGATCATTAAACCATTCCTTGAAGATAGCAACAGTGACCCAGGCTTTCTTGTCAGCCTTCCAAATGACAGGGAGCTGAAGCTTGAAAATTCCCTTAAATGCCCTTGGATTTTCAGTCAGATACACTAACAAGGGCTCTAGCTTGAAGTCACCACTGGCATTGCTCCCAAGAAGTAAAGTCACCCTCTCCCTACTGACTTTATGGCCTGGTGCTGTCTTCTCCTCCTTGGATATGTACGTACAGCTAGGCATACGTTTCCAAAATAAGCCTGTCTTGTCCACATTGAAAACTTGGTCAGCAGTATAGCCTCCATCCCTGATGATTTCAGCGAGACAACTAGGAAACCCTTGTACTGCTTCCTTGTCGGCACTAACAGCCTCACCCTGCAACTTAAGGTTGTGCAAACTTGCATGAACCTTGAAACGATTAAACCAGCCTCTGCTGGCTACAAATGGTTCACTTCCACTACCCTCCCCTTTCTTCTGAACTACTGCCTCATACAACTGCCTAGCATTCTCCTGAATTAATACCAAGGCTCACTGGCATGTTCTGTTGGTTTTGGTCTTCGAGCCAAACCATCAATAACTTCTCCATCTCCATGAGGTTGGGGTTATGTTACTTGCCTAGTCTAGTAGCAGCACCATGAGTAACAGCCATCATCGAAGCACCACCTTTTGTGTGTTGTACAACACGTTCCTTATCCTTGACCATAGACTGAACAGTAGTTCTGCTAAGTCCAAGGGCATGGCCGGTTTCAGTGTTAGCTTAAGCGAGGCGGGGCATTTGTAATAAAAAATTAGGCTACATGCTGTCCCCCTAATCTGCATCCAGTACATTCAGTGCTGTGCTTAGTAGTGTACTGTACTGTACATTCAAAAGACCATGACCTAAATATAATCTTTAATAGGGTAAAATATTGTCCATGACACACCGATTGCTAAATTTGCACCTTTTCACTCAATATTTAATTGGTCAAACAACAAGAAAATAAAAAACTTTTAGAAACCTTTCACAAGATTGAAGTGTCATTAAAAAACTGAGTTACCATAACTGCCAACTGAAATAAAATACTGTACTGTACTGTATAGTACGCATGTGAAGTCTTTGTACAGTGCAGTACTGTACATACTGTAAATGCATTTTTTGGATGTGTGTCATGCATACTGTACAGTATTTTCATTCGATATAATTTTATTTGGTCAAACCACAAGTAAATGAGACTTAAGAAAGCTTGGAAAGGACTGAATATTTATTAACAAAATGTACTACAATTAACTGCCAATGAATAATATATAACCATGTGAAGTCTTTGTAAATGCATTATTTGGAAGAGTGTCGGGCAGGTGGCAGATATGCTAGCATGACTGCCATGCATATTCATAAAACCAGTGCACCTGAACAACCTCTACTTTTCTTGATCGTGCAAATGGAAATACGTATTGCCTTTGTATCATATTTATATTAAAAAATGAAAAGTACCCTGTAATGCAGTTTCCATGTAAATTTTACAGACAAAAGCATGAAAACTTACAAAATACGGTAGGGTAAAATAGAGCCCAGGACACACCTATTGCTACCTAAATTTGCACATTTTCATTCGATATCTAATTGGTCAAACCACAAGAAAATTAAATTTTAAGAATAATTGCAAAAGATTGAAGTTTTATTAACAAAATGTGTTATAATTAACTGCCAAATTAATAATATAGAACCATGTGGAGTCTTTGTAAATACATTTTTTGGTAGCGGGTCATGCACCATCAACGGAAATGCTACCGCGTCACGGCCAGATATTTTACCCTAATATACAATAACTCTTTTATAAAAATGTGGAATTTAATTTGCCTAATCCATTACTATGGTCTGCGCAGTAGCTCTGCAAATTTGTAATGAAAATGAACTTGCAAGTAAACCTCGGCCTGATGGCAATGGGTGCTCAGGTCTGGACAGCCTAGATAAAAGGAGAAGTCTCACCTTTTTCAGAATGCTTAACAATGTCATATTTCATCATTGTTATAGGCTTCCTCTTCTTAATGGCACTTCCATCGGGTGCAGGATTCGGGCGTTTGGGACTCATTACGGAGTCACAAAAGTTGTTATGGTGGCAATAGAGTCGGCGTTACCCATCCCAGTGAAAGGAACACACACATTGATGAAAACATGCTTTCTGAGGCTGTGGGTTGTTTGGTATTCCTCTGCCGTTCGCCAGAGCGACTGACCCAAGCAGCAGGCAGGTCATTCTCCAGCCAAGTATAGTTACAGTATGCTCAGAAACGAGTTGCCGTCTACTGCGAGGGGGTCTCTTATGCAGCTGATAACTGGTTATCGGCTAAGTTAACCGGTTATTGGCGTCGATAACCGGTTATCAGTGCTGAAATATTTTTTAAAACCGCTGTAAAACCAGATTGCTGCTAACCAAATCCACCGACAACTGGGGACTGCCTGTAAGTGCTTAATATTAAGTTCCAGTTAAAAGTTTTAGTTTTAAACTTTGGAACTGATAATTTGTGTGAAAGCTGGAAACTGGCTCGTTGATTGATAGTTTTGTAAAGCAAAAATTGTTTTTTATTCTAACTAAATGTTTTAACTAAAAGAAATGTTCCACAACTTATCATTAATATAGAAAATCCATTTAGATTATACGATGTCTACAATAATCTAGGCAGTAAGTGAGAATAATTTAGACTAGATTAATAATGGATGTTGTGTGTAGCCATGTCCTAGGATTAAGTATCCGTAAGTGGCTTAGCTTAGACCAAGGACCCTAGGATCAGATAATAACAATGTCTGGGCAAAATAAATCAATAGCGTAACAACAAGGCTACATATTAGTATGATTTTCCCTTTTATGTAAACCTGTGCACTTAATCATGATCTCAATAATCCAGGACTAGGCATTATCTTATAATAAGTGATAACTTTTTACGAAACACCCCATTTTTAAATAAAATTGTTAGTTGAGACCATGTAACCTAGGACTAGATGAAATAGTCATCTGTGCTGGATGAGATGGTAACCTAGCCTTAAGGCTACATACTAAAGTACAGTAATTGTGTTTTATGTAACCCATACCCTTAAGTGTGAATTAAATAATCAGTATTAGTCAGTAGCTTAGATTGAAGTAAGTTATAGCCTGGCTACAAGGTTACGCATTAGTGGGTTACTATTTTATATTATAGACCAAATAGCCTAGGATTGGATTAAACAACAGCCTGGCTTAGACAAAAAGTAGTAGATTACCTGTAAGGTTACATATTAGTGAGTTTCTGTTTTTATATAACCTATACATTTAAGAGTGATCTGTAATAATCTGGATTAGGCAGTACCCTGCACTAGGCTAAGAAAGAACAAATAAGCCTAGGATTATATGAACAGTGTCTTAGGCTCAATAAAATAACCTAGATTTTTATGACTCAGTGGCATATCTGTAAGGCTACATATTAGTAGGGTCTTATGTAGCCTATATCCTTAAAGGTAATACAGTAGTAGGATATTCCTTAAAGGAATATCCTACTATTATCCTAAAACAGTGATGGCTGAATATCAGATTAAAGGGTAGTCTTGGCCACATGAAACAGAAAACCAGATTATAAGAGGATTATATTCTGTATAGTTTATATTTTTAAGTTTTAAATAAGCTTAGAATAGGCGGTGGCCTAGAATAGGTTAAGTGAGAACCTAAGCTATATAAAACAGTAGCTTGGGTTAGTTAAACAAATTAGTTCATAGCAGCTAGTCTGAATGGCACGACAATTAGAATTTAAAATTTCACATAGCCATTGCAAAAGGACTAACAGTGTACAGTATAAGTAATACAGCCATTATACAAGTATGAAAATTAACCTAAACCTTATTGGGTTTAAGTTAACATAGATATTTAATTAAATGTATTATAACTACACACTTGTAATCAAGTTAACCTGTAATAAGGAGACTGTATGAGGAACTACAGGAGTGTCCCTTATTTAAAAACAATTAATACTAGCTAGTTTTTAATAACAACTTGTTTTACATCACTACAGGGCTGCCAATAGGCAGGATCCTCAGTTCAAGTGTTCTGTAGCAAATTGCTCGGTTCACTTTTTGCCAGTGTGTACAGCCCCTACCACTTGCCATGAGCATATCCTTGTAAAAAACAAGGAAAATTTGCTTGGTTGCCAGATATGGGAGAGATTTGTAGTATGCTCCTGGCAGTTAGTTTTAAGGACGAAACAGCTCCCTTCAAGCTGTCTCGATGGGTCCTAGGGTTCGGTAGGGGTGAGGAAGGGGAGATTATATCTTTCCGCCAGAACTCCAGCAGCAGATATTTAACCCTTTCTCAGAACAAGATCTATGTTTGGGCCAAAACCCAGTAACATCAGTCCCCAGTACCTCCCAGGTTAACCCCGCTGAGGAAGTAGCGGAATCTTTACATGGAGTTGACATTCTTCTAAAGAATATGAAGTGGGCATTGCCACTGAAGTGGCCCTGCTGTACCCAGATGGCTCAGGGACACAAATTTTAGCTAGACATGGGAGAAACCTTCCAGAAGGCATTCTGTTCCCTATGCAGCTATCATTGCTGAATACAGTAGGATCTTTCCCCACAAAATGAATACTAGGATCCACCTCACTCCAACTGAAGTGACAACATTTTCAGAGGGGTATAGTAACTTACCCAGGCAGTTACAGTTCAGTTAGATTGCACAAGCTCCCCCAAAAGGGATACACAGTTTGCGAGATTTGATTAATTCCGTAAGAAAATTGAGTATCATCAAAGATGCTCTTGCCACAGAATGGCAGTGTATAAGGGACATGAAGCATGATTCTGAAAAGGACAGTAAGTTGGTCATGTACACTCCAAAATGTAAAAGTACTACATCCTGTAACCAAAAAGGGAATGTGGCTACAAATCCTGCCTAAACAAACAAGGTCTAATGTTAGAATTCCGACTGGAAACAACAAAATGGTCAGTTCGGAATACAGAACCTCAGATCAAAACATAATAGGGGCTCCAACACTCACCCCTGATGATACTGATAATCCTTGGCAATACGCCTCAAAATACATTTTCTCTCCTGATGGCAAGTATGTAATTAATGAGTGAAAAACTGTGATCGAAGTTGTACATGTAGAATTAAGAAACAGAGCGGTATTCCCTAATACAGAATGGCACCTGGTACCATCTTCACCAGACATGGAGAAACCACTAACAAATGGTTTTCTTACCTGTGCCTATAGCATTAAAAGCTATAGAAATCACCCTTTACCAGGTCAAGGAAAAATGGATCTCTACTTCCATTTTGAATAAGACCCAAGTTGCTCACAAAGTAGCCCCAGCCTTCTGTCCCTTTACTTACAAAATTATTAATCATGAAGACAGATTTTCAGAATTTGTAGTGACTGAAAACAAGAGACAATGGTAGAATTAAAACCGTCTGCCACAGTCATCCAGTTTCGGGAAATTCCACCAAGGAATGGGCAATGCTGCACCTCCCTTTTGAAAGGAAAATGCTCCCTTTAGATATAGCTACGCAGCAGTTTGGGACCCCTATGAGAACACTCAGAGGGGACAGCCTTGTCAGAGTTTTATGCTAGGATCTGACACCTTAGTATTATAACCTCTACCACCTTGATGGAAGTTGCCACCAAAAGGCTTCCAGAAGATTCCAGGATAATTTTTGCTGTTGAGGCCAAAAGTCTTATGAGAACCTGATGGGAAGCACTCTTTGACTCCCTGGAATGGAGCATAAAAGCGCGAATGGAAGCATTGGGGGGCTCCATCAAATCACTCTCCAATGTCACTGCATGAATACTTTCTAAGCCCTTCTGTAAGGACCTGTTTGAGGAATCTGTTGTGGCTCAACTCGGTGAGCATGCCCACCAACAAAATTTTACGGTGTACGCTCTTCTGGGAAAAGGGGAATTCAGAAAACAAAGAACCCAGAATTTCCCTTTACCCAACCCCAAAAAAGGCTCGCTTTGATCAGAAATCATACAAGCCATCAGTCACCCCCAAAAGTTTTCCTCAAAAAACAGGTAGGTGGTCAGAAGGGACAATTCCCTACAAAGGGACTACAACAGCAACAACAACAGCAAGGACATCCTTTTTCACAAGGTTCAAAAACCATCTTATAGGGGAGAAAAGGAAAGGCAACACCTTGAATGTCTGTCAAAGGCGAAGGCATGGGAAGAGGCAGAAACCAATAGGAATTGTATGGTTGGGGGTCGGCTTCGATGACATCACAGACAATGGAAGTTTATCCCTGTTGGGGACAGCATTATTTATATGTGCAGAAAGACCCTGTTGATGGGGCCCATAGAGAAACATGCGTGTATTTGCCACCAAGTACGTCTCTTCAGTGTCCTCAAAAGGGATTCCTCTGAAAGAAGAGTGATCCTCAGCCAATCAACATTGAACAAGCACATTGTTGGCCAAAAGTTTCAGATAACTACCATTGCCTAAGTATGTTGAATCATTCCAAAAGGGACTTGGACAGTTTCTATAGATCTGAAAGATACATACTGGCATGTCCTTATCGCCGTTCCTTTTGCCCCTTCCTAAGGTTCTGGATAGGGAAAGATATGTACTGATTCAAAGTCATGCCCTTTGGGCTAAACATTGCCTAAAGAATATTTTACAAAATTAGCAACAGTATTCGTTTGAGAACTCAAACAAAAAGGAATACAGTACAACTAATAGCCTACCTAGAGAACTGGTTGATCTGGGGTCCCACAAGAAAAGAGTGCTTGAAAAACCTAAGAGCAATGGTCAACAGGCTACAGTCAAAAGGTTTTATAATAAATTGAAAAAAATCCTGCCTCACACCCAGGAGACACTTTCAGTGGTTTAGACTGTGTTGGGATACTCTTCACGGCCTGTTATCTCTCCCCATCATACTCAAAACAGAATAAGGCAAGTCCTCAAAAGGTTCCTTGCACAGCCCAGAGTTTGCAGATGGCAATTAGAATGTAAGATGGGCCTGCTGCAGTTCACATCAGTAATAGATCCAGTATTTAGATTGCAACTAAAAATGTGAACAAATTCTGGCTATCGCATGCAAGAAAAAAAGATGGGAGGCTCACCTCATCAAAAGATAAAAAATGTTGGTGAGATACTTCGGCCCTTGGTCTAGAAGGAATCTGTGGCAAAACAGGTCACCCTGACTCTCCATCTGCACGAGTGACAGCACACACAGATGCCTCGTTGACAGGTTGAGAGGACATTGGGAGGATCGTCAGGTGGCAGGGAGGTGATCAGCTACTCTGAGGAATTCTTATATCAATTTCCTGGGCCCAATAGCTGTTTTTTTGTCTCTCAAAAAACTCAAGCCTCCAGAAGAGAGAGAGAACATGACTACAATGTCCTGCATCAAGAGGTTGGGATCATGGTCACCTCTCAATATGATAATGCTAGCCATCCTTTGGATGGCACAAGCAAGAAATGGCACTTGTCTGCAGTTCACTTCACAGGGGGTCTCATTGTAATATCAGACTCTCTATCAAGGGAAATGACAGCCTCAACAGAGAGGATGTTGGGCAGTTACTCTTTTCAAACGATAGCCAACATGCTTCCAAAACTGGAAGTGGACCTGTTCGCCACATACGAGAATCACAAACTCTTAGTATGTGTGTCTCCAAACCTGGACAGTCAAGCAACAGCAAGAGATACCTTCCTAAAAATTGGAACATGGGGAGGACAATATCTTTTTCCCCATTGTCCCAGATTTCGAAAGTTTTGAGCAAACTTCTAACCTTCAGAGGAACAGCTTACTTAATAGCCCCAAATTGGCCAAACAGGCATTGGTTCCTATTACTTCAACAATGGGCAAAAAGATCATTTCCACTATTGTCTGCTGTTCTATCCCAGACAGTAGGAAGGAAAGTCATTTACTTATCCTCCTTTCTGAGCCGAGAGCTTTACATATGGATTTTTTAAGTATTGTGAAAATTACTCACCCAACATTGCTAGGTACCTAGTGCAAAAATTACGGACATCATCTAGTTGGCAATACCAGTCCATATGGAAGATATGGTTAGATTATACCCATACTGAGAGCCCAATCAAGATTTCCATAGAAACTTTTTATTTTTCTTATATACCCTTTTGAGGACAAATGCCTTGTGGTTACAACAGTCATGGCATACAAGGCTGCATTAATAGAACCCTGCTTTATGGATTCAGAATTGACTCCAGTATAGAAGTTGTCATTTCCCTTCTGCAGTCTTTTGCTCTACAAAGGCCCTCCCAAAAGGCTTCCAATTACTTGGTCCCTGAACAAGGTGCTTAGATTTCTATCAACCCCTCAATTCAGTGGACCCAATACAACCACAACACACATGCTACAAAAGGCAATTTTCTTGATTGCATTAGCATCAGGAGCTCATATTAGTGAACTGGGCTTCCTTAGATGGGGATGATGCATCACTCAAACAGCTGACCATCAGTTATTATTTATCCCCTGGCCCATCACTCCTGACCAAGAATGAGGATCCTTTTAAAAGGAAATCTATTCTTGGCTTTATCCCTTCAGTCCATGTTACTTTGCCTTTTTGTATGTTGACCAAGGCACATTTTTTTGTTCCAGACTCCATCTTGATGTCCCCAGATACAATCCTTACAGTCTGGATTAGGCTATCTATTTCCTTGATGCTCTTACCATACAGCTTGCTGTCGTCCATGAACACCAGATGGTTAATTCTGTTGCCTCCTTTCTTGAGTTGGTACCCAGCATCCATCTTCTGCAGTACTTGTATAATGGAAATCGTGGCTACTACAAAGAGTAGCGGGGACAGTGAGTCGCCTTGAAAGATCCCTCTCCTGATGTTAACCTCTGCTAGTCTTATCCCAGAGCTTGTAAGTACAGTACTGTATTCTAGTTGTGTACTGTATTTTTTAGGAAGCTGATGGTGTTTTCCTCTGCCCCATATATTTTCAGACGTTCTATTAGCCATGTATGCTGTGTCGTGTTGAAGGCTTTCTTGTAGCCAGTCCATGCCATGCTTAGGTTGGTTCTCCTCCTCTTACTGTTCTTCATTACCATTTTGTCTATCAGGACTGGTCTTTTGTGCCCCTGCACTTCCTTTCTGTTGGTGGGGGATGGTGTTTGTATCCTGTAGGTAGTTTTATAGCCATTCACGGATGATACTTGTTAGTAATTTCCACATTATTGGTAGGCAGGTGATAGGCCTGTAGTTACTTGCTATATTTCCCTTGTTCTTGTCTTTCTGTACTAATGATGTTCACCTTGTGGTCATCCATTTTGGGACATGGTTGTTTGTGATACAATGCTGGAGTTGTTCTGCTATTCGTGGGTGTAGGGCCTTGAAGTTTTTGAGCCAGTATCCATGGACTTCATCAGGACCTTGGGTTTTCCAGTTGGGCATTTTCTTTAGTTTGTGTTTGACTGCGTCTGTCGTGATCTCTGTGAATCTTTGTTTTATTCTCCCCATTTTCTCTGCCTTGACTTCCTGGGGTCATGTTGCATGTTTGTTGTGTGATTCTGGATTACTCCATATGTTTTCCCAGAGTCTCTTACTTGGTTCAGCTTCAGGAATTTCCTGGTGGTTGTCTTCCCCTCTTGGCTGTACTGTATAGTCTTTTCTGGTTGTTTCTGAAGTGTTTGTTTTGTTGGTATCCTTTATTCCTGTTCATGTACTGTACCATTGGATCTTATGTGCTTTGGTTTTAAGCCTCTGTTTTATATCTTCTATTGTGTTGTTTAGTCCCTTCTCCTGTACTTTGTATTTCTCATTCAGCTCCCCTCTTGTTTTCTTGCTTCTTAGCCTCTTTCCTGCCATCTCTTTCAGTTTACTCAAGTCAGATCTCATCACCATGATATGTTTTTCCAGGTGCCTTTTCCAAGGCGGATGCTGTTTTGGTTTCTGTTGGGTTGGTTGTGATGGTGGTGTTGGTGTTTATATCCTCTTGAGCTCTGCTACTAGTCCTGCTCCTGCATATGCCAAGTTATTTGTTTCTGTGATATTGGTGGTGTGTGTTAGTCCCATTATTTCATTAACTTCACTTGTTTTCTCCCGTAGTTTCTTTGTGTTGTAGGCTTTCATGGAGGGGATCTTTGTTCTTTCTGTATCTGGCTTCATACATTGTCTGATCTTTTCCACCCATTCCGACCTGTCAGTTACTGTTGCATCTTTGGTGTTGCTTCATGTCGTTGTTTGGTAGCTCGTCATTCCTGTCGTTTTCTGTCATCCTCTCTTAATTTGTCTTCTTGTCCTTTGTTGCTGGGTGTTATTTCTCTTTCCAGTTCCTCTCTTTCTGTTGTGGAGAGCCAGTTCTTTTTCTTTATGTTCCTTACTTGGTCTGCCTGCCTCTGTTCTCTTTGAGCGATGTTATTTCTCTCATTCCAGATGTTGACCAGTCTTCTTCTGTATCCTCTTTCTGTCTGGTTGCTTCTGATGTAGCATCTCCATACTTCCTTACTTTCTTCTCTTGTCCATTTCTTCATCTGGTTTGCCTCTGTAGCTCCAGTCTCTGGTTGCTGGTTACTATCATTGTGGTGGTCAGTTGCTGGATGATGACCTCCAAATACCTGACCGCCCTCCCTGACGAAACTCCCGGACGAAGCTCCTCTGTTGCCAGAGGTTCCACTTATGTCGTTGTCATTTATTCTTTCGTTTCTTTCCATCATTGCTGAGTTTGCTATTTAACCCATAACTGGACCCTACCCCATCAGGAACAGGTACTCATTTACAGCTGAGTAGACAGGAAATTGTGGTAAAGGTCCTTTCCCAAGGAGTCAACACGGAGGAGAGAGGTCACACATCCAACGATTGACCAGCTCCAATGTTGCTTAACCAGTCCAGCGATGAGCTAAACCACTCTGCCATGGTGCCAATATTATTATTATTATTATTATTATTATTATTATTATTATTATTATTATTATTATTATTATTATTTGAAAATTAGTACATATTAGGTAAATCATTTATTTATCATACAAATATGGTTAGTCCTCACCATCTCACATGAATTTAATTAAAAATTCTCTCTCTCTCTCTCTCTCTCTCTCTCTCTCTCTCTCTCTCTCTCTCTCTCTCTCTCTCTCTCTCTCTCTCTCTCTCTCTCTCTCTCTCTCTCTCTCTCTCTCTCAGTATACATATATTTTAATGAAAAAATACAGTAATTAGTGAATTCACAGTGTTGCTCTACGAAAAAAAGCAAATAAGTGATCATTTTAGAGATTCGGCCCAAAGAGAAATCTGGAAATTAGTGAAATGTCCCCCAAGGACAAGTGAATGATGGGTTCCACAAAAATCCACAACAAAATGAAACGCGAAAATGTGAAATTTGTAAAAACTGGGGTTACTTTATATATATATATATAGTATGTAACCTTTAAAGAATTTTTTCTTTATCCTTTCCTTTTCAAACACCTTTTTATTGATCCATGACAAGACATGATTGGCACTGATTGTTAAGGGAATAACACAAGAATGAATGTGAAAGAGGGGGAAATAAATGTAGTAATGTTAAAGCAGAAAGATTAAATGAAGGAACCAAAGAAGAGAATGAATAGTAATAGATAATAAAGAATGAATGTAGAGGAAGAAAGCATATGGATGAAAAAGGATATGAAAAAATTAATAAACCTAAGGTGAATTATGTGTGAGTATAACAAAACCTCTTGTTCTTCTACTCAGAGATGACTGCTGTACCTGCCTGTTTACAAGTGTGCAGTTTCAAGTGAGATTGTATAGATTGTTATAACGAATTTCTAATAGAGTCATATATTTATAACTTGTTGTGGAGTGGATGTTGCACACACAGATAATTAAGCAAAAGCTTGTAGTATATACAGGCACTGCTGTAGCATGAAGCCTGCAGTCTTTTAAATTTTGTACTCTTATTTCCTCTAGAACTCAAGGTCTACAGAAATCCCAGGATTCAAAGATAGTGGTAACAGTTGGATTTGCCATAGTAATCTTACAGTTATTACTTGATAAAATTTTTAGTAATTTTGTGTTATTTCAGTTTAGTAATACTGTAGTAGCAGTAGCAGTGGTTGTAGTATAAGCTGTTGCAGAAATCCAATTTGCCATTATGTTTTGCAGGTAACTCGATGACACCTCCGGAACTTGAAACCCAGTTGAGACACATTCGGGAGACAAGCGATGAAATGGGCAAGGGTCCTGGTGTACCTGTGCTCACATGTGACAACAGAAACAACTGGGCACAGGTACAGTATATTTTGAATGTTGTCAACCATTTTTTAATTGCTTACTTCTAAATGCATTTACCACAAAGCTATCCCTTTAACCATTGGTTCTTGATATAAGCAGCATAGAGTAAAGCTTGAGAGTGTGTATCATAAAAGTGATATATGTGGTAATGAATTTACAGAGGTTCAGTAGAAAGTGCTCACCTTAACAGTACCTTGTTATCTGGATATAGAATATATTTTTTAACACGTAATTTAAGGAATAAGGCTCGCAAGCAAATACCAGCAAATGTTACTGTGCATGATAGAATCCAAGTCTGAAAGTTTCTGTTTTGAAGGAGTGTCTTTATTATGATTTTCAAGCATCAGATGTTCATATGGAGCAAGGCCAGATTGTAATCCAAGTAAATAAAATTACAGCAGTTGTGCATAGTATGCACTTTAAAGTAATATGTGTAGTACATCATCTTAAGGCAGAAAATTCTGAGGACCTTAGTAGCATTGGATTTTATGTCTGCAACAAGATGCTCTCTCTCTCTCTCTCTCTCTCTCTCTCTCTCTCTCTCTCTCTCTCTCTCTCTCTCTCTCTCTCTCTCTCTCTCTTGATCATATTTTAGATTTCTGAGTTTATTAAGGGTTGCATTGACTTTATTTCATGTTTCTTTCATTCCTTTGTGTTTCAGAATCGAGATTGGTTGAAATCAATAAGTCTGAACAATATGACATGTTTAAACACCATTGAATCAGCAGCATTTGTCTATGTGTTGGACGATTCCAAGCCATCTAATTACTCTGAGGTAAACACTACCATCTTTCTTTGTGTTTGTTGTATAAATTGGAATTGCAGCAGTGGTTGATGCTTAACCCTTAAGGGATGGGCTAAATGTATATCAAGCACACTTCCAGACCAGGCAGACTTTAAGGTTGGCCAATTTAAGAAAAAATACATCAATGGATAGAGGAAGATCTGCAAATGCACATGGTGTAAGAAAAAAATTATCAAAATTTTTCCCTACTTTCCACGGGAAGTTGAAAGTGACTATTTACAACCCTGTGTGGGGCCTCTTTTACAAGACACGCATAAAAATATGTTAATTTTACCAAGTTACGCATGATTTTTCTAATTATTGTATTTTGTAAAATTATAATTATAGCTCACACATTATCATTACAGATAAGAACTAAAATCAGTAGAGCAAATTCTGGCACGTCAGTGTATTTGTTGTAAAATATATACCCTGTAGATTTACCTGTGGCTGGGGTTCAAATCCGCAGTAACTGGTCAGTGAAGGCGACACTTTGCTAATCCTTTGTAGACACCCCATTGCAAAATCAACAAGGTTATAGCTGAAAACAAATCATAAAAGTTAAGAGACTAATGCACACAATAAACAAAGCAAATAAACACCTTCTAAAAACATAACAGACACCTATTCCCGTCTCGAAATCTCAAGGCATACTGATTGATGTTCTCCTCTGAGCTTGGGAGAATAGGGGCTAAGTCATTGGCCCATTGAAATGTTATGAACATTTTTCGTTAAATTCATCTAAACGATGTCAGTAGGGCAGCCGACTCTATGATTTAGCCCTACCCCAACGCCAAATCAAAGTCCTCATAAAGAAGGCTGTCCATTACCCCATTTATCAGAAAATGGTGAAAATACATGTTAAAACGAAGAAGAAGAAGAATAAGAACTAAAATCAGTAACAAATTCTTGAGCACTGTGTTTTGTTGTAAAATTATATATCCATCAGATTTAAGACAGATGGCAGTAACTTTTTGTGACTTTATGTTTTTTTCTAATATTTCTTTGTACTTTTCATTGCAAAAATTACAATTATAGCTGACATACTATCATAAAAATAAGAACTAAAGTTTAACATTAATTACCATAATATATTTATTATCAAATTAAAAGACTTCCTTATTTAGAGAGCAACATATTCCCCTTCTGAAATCTCAAGGTTCTTTGATGTCTCTTTGAGCTGAATAGCTAAATAGTTGCCATAAGTCATTTATGGCCCATTGAAATGCTATGAACATTTTTTGCTTCTATTCATCCAAACCGAATAGAATGTGTGTAAAATTAATACTCTGTGATTTGTTTCCCATCACCACTAAACCAACAGTTATAGATACTCATTAGATTATAAGCATTCCTGTCCATTAAGGGTTTAGTCAGGGTAGTGGAACGTGATACACTGCCTTAATTCACTGATACTGGAGTTAAAGGGTTACATACTTAACCACCATGAAGGGATACTTTGTATGTTGAAATTGTTTCACTTGAGAGACAAACTTATATTGCATGTCATCTAAACACTGGTCTTTTACTTTATTTATGTTTTGCACTCAATTTTTTTTTACAGGGTTAGGTGCCCAAAATGAGAAATTTGGGTTGTCTAGCATAAGAATGCGTTCGAGAGTTTACATTAGGTTACCATAGTAATTGCTTTTATCATTTTAAGAAGTGTACTTATTTAATAGCATTTTATGCACCCTTCAGTATTTTAAAGTTCTTTGTAACGTGTCTTTAATGCAATAGCTATCATGCAAGCTTAAGTTAACCTAGTACACCTATATCACAACTTGTGAATGTTTTGCTTCTATGTATCAGTTATTAGAATGTTGCAAAATACCGCATTGTGTTTGTTTCCTAACATAGCACTAAACCAACAGTTATATATAGCATTAGATTATAAGCATTAGTGTTTCCCTGACTATTATTGATGGAAGGTCAAAACATACTGTGTATGATGAGTATGGGGGCAATCTGAGGATTAAAAATTAACCACCATGAAAATATTATAAAAACAAAAAAATTACCGTCACCAGAAAGACAAACTTACATTGCATCTATGGTATGTTGGTCTTCCTTGACTGCATTTTCAAGGTGCCAGAGTTGTAGAGATCAAGAGAAATAATTAAAAGAGCTCTTAAAACTGGCCTAACCATGGTGGTGGTGGTTGTGCATAGAGGACCGACTGACCATTTTCAACCTGGTCCAACCAGACCTCTTAGTTCTATCCTGCAAATAATCCAGTGATTCAAATGTTACTTTAATTTATCAGATACCTTATTTGTCACCATTCACGTTTGGTGTATATATTTACAGTATTTAACTAAACCTTAGACCCTAATACTAACATAGAAATCA
This sequence comes from Macrobrachium rosenbergii, assembly GCF_040412425.1. Classification (NCBI taxonomy): domain Eukaryota; kingdom Metazoa; phylum Arthropoda; class Malacostraca; order Decapoda; family Palaemonidae; genus Macrobrachium; species Macrobrachium rosenbergii. The sequence continues at coordinate 2,540,893 of NC_089789.1, read as the reverse complement.
TTCTAAACAAATGTGTACTTAACTACAAATATTATAATCAGCCAATTTCAACAAGATATCTCTTTTAACTACTTACAAAAGAAATTAATTTCAAGTTTTAACATCTTCGCCAGTACTAGAAGGAAAGCTACCGCATGTTACAATAGGGATAAGTTTTTTTCGTATGACAGGGATGGGTTATGATCCCACGATCCAAGTGAATTTTGTCATAAATCTGAATGTGCATAGTAGTTTGTTCTGACACGAAATACAAACCATCAGTCCTTTACATTAGGAATTACTTACAGCGAAGCTGGACACGGCCGTTAATCTCTTGAACAAGGTGGTTAGGCAGTAACTACCACCAGATAGGCGGGAATACCCACCTGCCTGGATGTAAACATTCCAGTTTGCTTTTGGCCGTCATGCTTTGCAGACGTGTTTTCGGATCTCTTTGCCTGACTGTCGTTAAGCTCTTTATTATCCCGGTGGGATCTTTCTCTATTTTTGTGTATATATTGCATGTGTTTGATATTTATTAATACAAACCCACGATTTGTGATAGCCTTTCATAAGCCATCGTTCCCATGCATCTGTGTCTTGGGTTTGATGCCAAGGGCATATTTAGAGGGGCATAACTGACTGGTAATGCTTCTCTTCCAGTAGCCCTTTATTTAGATACTGAAGGCGTTCCCCTGTACGTTTGGAGATGTTAGATTGGGATGTAATATCTTCGCCCCCTACATTGATCAGGACGTGAGAGTTCACTCCCCTTCTTGGGCTCCCACCCTCTGTGTACAAGGGCATGACTACTTCCTTTCTACTTGTGCTAAGTGTTTTTTGCTGCCTGTGCTATAGAGAGTTGCGGGGGAAGGTTGCAGGCGTCGTTGGTAAGTTTCGCTTTCATGGCGCCCTTGGTGGCCTCCCCTCCTTCCTTCTCTCTCCCTGTAGGTTCTTCCTTATCTCTCCTTCACCAGAGATCTCTTTCCTTTGCCCTCATCACTCACTCGTTGGGCGAAGACCACGAGGGGGATGCAGACTCAGGCGGTTGGGCAGCCTCTTCTAGGGCCTCCTTTCACTGCGTACTGCGTAGGGCAGTTCCTCTCATAGCGAGAGGAGTCTCCCTCTACTAATCATCTTTGCTTTTTCTTTCAGGTTGGCAGTGAGCATTGCAGGCACAGCAGTAGTTGGCTGGATATCTCAGGTGGGATATCTTTGCATGAAGGAGTCCTGACGTTCATTTAGTATTGCTTCAAGATTGATCGCTGTCATTGCTGGCCTTCACGTATGCTTTGGCACTGCCTCTGGCGTATCTGTAGTCCATCTGCTCCTGCTGTTTCCTGTGTTATGCTCCTGTTGACTCAACAACAGTCTCTGGGCGGCTCTTCCTGGTCTCCTGCTGCAGCCATCCTGGTCGTTCCTGTCACTGCTGGTGACTTGCATGTGACGTTCCTGGCTGTTGCTGTAGCTCCTGCCTTCTGAACCGCTTCCGTAGCTCCTGCATTGGCGGTCCTGGTTGTGCCTGCTGCTTCTCCTGGTGGTCGTGACCTGGGCTGCTGCTTGTTGTGATTCTGCCTAGCTGCCTTGGAGTTTATGATGTTTCATGTCCACCATCCTTTAGATGTGGGGTGAAGGTGAAGGAAGTTGCTGTGTGGTAGTAGCAGCTGTTTTCTTCAACTTATCTTTGATTTCATCTTCTGCTGCCTCTTCCCTTCCTCTCCCAAGGTTTGAGGGGGTCCCGGGAAACAGATAGACCTCTGTTGGCCGAAGGAGAGGAAGGGTGCTTCTTTCCCCTTGATGCCCTTGGACACCTACCGCTTTCTCAGAAGGCGGTAGGTCTCTTGTTGGCTCCTCTTGACCTTCGGGTTAGGGAACCGATTCGCATACCCTGGGTTTTGTGTTTCAGGAGCCACGGGCGCACAAACCTCTGTTTGCAATCCCGTTCTCAGTCCTAGAGGCTCTGCCTCTAAGACGGGGGCTGCTTCGGGCGCTCGTTTGCGAGCCGCTTCAAGTACTAGATTCTGTGGAATACTCGAGTATCCCAATCTGGTCTGGAGAGTACTCTCCCCAGCCCAGCTCAGGAGCAGTGTGAGATAAAGGGCCGAGGCACCCAGGTGTCTCAGCTCTTCTTGTCAGCACTACAAGTGCTCCCAAAGTGCTTACCAGTGCTCGTTCAGGTTCCCAGCCTGGTGTCTCGATCCAATCAGTTCAAATACCAGAAGAAGCAGGGAAGAGATTCCCTTCAGGAGTGCTGCGGGACTTCTAAGGGGCTGACTCTCTTCTGGGAAACAAGTTTCTCTCATTGGCTCTTCCCGCCCTCTGGTGGGAACCGATTCTCATTCTCCTGTGGGGTCTCACGTTTCGGGGGCCGCAAGAGTGCTGCCTCTCGAGGCCGTGCCCTCGTTGCCAGTCTTAGAAGTCTGTGTCTAAGACTGGTTCTGTGCCTGGCTCTTTTCGATTTCTTAGGAAACTGAAAGCAGCCGCTCCAGATTTTGGGAGTCTTGTAGGTTGCTCAAATTCTGTGAATCACGAGCGCTCTCCTGATGAGAGGCACAGGATGAGAGAAAGTGCCAAGACGCCATGTGTCTCAATACTGTCCACCAGCTTGCTTTGTTTTCATCCTTGTGTCTTGAACCTTAGGGTTCAAGCATGCAGGATAGCAGACACAGAATTCCCCTTTGGACCTTCTTCTCGAGGGGCCTCAGCCTCAAAGTTTAGAGTTCAGAGAAACTAGTGCTAGTTCACGGTAGACGAGTTCTGCCCTGTCCAGTTTCGATTGTGTTCGCATGATCAGCTTGGCTTGGCTCGGCTCACTCATCTTGCCCACCCCACCCAGCCCCTGGTGGCATTTGTGAGACTGGCTTGGCTCACCCCGCCCTGCCCTGCCTGCCTGCCTCCCAGTCCACCACATACCACCCAGCTGGATTGCAGTCATGTGATCAGCTCAGCTCAGCTCAGCCCTGTTCGGTTCTCAGAATCAGGTTCTTGGCTCATTTCTAGTGAACTTCTGCTCTTCCCAGGAAAGTGCTTTGCCACAGCACAAGTGCTCTTCTTCCCCTGTGTGGGAATAATCTCCTCCAGTTGATTATCACTCACTGTCTGCCCTTCCTGCTGGTCTTACTGGCTGGACAGGTAGGGGTACTCTTTCTTTTCACCTGTTCTCTTTTCCTCTCAGTCGTTCTGAGAAGCGCAGGACAGACAGAGAGAGCTCTGACAAATTTGTTTTCGGAGTTCGGCTGCCTGGCGTGCTTTGGTGTTGGTCCCCCGATTGTCTCGTAGTTCAACCAGGCAGCTGAGGAGGGTTTCTTGGGATCTGTCAAGGTCTCCTTCCAAGGAGAGAGGTACAGGAGTATCACGCTTCAGAAGCAGCGAGGGTCTTCCTCTTCAAGTTGCGATCGCCCTCATTTTTCGGAGAACTTCGTGCCAATTCGTCGGTGCGAGGATCCCCAGGACAGGACCGCAGCTCCCTCAGTGAATAATCTTCATTACTCACAACCCTAGCAGTTCCCGAGGGACTGAGAGTTTCAGGGGGCCGCTGCAGTCCTTGCTTGCTAGAGCGTTTTCGACCAGATGAATTCTTATCTTCGGACAAGGAGTTCATTCAGGTCAAGACACCAAGCTCCTCCCCAGCCTCGACAGAGTACGAACTCTCCTTGCCTCGGAGGGTCATGCCGACTGCAGGTTGTCCTGACTCGTCTTCACCCGGACTGGGTTCTCCCTCTGCTTCTCCTTGCCATGAAGGGTATTCTCTTCCACAACGAGAGGCGGAGGCCTTGGAGCACATGCTGGTTTCCTCCAGGCAGTTTCCTGGTGGATCCACGATCCTTCACTTTTAGGCTTTCTCTCCTCAGATACAACCATTCCTGGAAAGAACCCTGCCGTCTGGAGACTGGTCCTGTCCATGTTTGGGTCTTCATATACCAGACAGCAATATGTGGGCAAGTCTGGTGCTAAGAAGTAGGGCTTTGTCCTAATTCGGATATCCAGTTTCGTAAGTCCCCGAGTTGGCTCGACCCTTAGGAACGAACCTTTACTTGATTCTACCTTTCTCTTTGGACAAAGACCATTTGGGTCTTGGTCATCTCGGCTCGACCTTGAGTTCAAGCCAGCCCCCCTCAACTCCTAAGAAGTCCTAGGCTTCAGAAGAAGATTGCAGAGCACACAGCCCTCTTCTTCCCTTCTGCGAAAGTGTGCATAACTGTCTCTTTCCACCCTCTTTTTCATATGGTTGGAGGGAAGAAGGGAAGAGAGAAAGAAGTATCGACCGGGAAGAAGTTCTCCTACTGCAGATGCCTGGATGAAATGATACTTATCTAGTCTCTTGAGCCTGGCAGCGACATTGCCGAGAGCTGAGAATGGATTCCTTCAGAAGTATCTATTTCCCTTGGGTCTCAGCAATTCTTTTCATCAAACTTCCATCCCACTTCCTCTCCTGTGCTCCTGATTTGGGAAGTGCCAGCCCAGCTAGGGCTAATCGTCTAAGTATCCTGTCATCTTGCAGAAGCTTCCCCATGGTGGAGAATGGAGGTCTGCGTACGTTCCTCCATCCCTCTTTCCTCTTCGAAGTATGAGGAAAGAATTAGGCTAATGCTTGATTGAAGGAACCTTCAAATATGCTTGCATATTCCCCTCACATCGTGTGTCTACTTGCGGATTCACCGATTGAGGAATAGGCACACACCTGTAAGACTTTGTCTTGAAGGTGTTTGACCGAGACAATTAGTACCTTCTCATCAACATCCTGGACTCAAAGCAGCCTTTTGGCCTTCCAAGAATTCAGGATGAGTTTTGCGACGCTCAGTGGTTTCATTGAACAACAAACCACAGTAGTGGCATTTGTTGACAAACAAGGGAATCGTTTTTTCCTCCTGTTTCATGTGTCAACATTTGCAGGTACTTGAGTGTTCTGTAGCGCACTCGATAGCTCAATTAGCCAGATGCATTCCCGGTGGGGATGTATTGGTAGGTGAGCTTGGCCTCGGGTTTGAGCGATCAGGACGGAACGTGCTCTTCACTCTTTTCCTCGTGAAGATTCACGAAGAGACTGTTCGACAGAGAGATCCCTTCCTTCTTTCTGTGGCCTCCCTGCACAACAAAGTCGGTAGTTTCCTGGGTCGCTACGCTGAGGCATGCTGTCTTTTTGGGAAAAATTGATATCTACGTTTTTCCCTCCGTATTTGTCTGTTTCACTAGGGGTTCACAAGCATTGCTCACCCCAAGTTACAGACAAATGGTGGAAGACTTCGCCTTTCGCATAACCTGATAGCTCTGCTTCCGAGGCATCGAGAAGAGATCTGCTTGACCCAAGCTCCTGTAGCAGCTACACAAGAAGCGGTTCTTCAGGCAGTACATCCCTGTGTGTTCAGGACTGGGAGACCCTCTAGCTTTGCTTGCAAGCATAGGCTTTCTCACTGAGCGGCAACGGATATAGCTGGATATCTCTTGAAGTCCTCTGCAACACTGTCCCAGGGACTGGATCTGTCTTCGCTGGTTGGTGTCGTTGACAGAACTTCTCGGGTCAGAGTCGCTCTTCAAGTCTGGACTTCCTCGTCTTCTCCACCGAGGGTTGCTTCTCTCCCTTTCATTTGTGAAGAACTTAGGCCCTTGTGACCTAATCTTCTATCTGAAGTAGCCTTCTTCTCCTCAGTGGAGATTTGGTTATGGATGAGAAGCTTCCTCGGTCTTGCTGTCCCAGGGAACTGTTCCCTGGGTGGCATGTGACTTTTGCTTAGGGTTCCTGTCCCGTGCTCTGCACACGCCCTTATGAGGTCATTGGGTGGAGGTGTGCCCTCTTAGGACCATCTCTCATCTCGTTCCAGCCTTGGCGTAGAAGATGGAAGAACAGGTGAAGGGGATCAATACCGCGACTCCTTCTTGGATGTCATAAGTGGACTCCGAATCCATCACCATTTGTTGTCGGGTTCGAGTCCTTCTTGTTCCCCTCCTCCTTGGACTTTGTATCAGTGATCCAGATCAGTTGTTACTTTGTCCCATTAGGGGCTGTGGTACTTTCTGAAAAGGCTTGACATTCCTAACCTGGATGTCGTCGACGTTTTCGCTAGTACAATACAGTCTCTCCCAAGGAAGAAGTATCTAAGGACATCTTTCTCCTGGCTTCGTGAAGCAATTGAAGGAGTTACTCAGCAGCTGGCGACAACGATGCCGGTACTTTCCACCCGAGAGCTCACGAAGTCAATGGCTTGGTCCACCCCTCTCATTCCGGAAATTTCTGACTGTCTGGAAGCATTATGTGGTCTCATAGACCACACTCTTGTCTTCCTGTGGTCTTGCCCACAGGCCCTTGGAACCTTTTTCCTTGGCCCTGTGGTGGCTGCTCAACAAATGTTTTCTTACCCTGCTCCTTCAAGAGGACGAGTAGCATCTCGCCTAAGGTGTTGGTTCTGGAGTGAGAAGGTTATCGAGAGTGACTGGCCTCTCTTCCTCCTCCTTCCCCATCCTCCTACTTCTCCTCCTTCGGGATGAGAATAGGACTTGAACAAATACTTGCTGGATCTGGCTTCTGATGCAGTAAGACTACACATCGAGCACCCGTTCTATTTTTCTTCTAGAATCATAGAAGCAATTCCGGTCCTTCCTCTAGCAAGGGTAGGAAGGAGAGACTGGCAATAAGGGAAACCCTATCTTACTGCCTCTGACTCTAAGATTCTTCCAGCCTATTTTGTATGAGTTACGTCTCCTCACATGTGAAAAGGTCCAGTATCTGACATTTGATCTTGCAGTCCCTACACTCTGATCAATATGTCAGAGGCACAGTACTCCTCCTCGCTCTTTCAACCAGGAGTAGCCCAGGTGTGCAGAACTCCAGTCAGTTCAGAAGACTCACTCAGATTCCTCCCTCCAACCAGTGAGTCTTCTTAATGTAAAGGACCAATTGTTTGTATATCATGTTGGAACAAATCACAATTTTTGAAAGTAAATTGTATTTTTCCTAACTGTACAAACCTGAGGTCCTTTACATTACATTTTATGCCCTCCTCATGCCACCCCTCAGTCTGAACCTGGACCGAAAGGCGAACTGGAATGTTTACATCCAGGCAGGTGGGTATTCCCGCCTACCTAATGGCAGTTACTGCCTAACTACCATGTTCAAGAGTTAACGGCCGTGTCCAGCTTCTCCATAAGTAATTCCTAATGTAAAGGACCTCACGTTTGTATAGTTAGGAAAAATACAATTTGCTTTCAAAAATTGTGATTTCTGTACCCTCTATTAGGTCACCATTGTACATATACAGCTAATGTAGATCTTATTTACTAAAATAAGAAGACGGACAAGAAAAAGTGCAGTTATTGGAACGAATGAGGGAACTGGGTTGTTGGCAGCTGACCCAGTGACAAGTTTGCCACGTTTTGTTTCAAGACTTCGGCCCAAGTAGCAGAAGAAGAATTAAAGATCCATATTGCAAGTATTATCAGGCTCAAATAAAGTAGCGTGTGAAGAGCTTCAAGTGAAGCACTATAATTCTGTATCACATAAAATTATTATAAATGACTTAGAAAAAATGGAATACCTATGGTGCATCACTATACTGTGACCTGAAACAGTTAGTAAAAAACCACAATTATATATATATGAGCAAAAACTGTATTTTGAAACAATAAAAACCAAAAATGATTAAGAATGGGAGCCTTTGACTGTTTGCCCAGCAGTCCTTTTCAGGTAACTGGATAAAAATACAGGCAGCCCTAGTTATCGGTGGGCTTGGTTATTGGCGATTGAGTTTACGGCGCTTGCCTGGCTACAAAAATCAGCAATTTCCGGCACTAAAAATTGTTGATTTCCGCTTATCGGCACTGAGAATTGGATATTGGCACCGATACATACCTAACAGAGGCACTGATAAGCGCTGAAAATCGCCGAAAAGGCCCCAATAATCTCCAATTTTCAGTTATTGCTGATTTTCGGTTATCGTCACGCTGTCAGAATGGAACCTCCACTGATAACCGGAGACTGCCTGTATATGAATTTGTCAATATGATGAAAAATGACATTTCATAGCAGATTGGGAAAACATTGAACAGTCCTTCAGATGTAACTGTGAAATGGTGGTCATGTAATGACTGTTGCTCGCATCTGTGTGCCAGACATTGTGATCTTATTTGCTGCCTTTCGTTCGTACGCTGCTCGGTAGAGGTGACCAGGTGATTGGTAGGTTTTAATGGCCTATAGCATCGGTGCTGTAGTTTCTGTGACAACTTCCACTTCGACAACCTACGTGGGGAGAGAGGAGGAAGATGCAGTGCAGAATCAGGGACCAAGTGAAACTGCTTTTAAGCTAAATTTATGGAATGAGAGACTAGGTTGTTTGTTTGTCTGTTTGTCTTTATTGTCTAATGTTTAAAGGCTTTATCAAAGCACCCCACTCTTTATCTAATGTTTGGTAGTTCGAATTTATCAAATATATTCACCAGAAATTACCACTTTTTACATGTCCAGTATATATTGTTGCTCCCGGAAGAAATCTATGGCAGAATAATCATAATTAGATTTTTTTATTCTCAATAATAACAGTGTTTTCAATGCACCCAGAGCATTAAAAGTAAGGTTTTTTCTTATGATTTTTGAATTTTCGAAATGTTCCTCACGTTTTTTTCTTTTGTAAACGGAACCCCGTCAGAAACCGGGACCGCCTGTATATTGTTGCTCCCTCCCAATCTATGACGTGGTCATTCTCCTAACAGTTTTGCAGTGGCGCTGTTTTGAATGAAATCCCTCACTGCTTTTTTATGCTTTTGCAACCATACATCCCTCCCTCTACCTCTCTCCCAAAAATAGAATAAATGGCAAAGCTTGCATTGTATAACATATACTATATAGTACTGCTATATGCTTCACAATGCTACCCCCATCACCAATCCTGGTAGAGGCTGCTTTGACGAATATTTGCAAAATATTAGATGGGAACACTGTAACCCTCTGTCCAGGAAGACAAACATACAGACAAGCTAATCTGTCATTCCATAGATTTAGCTTAAAAACAGTTTCTCTTGACCCCGATACTGCATATGCTTCCTCTTTCCCCCGCACAGGATGTCGAAGTGGTAGTTGTCACCTGGTCAAACTAACGAGCAACTTATGAACAGAAGGCAGCAATTAAGATTATGTCTGGCACACAGATGTGGGGAAAACCCATTACATGACTGCCATTTCATAGTTCAGCCTGAAGGATTGTTCGATGCTTTCCCAATCTGCTATGAAATCTTGTCATTTTTTATCTTATTGAGAAATTCATATATTATTGCCAGGTTGCCTCAAGAGGACCATTGCATAAACGGTTGAAGAATTCCATTTTTAATCATTTTTGGTTCTTACTGTTTCAAAGCACAGTTTGTTCTTACACAAATACAATCCTGAAGGCCTTTACATTGGATTTAGCTTGTGGACGCAAGCTGGAATGACCGCTTAACTTTCAGACAAGATTGTTAACTCTCGACAGTAGGGGGGGAAAGCCCTGCCCATTCATAGGTCTGCACTCCATTTTGCTTTCGGCTGCCATTGTGTGAAAACGTCACTGCGCTTCTCTGCCTGACTACCATTTGCTTTCTTTTTAGTTTTTTGTTGAAATATTTTTGTGTAATTGTTGTTTGTTATATATATACACAAACCCCTCAATCACTCAAGCACTTTTGAAGAGGAAACTGCTTGGTTAGTCACTGTCTAGGGAAGGGCAGACTATGTACTCAATTTCTCTCTACTTTGAGGTTGATCATTATTTATTGTATGTCACACTGACATAAGTGTAGATAACACAATCTAAATGACTTCTTTCTCAGGTGTTGTGGAGGCCAAGGACCTTAGAGAGAGGTATGTGCGCCTCCTTAGGCCTCTCGGGAGAGCCAAGTGTCTTCTGAACTTAATGATCACTCTGTGCTGGCCCTGGTAGCCTGCTTACCTAGGCCACCAGTACCAGGCCTGGTCTCTCATTTGCGGCACCGTGGTACCTCTGCTCCCATTGTTCAGCACACAGCTGCAACTGCTACCCTGAGATCTCTGGAACCCTGGTGTACTGGTACCAGCGCTGGTAAGCCTCCCACCCAGGCTTTTTGGTACCAGCCCTCGCCTCTTGCTAGCAGTACCATGCTCTTGTTGCTGACCACACAGGTGTAACCGCTGCATGGGGTTCTTCGGACCCCTGGTGTACAAACGTACTGGCCCCGGTAACCCACCTGCCCAGACCAGCAACACAGGCCCCAGTAGCCCATTTATTGGGGTCAGCAAGGGTTTCAGGTCTACAGACCCAGTCCCAGCTGCCAGCGAGAAGATGTGAGCAAAGGGTATGCAAGTGCTCCTGCCCCCTTGCACTTAAATGGCACACCGACTGCCAAATTTCAAGGAATTTATCAAATTTAGTTATTAACAGTTTTCAACTGTTTTATGTCTAAATAAACATATCCTGGAGCGTTAATGCTAAAAAAACTTTTTAGATTGGTTTATTGACAATTTCGTTCACCACTTGTGTGGCACTGTGAACCGTAAATTGTAAAAAAAATTTGTAAAAATGTCTGTATGACTCCAAGTCTGGTTAGGTGAAAGGAGCTATACACTGTTTTGAACAAAAAAAAATGTTGACTGGTTCATGGACAATTATGTTCACTGCTTGTATGGCACTGTGAACAACAAATTGTAAAAAGGGATGTAAAAGTATCAACAATTTTAAAAAAAAATAATTGTCACCCACTAAAATATCCCATTCTTTCTCGCTCTAGCATCACAGAGAAAACGGGTTATACAGTATAATGACATGGATAACTCACTCAAGATCTCTTGATCATCTCAGAATTCTCTTGAAATTCCAAAAATATTTTTGTTTTGCTGTTTTCTCAAAACTTAATTTCTTCAAAACTAGATGCTTATTCCTCCAAGAAGACTGAACCAAATTCAGTTAAACTTTTACAGACTGTAGTATAACTATGTATCTTTATTTTTCGTTGGGAAAATTGCTTTTCTGTGCAACTCTTAGTTTTTTATTTGTAATTTGTAGAATAAGTGGTAAAAATTTTAAGCAAATCCCTTCAATCATAAGGTAGAAACATTCATTTACTTTATTATGGGACCTTATGGCATTAGTTCTCTCCTTTAAGAGAGCTCCCAAGGGGTCCCATAGTGGTGGCCCGGTGATCTGCTTGGTTGCTTGGGCAGGGAAAAAAGGAGGTCCCCTGCTGTCTTCTTCTCTTGTAGAAGCCTTGGCTTCCAAGTAGATTGAAGCTTGCTCGCAGGACAGTCCCCACACACGTTCGCGTGAGCAGGACTGCTCTCCCCAACCCTGGTGGACATTGTCACCTCAGGTTGAGGACTGCCTACATCCTTGCTTACCTGCTGGGACTTTGGTCTTCATCAGGCAAGGCAATGGTGCTTGTGATCACTCACTTACGCCCTCCTCCTCCTCGAAATTTTTTCCGGGAGATGGGAGCCAGACAGGGGCTTGGGACTGGGAATGTTTTTGCTCCCATTCCAGCCCATTACTCAGAGGCCTATGTTCCTGGTCCGACCCTCGTGAGGAACAGGACAGGTGCCAAATGTTTCTCTCTTATGGAATTGCAAAAGCCTATTGTGGAGATATTAGAATGATACATCATTTTAATAATGTAGAGGAAGATATATTATCTTTGCTTGTTCTGTGCTCCCCGGGCAAGAGAATTCTTGACGGTCCAGCCGTTCATGCAAGGCATTTCCTCCACCTCTAGCCCACCAGAAGAAATAGCTATGTTCTCTCAGAGAGTTATTGCCATTTATTAGGTTGACCTGGGCCTGACTTGTCTGTGTCCTTGTCTGTCACTAGAATGTCTCTGTCCAGAGGAAATCTTATCACAGGCAGAGACAGTGGCACTGGAATGGACTGCCTGAACAGCATTCCAGTCAGTCTCGTAGATCAATCTTTGGGTCTGTCATTGGCCAAGATCGTTTTTTTTTTTTTGGCTCCCATGCACCCTAGGAGAACGCAGCCTTCAAGAGACTGTTACTCTGGGAGGTGGTGATATTATCTACCTCCTTCACTAGACAGCAAACCTGTGGGGGGCGAGATACTGTGCTGTTTCAAGCTTGTAGGTTTGTTGGCCCGAGTCACCTTGACGTTCGGGCCCCCTCGATGTGGGACCACCCTGACGAGGTGAGGGGGCTCTTGAACCCCAGGAATTTGTTTCCGGGTTTGAGTCCAAGAGTCCCATATACCATTATATATTTATATGGATTAATTTTTGAGGAATTTTCCACTGTAGCTAAAGTTTATTGGACCTGATAAATAGGAAAAGATATAGCTAGGAATGGGTTTATATCCGAAACTAAATAGTGAGAAATGTGGTAGGACCATCAACTGCCCGATAATGTTCAGACCTGAGAGTTATCAGATTGATAGCTCAAAGGCCAAACTATTCTTTAGGGCTGGACCATGGATTCCCGGGGGGTCTGGTTCTGAGGATAGGACTCTCGGCATTCTATCTGGTTTGCCCATAACATGATTAGGATGAGGATGATTGTATTCTATTCTAGTAAAATTATCAGTCCTAGCAAATGGGTTTGGCTTACACTTGGGCCGCTCTAATCATGTTGTGCCATCCCCTGTAGGGTAGGGTAGGGGACAGACATTTGAGAGTCAGTTCTCACTTGTGCCATTGGTGGAAGAATAAACTCCATGAAAGGCTGATGATATCTTTTTAAGGTTTTCAGGCTTATTTATTTATTTTTTTTATATACTGTGCCTCAATCTGTATGCAAACCAAAAAAAAGCAAATATCTTGACCCAACCTTGACTCTCTTCGACTCCCTCTTTTGGGGTGGAAGTTGGTCAGGATTCCTGACCTTAGAAACAGAGAAGAAAATATCAGCTTTGAAATTAGAAAACTTCCCGTTGAACTGACATTCAACTACTGAGATGTCATTCAGACAAACAAAAGAGCAGATGTGGTTGATAGAAACCACAACAAAAAATCAATCAGAAAATTACTTAACTGTAAAAAATATTGATAATATAAAGGTACATATAGAAAACCATGACAATATGAACAGTGTACAAGGTACCATAGTGCTCCCTGATAATGATGAAGAACCAGTAGAAAAGAATATATTGCCTGATTCCCCTAATAAAAGGTATAACAATGTACAGTACAAGATTGTGAAATATACAACATAGTCAGTAGATGGAGTAATGAAAAAACACTGAGAATAGCAAAGATAAAATTTGAAGGCAATGAATTACCCTTAAAAATTAAAATCTTGGGCCAAAGCAGAGAACTGAGGCTTTATGTTCCAAAACCACTACAGTGCCAAAGCTGTCGCATGCATGGACATACAAGGAAAAATTTGGATCTGATGAACATACCACACAATGGAGGTGTGGTGCGCCAAAATGCGTGAACTGTGGACAAAATTACCATGTAAGATCTAGGGAGTGTATGTATTATATTATATATACAATACAGAATTAAAATTACTTCAGGAAAGGACAGAAATACCTATAAAAGAGGCAAAATTAGAATTAAAAGTTAGAGGAATGCATGATCCTGGTAGGAAATGAACAATTTCTGCTGTAATGAGATCGAACAATGAAACAAAAATGGAAATAGATAAGAGTAACAAAACCTGATAGATCAATCTCAAAGAAAAATAACCACTTTGCAAGAAGAAACTAATATAGCAAAGAACCAAGAATGTATACAAACATTTGCTCAAATTCATTTGAGTTAAGAGAAATGGATACACTAGAAGATAATACAAGCACCACTGAAATATTAGAAGACAGTTATGATGAATTAGAAGCTAAATAAAAAAAAGAGGCCTTTAGAGAGAACTCCACCCAAGATCAACAAAAAACCAACTATTATTAGAGATACATAATTTGAAATAAAGGCGGGAGACACGAAGAAAGAACATAAACCAAAAAATAAAGAATATACTTTTGTCTCCTAAAGTAATAATAAAACCAATGGAAATAGATACACAGAACATCAAAGAAGTAGTTGAGGAACAAACTGTTGACAAGAATGATTATGTTATGGGAGAAGAGATTACTCCATCTCCAGTAATAGGTGCAGCAGGAGCAAACAAAAAAACGGCACATGAAAACACTTGTGGATGTAATGAATGTTTCATTGAACTGTGCAACAAAAACAAAAGCATAACAAAGGACAGTTTAACAATCATTGAACAGTGCAACAAAAACAAAAGCATAACAAAAGACAGTTTAACAAACACTATATAAAATTTTATAAGATACAGAAATAAATAAACTACTAGTTTAGACACTCATGAAAAGGGCTGTATGTGCATTGGACACCTAATATCTTATAAAGAAAAACAAATATCGTAAATAAAATTTTAGAAAAAATGCAGATTGATGATTCACAAAAAGAAAATAACACTTGAACACTAACATAATATTTTCAATAATTATATTATACAATGGAACGTAAATGGTCTACAGACCAGATTACATTTAGGAGAAATACAACGATTACTAAGGGAATATGAACCAGTGATATTATGTTTACAACATGCCAACAAAACAATATCAACAATAGGTAAATATACCTTAGTATCTACATCTAGAGAAGAAGAAGGAAATTTAGGTACTGCTATATTTGTACATAACAAAGTATGTTATGACAGAATACCTGTAAACTTTACTGACTTGAAAATATCAAGTATTAAAATACAAATAAAAAAACGATAATTACATAATTTATAATATATACAACCAACCTAATAAAAATCACAACATTGATAAACTTCAAGATTTACTTAACAATACCAGTGAACCTAAATTAATAGTAGGTGATTTTAATGCTCACAACCCAATGATGGGCCCATAATTGTACAAACTCAAATAGAGCAGGGAGTGAAATAGAAGAGTTCATGGATTCAAACATGTGCTGTATAAATGATGATGAAATTAGCACATATTTTTGAAAAGCACATGGAACATTTTCCTGAGTAGGCATAACTCTATGTACAACAAGTATAGTTGACAGGTTAGATTGGAATACAGTTGATGACTTGCACACCAGTGATCATTTCCCAATATTAATTTCCTTATTGCAAAATAATCCTGCAAAACATGTCCCTCACTATAACATTTATAAAGCAGATTGGGAGTGATATGAAATGCTCACTAGAAATGTCCCACCATTTGAATATTTAAAAGACCATAATGAAACTAATAAATTTCTTGTTGATTTAATTAAAAATGCTGCTGACAGAGCAATACCAAACTCAAAACCCCATCCAACAAAACTCAAAGTTCCATGGTGGTCCAATAAGTTAACAGAATTAATAAATATAAAGGACTCATTAGGGAGACGATGAGATAATTTGAATAGAAAGTTCAGTAAAATAAATAAAACATTACCGATATTAGAAGGAACTTTACAAAAAATTACTAGTATTACTAGAAATTGATGCATCAAAACCTCTATACAACAAAATATCTGCAAAATTTAAAAAAGACGTAATTCACGGAAGAATCATTTCAAGGAGGAAATACGCATCAGATCTCTCTAATAATACTCCCATACAAAAAATATGGGAAAAATTCAGGAAAATAAATGGTACCCATGTTAAAAACCCTAGACATGCCATATTAAAAGATGGGAAAAGAACACTTGATCCAAAAGAAATATAATTGGAGAAAATTTAGCAAATGTAAGTAGTGATAAAAATTTAGATGAACACTCATGCACAAAGAAAAATAAAATAGAATTAATAACAATAAATTTTGAAATAATAAAAGATATATATAATTAGAATATGCTCTCTCGAACAGCAATAAATCTGCTCCTGGAGGTGATAATATTTGATTTGAGATGATCTGCCACTTATCACCTTTGACAAAGTCATACTTATTAGGGTTTTATAATCATTTATAGCTTCAAAATTTATTTCCAGATGAATGGCATAAAGCTATAGTAATCCCTATCCCCAAACCTGGAAAGGATCCCAGTAATGTAAATAAATACAGACCAACTTCTTTAACAAGCTGCTTATGCAGATTGCTAGAGAAAATGGTAATTGCTCGACTAACATGGCACATTCTAGAAAATAAAATTTTGACTCCCACTCAGTTTGAGTCCACAGTGTAACAGATCTACATTAGGTTCTCGCTCTAACTTAGAAGACCATATATGTTGAAGTTTTGAACGAAAACAAATTACTGTAGCTGTCTTTTTTGACACTGAAAAAGCATACAATGCTACATGGAGGTATGCTATATTAAAAACTTTACAAAACAACAACATCCATGGATATTTACCTAGGTTTATACAAAACTTTTTTACCAATCGCAGTTTTGTGAGATTCATGTGAGAATTGATGATGTTCTGTCTAGAACATTTCCACTTGAAAGTTGTGTTCCACAGGGAAGCGTCCTTAGTGGCATGCTGTTTACTTTAGCAATTAATGATATCAGTAATAATCTGCCTATTGGCATTAAAAGTAACCTGTACATGGATGATTTTGCCATATATTATTCAGCATCTCAAATAAAACATGCAGAACAAATCATTAATAAAAGTATAGTAAAAATAAATTAATGGGCCTCATCTGTAGGCTTTAAATTATCCATAGATAAAACTCAAGCAATCATGTTTCATAAAAATAAAAAGTGGAAAAAAGGTGAAGAAATAGATTTAAAAATCAGAAACCATAGTATACCAGTTGGCCAAACAGCAAAATTTTTACAATTAGTATTTGATACTCACTTGAACTGGAAAGCCCACATAACATACGTAAAATCTAAATGTAATTAGAAAACTATCAAACACTGCTTGGGGAGCCAATAGACATCCCCTTACTGTACTGTATAAAGCAGCAGTTCTGTCTATCATTGATTATGGAAGTGAAATATATGGCTCAGCATCACAGACAGCACTGAAAATGTTAGACCCTGTTCACAATGAAGGCCTTAGAATATGTTCAGGAGCCTTTAGATCATCACCAAAATCATCTTTACAAGTGGAATGTGGTGAACTGCCTCTGTCTCTCCATAGATTAGAGCTAGTAACAATGAAAAGTGCTCTAAGAATTCATATGAATGATTCTCCAACAAAAAATTATTTGAATTAAGAGATGTATTTATAAATAACCATCCACCACCTTTCCCAGTTAGAGCTAGAAGGTTGTTTGAGTCGCTGAATATAAATATACAGATGCCTTCAATAGTAAAATCACCTCCTCCCTGGTCAGTGAATAAAATGAGAATTTGCACACATCTGAAGTATATATCAAAAAGTTACTCATATACACCAGAACACTATAGACAACATACAATAGAGCATATAAGGGGAAAAGGTCCAAATTATGCAATATGTACAGGTGGATCTAAATCAGAACACGGAGTGGGATAAGGCAAAACTTATCAGTTCTCTCTACCTAATAATGCTTCAGTATTCACAGCAGAATTGTGTGGAATTGCATTAGGTATAAAAATAAACATCATTCAATAATTTTGTGATTTTTAGTGACTTGAGAAGCAGTATAGAAGTTATTCAGAGTTACAAATAAAAAAATAATATAATACAACCAAGTAAATTATTTCTTCATAACTTATATAATAATAGTGGGAGAATGTAGAAATACATTGGATCCCTGCCCATGTAGGGATCAGAGTAAATGAAGAGGCAGACAAAGCAACCAAAGAAGCAGCTCTCATTACAAGCCTCTGGCAGTAGGGGTGAGGAAGGGGGAGATTATATCCTTCTGGCAGAACTCTGCCAGCAGATATTTAACCCTTTCTCAGAACAAGATCTATGTTTGGGACAAAAGCTAGTAAAATCAGTCCCCAGTACCACCAAGGTTAACCCCGAGGAGGAAATAGAGGAATCTTTATGTGGGGTTCACATTCTTCCTAAAGAATATGAAGTGGACTTTGTTACTGAAATGGCCTTGCTGAACCCAGAAGGCTCAGGGACACAAATTTTAGCTGGCCATGGGAGAAACCTTCCAGAAGGAATTCCATTCCCCATGCAGCTGTCATTGCTGAATAGATCTTTCCCCCAAAAAGGGATACTCTACAGGATCCACCTAATTCGACTGAAATGACTACATTTTCCAGGGGTATAGTAACTTACCCAGGACCTCTGCCACTTGATTAACAGGCAGTTACAGTTCAGTTGCTGAAGCACAGTTAGTTTGCACAAATTCCCCCAAAAAGGATACACAGTTTGTGGTACTTAATCAATCCTGTAAGGAAATTGAGCAGACAGTCCCCGGTTATTGGCAATCCGGTTTTCCAGGGCTTGTGTAGCGATGAAAATCAGCAATTTTCGTGACTGAAAATCGCCAATTTCTGCTTATTGGCGCCGATAATTGGGTATTGGTGCCAATACATAGCTAACAGAGGTGCCAGTAACCGAAAATTGGTGATTTTCGGCACCGATAAGCCCCGAGAATCACCAATTTTTGGTTATCAGCGATTTTCGGTTATCATCACACTGTCAGAACGGAACCCCCCACTGATAACCAAGGACTGCCTGTACCATCAAGATGCCCTTGCCACAGAGCAGCAATATATGAGGGACGTGAAGCATGATTCCGAAAAGGAAAGTAAGTCAGTCATGTACACCCCAAAATGTAAAAGTACAACATCCTGTAGCTGAAAAGTGAGTGTGGATACAGGATACAAATGCTGCCCAAACAAGGTCTAATGTTAGAATTCCGACTGGAAACAACAAAATGGTCAGTTTGGAATACAGAACTTCAGATCAGAACATAATAGGGGCTCCAGTACTCATCCCTGATGATACTGATGAGATGAAAATCTATGATTGATCCTCAACTAGTCAAAATTGAACAAGCACATTGTTGGCCAAAAGTATTGGATAATTACCATTGCTCAAGTACGTTGAATCATTCCAAAAGGGACTTAGACAATTTCTGTAGATCTGAAAGATGCATAGTGGCACGTCCTTATTGCCGTTCCTTCTGCCCCTTCCTAAGGTTCCAGATAGGGAAAGATACGTTGCCTAAAGAATATTGTACAAAATTAGCAATGGCATTCATTTGAGAACTCAAACAAAAATGAATACAACTAATAGCCTACCTAGACAACTGGTTGATCTGGGGTCCCACAAGGAAAGAGTGCTTGAAAAACCTAAAAGCAGTGGTCAACAGACTACAGTCAAAAGGTTTAATAATAAATACAGTATATTGGAAAAAATCCTGCCCCATGCCCAGCAGACACTTTCAGTGGTTTAGACTATGTTGGGATACTCTTCATGGCCTGCTGTCTCTCCCCATCATACTCAAAACAGAATAAGGCAGGTCCTCAAAAGGTTCCTTCTATAGCACAGAGTTTCCAGATGGCAATTAGAACGTATGATGGGCCTGCTGCAGTTCACATCAGTTATAGATCCAATACTGTACTTAGATTGCAACTAAAAATGTGAACAAATCCTGGCTATCACATGCAAGAAAAAAGATGCGAGACCAACCTCATAAAAAAATTTAAAAAGTTTGGGAGATACTTCAGCCCTGGATCTGGAAGGAATCTCTGGAGAAACAGGTCAGCCTGACTATGTCTGTACGAGTGACAGTACACACAGATGCCTCATTGACAGGTTGGGAGGACATTGGGAGGATCGTCAGGTGTCAGGGAGGTGATCAGCTACTCTGAGGAATTATATTAATTTCCTGGAGCTGATGGCTGTCTTTTTGTCTCTCAAAAACTTAAACCTCCAGAAGAGAGAGACAAAATGACTACAATGTCCTGCATCAACAGGTCGGGATCACGTTCACCTCCTCTCAGTATGTTAATGCTAGCCATCCTTCGGATGGCGCAAGCAAGGAAGTGTCACCTGTCTGCAATTCACTTCGGGGGTCTCGTTGTAATAGCAGACTCTCTGTCAAGGAAAATGACAGCCTCAGCAGAGTAGATGTTGGACAACCTGTCTTTTCAAACAATAGCCAGCATGCTTCCACAACCGGAAGTGGACCTGTTTGCCACATATGAGAATCACAATTTCCTAATATATGTGTCTCCGAATTTGGACCATCAAGCAACAGCAAGAGGTGCCTCCCAAAAGACTGGAGCAAGGGGGGGGAGATATCTTTATCCTCCATTGTCCCAGATTTCGAAGGTTTTGAGCACACTTCTAACCTTCAGAGGAACAGCTTACATAATAGCCCCAAATTGGCCAAAGAGGCATGGGTTCCTATTACTTCAAAATGGACGAAAAGAGCAATTCCACTGTCTTCCGCTGTTCTATCCCAGACAGTAGGAAGGGAAGTCGTTTACGCAACCTCCTTTCTGAGCCAAGACCTTCACATATGGATTTTTTAAGATTATCTATCCTGAAAATTACTCACCCAACATTGCTAGGTACCTAGTGCAAAAATTACGGACATCACCTGTCCGGCAATACCAGTCTGTATGGAAGATATGGTTAGATTATATCCATACTGAGAGTCCAGTTGAGATTTCTATAGAAACTCTTTTTATTTTTCTTATATACCCTACTGAAGACAAACACCTTGCCGTTACAACAGTCATGGCGTACAAGGCTGCATTAACAGAACCCTTGCTTTATGGATTTGTGATTGACTCCAGTATAGAAGTTGTCTTTTGCTCTACAAAGACCCACTCCCAAAAGGCTTCCAATTACTTGGTCCCTGAACAAGGTGCTTAGACTTCTATCAACCCCTCAATTCAGCGGATCCAATACAACCACAACGCACATGTTACAAAAGGTGATCTTCTTGATTGCATTAGCATCAGGAGCTCATTTTAGTGAACTGGGCTCTCTTAGATGGGGATGGTGCATCATGCAAACAGCTGACCATCAATTATTATTGTCTCCTGGCCCGTCATTCCTGGCCAAGAATGAGGAGCCTTTAAAAAGGAAATCTATTCGTATAAGCAAACTCAATTTAGCAGACAAGACATTATCCCTGGTTCAGGCACTTAAGGTTTTCCTAGAAATCACGGCAAACATCCCAGAGGGTCTTTTTTTCCTACACCCTAGCACAAACTAACAACTCTCCTTACAAGGGCTGAGAATGATAGTAGTGTCTCTCATTTAAAAGGCAAATCCACACTCCTTTCCTAGGTTAAAGTACGTCGTTGGCCTGCTTCAGAAGTGTCTCTTTCAAAGAAGTCTCCAAATGTACAGGGTGGTCATCAGTTAAATAATTGCTACATGCTCAAACAAATTCGACTACACTGTGTATCAGTAGGTGGCATGGTGAGTCCTAACCCCTAGGTGCTACAGCAGAAGACTGGGAATCTTATTGATGGTGAGTATGCTAACTACCACTGGGAGAAGGGCGACAGTACTGCAACCAAACCCAGCGTGCCTTAGGTAAGCCACTGTAGAACTACATCCTAAAACTTGAGTTCGTGTATAGTTTCTTGTTCCTTGGTATCAAAACCTGAAGAGTATTTGGAGTAAAGAATGGGACTTGAAATTTGTGGCTTGACCTCTGACCAGAAATGTTTTTTCCTTTTTGGGGTGTTGGGATTAAAAAGTGAGAGCTTAAGCCTTTTTTGTCACCTGTCAATTTCTTCGCAAAGCTCCTTGAGGACGAAACAAGCAACTACGCCATCAAAAAACAGGTTTTGACGTAGGAAAAACCTATTTTTGGTAGTTGCTGTTGAGTCCTCAAAACTCTCCCACTTCCCTGACAAAAAGGCATAGGATTTGGGTAGGGGATCATCCTGCATTGACCATCAGAAAGTAAGGGCTTCTTGGTCTTCACGCCAGTCCATTGTCGACTATTTGGTGGACTGCGCATGCGCATTAACCCTTTCCTGCCCAATTGACGGCATATTACGCAATAACCCCCTACCCCCCTTCTTGTCTGACTGACGTAATTTTACGTAAAATTTACCGACATTTTTCGCGTGTGGTAGGGTAAATTTTTTTAATTTTCGTACAGTTGGTGGTTTCCATAGGCTAAAGCATACCTTGGACCGTGTAACTTAGGCATCGATCACGCCAGGCAAACAGTCCCTATACTGTGCATGCGCAATTCCCTGGCATAGTAAATTTCCCACAATGAAATCAGCTGATCCTACCCACGTTTCTCTCTCGTATCTTACATTTTTTTTTTTATAAAATGTAGGATTACATTATTGGAAACACTGTTTGGTATCCTCTATTTTCTATAAATTTTTAGTTCCTCTACTGTGCATGCGCAAATCCATGGCGTAGTAAAATTCTCACAATGACATCAGCTGATCGCACCCACGCAGGCCTGGCAGGCCACACTTCTGTCAGAGACCATGCGTGCGAGGCTGAGTAAACACGCGTGTGGCTGTTTACATAAAGCGGCGTCAATCGAGAACAGTTTCAACATGCTTTCGCAAAGTTTTTGCGGTAAAACTAGCGGAAATTTGTTAGTGCATCACATAAGAGACGTCTGGATTTTAGGCAGGGCTCTGAATCTCATTTTCATTATCATATATATCGATATTTAGAGAATTTTGTTGGCTTTCTCATAAAAATAATTCATTCACCCAACTATTATAGCTTTTGAGCTACTTAACGATAATGTTGACAACGGTAACATTTTTTTTTCGTTTCGAACAGCTTATAACGTCAAAATGAAACTGTTGCTCTTACCAAAGCCATTTTTCTTGACTCTCACTTTATTCCTCAACCTTTCCTCTACATTTTTGTATATTTACAAAGTGATTTCTATGAAAAAATCCGAGGTAGAGCTCTTCAAAAAAAATGTCTAGCGATAATTCTCACCGTATGCCTGGCGGCGCGCTCTGTTTCTTACCCACTTTTCTATCATTTTTTCACCAACTGGGCTGATTCGTTTTTCATTGTTTTTTATGTCGATATTTAGAGAATTTTCTTGGCTTTCTCATAAAAAATAATTCATTCGCCTAACTGTTATAGTTTTTGAGCTATGAACAATAATGTTGACAACGGTAACTTTTTTTTTCGTTTCGATCAATTTATAACGTCAAAATGAAACTGTTGCCGTTACCAAAGCCATTTTCTTGACTTTCCCTTTATTCTTCAACTTTTCCTCTACTTTTCGTATATTTACAAAGTAATTTCTATGAAAAATAACCGAGATAGGGCTCTTCAAAAAAAAAAATTTTTCTAGCGATAATTCTCACCATAGGCCGGGCAGAGCGCTCTGTTTCTCATCCTCTTTTCTATCAATTTTTTCACCAACTGGACTTATTCGTTTTCCATTTTTATGTCAATATTTAGGGAATTTTATTGGCTTTCTCATAAAAATTATTCATTCGCCTAACTGTTATAGCTTTGAGCTACTGAACGATAATGTTGACAACGGTAACATTTTTTTCGTTTCAATCAAATTATAACCTCAAAATGAAACTGTTGCCGGTACCAAAGCCATTTTCTTGACTCTCACTTTATTCTACATCTTTTCCTCTACATTTTCATATATTTACAAAGTAATTTCTATGAAAAATAAGCGAGATAGGGCTCTTCAAAAAAAACTTTTTTCTAGCGATAATTCTCACCATAGGCCGGGCAAATCGCTCTGTTTCTTACCCTCTTTTCTATAAATTGTTTCACCAACTGGACTTATTCGTTTTCATTGTTTTATATATCAATATTTAGAGAATTTTGTTGGCTTTCTCATAAAAAATAATCCATTCGCCTAACTGTTATAGCTTTTGAGCTACGAACGATAATGTTGACAACAGTAACATTTTTTCGTTTCAATCAATTTATAACGTCAAAATGAAACTGTTGCCGTTACCAAAGCCATTTTCTTGACTCTCACTTTATTCTACATCTTTTCCTCTACATTTTCATATATTTACAAAGTAATCTCTATGAAAAATAACCGAGATAGGGCTCTTCAAAAAAACTTTTTCTAGCGATAATTCTCACCATAGGCCGGCAAATCGCTCTGTTTCTTACCCTCTTTTCTATAAATTTTTCACCAACTGGACTTATTCGTTTTTCATTGTTTTATATATCAATATTTAGAGAATTTTGTTGGCTTTCTCATAAAAAATAATCCATTCGCCTAACTGTTATAGCTTTTGAGCTACGAACGATAATGTTGACAACGGTAACATTATTTTTCGTTTCAATCAATTTATAACGTCAAAATGAAACTGTTGCCGTTACCAAAGCCATTTTTCTTGACTCTCACATTATTCTTCAACTTTTCCTCTACATTTTCGTATATTTACAAAGTAATTTCTATGAAAAATAACCGAGATAGGGCTCTTCAAAAAATCTTTTTCTAGCGATAATTCTCACCATACGCCGGGCAGAGCGCTCTGTTTCTTGCCCTTTTTCTATCAATTTTTCACCAGCTGGACTTATTCGTTTTCAATTCTTTTATATGTCGATATTTAGAGAATTTTATTGGCTTTCTCATAAAAAAATAATTCATTCGCCTGACATTCATATTTTTTGGGTTACTGAACGAAAATATGAAAATAAGTAAAGATTTTTTTTTCGTGAAATAACTCACATTTTTTTGTATTTAGAGGGCTGGGACTCTTATTCTGACTATTCCACCATAAAATATAAACATTTAGAAAAAAGGACAGCAAAATGAACGTTGTTGGCATAAAATTTCTATTTTTGCTGAATTTTCGAAATAATTATTTTTTCGCACTGTCGAAAGCTCCCAGACACATCGGGGCTCATGTGCCCTCAGTGATGTGATAACTATGCAGATATGAAAGGGTTAATCACATCCTCCTCTTGCAGGTTTTAGCGAAGGAAAGAACTAGGGAACAGGTTCACTGTAAGATATGGGAAAGAGCCCCCTTATCTTTGAGTCCATGACATACTCTGTCATGTGTTACAGTGTTTATCATTACAGCACAATACCTGGCCATGAGACCAACTTAAAGAGAATTCTTTTATATTAGTTTGGTCACCATGGAGCTCTGACAGACACACGGACGGTAACTCCTTGGTGACTCAACAGCGACTACCAAAAGTAGGTTTTTCCTACATCAAATCCTGTTTTTTGCAACCAGAGTAGTTGGTCCACAATTTGATTCTTGTGGTTTTGACAACTTCACTTGAAGGAACTTTTCATATTGCCTTTTTAAAATTACATTCTCTGTGGGATTGGTTATCTTATTATAAGAGGAAATTTTACCTATTTTTAAAATTTGTTATGAAATATTTTTGGAAAGACACTTGGAACTATGTTAGGGTTGTATTTTGTTTATAAAAAAAATTGTTTGCAAATTACTGTGCAGGGAAAGTATATCTGTTTATTGCAATAAATGTTATTTGCTTTTGGAGGAATTAAGATATGATGTTTTTCTCTGCAGCTTTGTTGGGAAGGCCTGTGTGGAGATACAACCAACCGCTGGGCTGATAAAAGTACGACTTGTATCATGACCAGAAATGGAATGGGGACCATGAATAATGACGTAAGGCAAGGTCATTTTATTATATAGAGTTGTATGTGTACATGTATCCTCATTCTTTATCTGTAATTACTTTCATATCTCAAACGAAAGGACTTTTGAAAAGTAAAGGAAGGATTTTCTATACTTTTTATTACTTTCTTCTCCATGCACATATGTTTCAGCATACTCCTTACGATGCCATGGTGTCTGTTGTGCTGTGCCATTACACTGTGATGCTGATGGAAGAATGGGGAGGGAAGTGGTCGGGGAGCCCCAGTGTTCGGAACTTCCCAATGCCAAATCTTCTTCAGTTTGATATGGACATGAAGATAATCCAGGCCATTGACGAAGCTAAAGCAAACAGTTTACATTATGTAAGAAATTGCATTTGTTTTTTGCTGTTGTTGATGTAAAACTACCTTTCCCTATTTTCTTGGGCCAGAAGGCTTACCACATTGCATGACGAGTTTGTCGATCAACAAAAGCTAACCCATCCAGATTGCTGTATCCTGTACCTTCCTTGTTCCCTTATTTTAATGAGTCTTGTTGTCCGAATGCTTTAAAAATAAAACGCAGTGTTTTATGTTGGGGCACAATATAAATTTGACTGGATTACTATACAGAAAGTGGTTGAAATAGAAATAATGAATGCAGCCATGCACTCGAATAACTTGTGGAAAGAACCTGGACAGTGTGCATATGTTTGAAACTTGCAGTAAACAGGACTGTGGTCACTTGTAAACAAGACTTTAATGTCAGTCAACATTGAGGATGAAAAGTAGTTAAAGCCAGGTAACTAACATGATAATCATTAAAATAATATGTACAATAATATCCTAGAACTAAATGATGAGTAGCAGGTGTTAATAGATGATATTTCTGTTTCTGTGAATCTTAATTGATTTCTGATTTGATATATGTCTTCCAGACTCAGAATGTAGCAGTTACTCATTATGTTTTTGATAAATATGGAAAGGATCTTATGAAGCTCCATAGGTTACACCCTGATGCTTATGTCCAGATGGCATTGCAGCTGAGCTACCAGCGAATGCATAACAAGTAAGTGTTTGATACATCAAGAAAGGTTATTTTTCACATAAGTAACTTAACAAGTAAATTACATAGGTAATGTATCTACCTCACGCAGCAACTTTTAGAATTTAGTGGTAGCACTTCTTTTGTTTTTGTGTAGGTGACAGACCCTCCCCCTATCAGGGGAAACAGGAAAACTTTGCCACCATGATTCAATTTGTTTCTGCCAGCTGTAGTGTAAACAATACGTGCCATTTACAGCAAGTTTTTTTTATTTTCCCGTAGTTCACGTATTCTGTGAAGTACAATTGTTTTCTTCAGGTTGCGCTCGGGCTATAGGCAGTTTATTTTTGGAACTTTTGATTAGTTTTCAGGTTTACTTAGAATTACGTCTGATTCTAGTGGTTCGAGTAAAGTATTTGCTTTGTAATGAGTTAGTCTGCAAAAATAGGCCAACTAAAGCTTGCTATGATCCTCATATGATCTAAATGAAGTGTAGGGGACAAGATTGTAGGGTTGGTAAGACCTGTAAAGGGTGTTCAGCATGGGAGAATAAACAGTGGAAGATTCTTAAGTCTCATTTAAATAAGTTAGAGAGAGTAGAAAGAGGAAAGTGGCTTCTAGAGCCAAAAAATGCTCTCGTTGTCTAGAGGCTACACCAAAACCTAGTTCAGAGGTTAGCCCTATTACTCTCCCTTCTACTCCTGTCCCTGCTGTTTCTCCTGCTCCTTGCCCGTTTACTGAACAGCCTTTTCCGCCCTTGCCTGGCTTCCATGCTCCTGATCCTAATGCCATCGCCAGTCTTGAGTCTAGGTTTGATAAGAAACTTAATCTAGTAGTTAGTACTGTACTGTTGCTGATTTGGGGTCTTCTTTTAACCCTCTAACGCCGAGCCTCTATTTACAAAAACGTCTCCCATATGCCGGCAGCGTTCAGGAGTTAGGGCTGAAGCGGAAAAAAGTTTTTTCAAAAAATCACAGCACGCTTAGTTTTTAAGATTAAGAGTTCATTTTTGGCTCCTTTTTTTTGTCATTGCCTGAAGTTTAGTATGCAACCATCAGAAATGAAAAAAAATATCATTATCATTTATAAATATTGAAATATATGACAGCGCAAAAAAAATTTTTCATATATAATTTTATACAAATCGTGCTGTGAGCAAAACAGTTAAAGCTAACGGGTTATTTTTTTTTTCTTTGTATTGTACACTGAATTGCAATGATTTTGGTATATAACAAATTGTAAAACGATCAAAGCAACACAGAGAAAATATTATCACAAAATGATGCATGAATTCATAACTCGCGGACGTAAAATAATGTTTTTTTTCAAAAATTCACCATAAATCGAAATATTGTGCTAGAGACTTCCTGTTTGTTGAAAAATGAAGCTAATTGATTGAATATTACTAGAATGTAAGTGTTTTAGCTTACAATTGGAGTTTTCGACCATTTCAGTCGAGTTAAATTTGACCGAAAGTCGAATTTTTTCTATTTATCGTGATTTATATGAAAATATTTCAAAACTGATAAAAGCTACAACCATGAGTTATTTTCTGTTGTATTGTACATGAAATTGCGCACATTTTCATATATAAAACTTTATGTAACGACTAATATAAAATGGTGCAAACATTACAACAACGTGATTTAAAGAATTTCTGAGATGTTCGGCCCGAGTTACCGTCGCGGACGTAAGGAAAATGTTTTTAAAAAATTCACCATAAATCGAAATATTGTGCTAGAGACTTCCAATTTATTGCAAAATGAAGGTAAATGATTGAATATTACTAGAATGTAAGTGTTTTAGCTTACAATTGCGTTTTTCGACCATTTCGTCGAAATCAAAGTTGACGAAGGTTGAAATTTTGGCATTTATCGTGGTTTATATGAAAATATTTCCAAACTGATAAAAGCTACAACCATGAGTTGTATTTTGCTGTATTTTACATGAAATTGCGCACATTTTCATATATAAAACTTTATGTAACGGCTAATATAAAACTGCAAAAATTACGACAAAATGACGAAAGAATTTCTGAAATTTTTGGCCGAGTTACCGTCTCGGACGTAAGGAAAAAGTTTTTTTCAAAAATTCACCATAAATCAAAATATTGTGCTAGAGACTTCCAGTTTGTTGCAAAATGAAGGTAAATGATTGAATATTACTAGAATGTAAGAGTTTTAGCTTACAATTGCGTTTTTCGACCATTTCGGTCGAGTCAAAGTTGACCGAAGGTTGAAATTTTTTGTAGTCGATGTACGGTACGTCCACTCGGCACCCAACAGACAATTTTAGTCAACGTGTATGATACGTCCAGCCAGCGTTTAAGGGTTAAAGTGATTATGGAGAAAGTGTTTTCAAAGAATAAGTGCAAAGTGATAGTGCAGTGTAAGTAGAGGTGGTGGCTATCCGTTTCGTCAGTTCTCTTAGACCGAGGTCCCTGTCCTTCTCCCCCAAACCTGGGAGAAGAAATACCGAAGATTCAAGGGAGGCCTGTGGGGTTTGCCCACGAGTAGTTGCCCCCCCCCTCAGCCACGCCTGCTACCCACTCCCAGGTGTTGGCAGACAGCCACCAGAAAGGCTTGTCCAGGGATATCCATCCATTGTCCTCCAGCCCTTGAGGTGACCAGTGTGGATGGGATATGCCACAAATGTTACCTGGACTCTTCCCGACCCCATAAGCACCTTTCTGAATACCTTGGTCGGTGTCTAGATTCTCTGCCTGTTGAGTGGTACAAGCAGACCCTGAGCAGTTCAAGACCATCTTGGGACAGTCCGGAGACTTCTCACCTGAGTGCCTGGCTTATGCTCCTGAGTGCCCACATCTGGCTCCCAGGCGCCCAGTGCCCACTTCTGAGTGCCCAGCACCCGCTCCTGAGGACTCAGTGCCTGCTCAGCACCCAGCGCCAGCTCCCAAGCGCCCAGTGCCCGCTCCCAAGCGCCCAGTCCCCACTCTTGGGTGTCCATCACCTTTTTTTTTTTTTTTTTTTTTGCCTTTTTTTTTTGCCTTCTTCATGGTCGCAGTCTGCTACGCCTCCTCCCGTTAGACCTCCAGCACTGTCTCCTTCGCCTTTGGACCCTGACAAACCTGCTCTGGCTCCCATTAAGTGACAGTTAGCCCAGATTATGGACTTACTGAAGAAAGATCCTTCTGCTCCTAAGCCTGCTCAGGATGACCACCTGTCTCCAATTTCCTTGGAAGAAGAGATTGACCAAGAACCTGCTTCTCCTTTGGCATATGCTGCCCTATTGCGGTATTTGATGGTGAATTTTCCATCCTTTTTCTCCCCAGCTGCACCGTCCTTGCCTGCCTCGACGTTCTTAATGAGGGACCTGCCGGTTAACAGGACATGCCTCCCCAAGATGGTCCTTTCATCCTCTAATAAGTCATTTAAGGAGATGGGAGACTGGGTTTCTGCCAAAAGAGAGCAGGGTAAAGCGTCTTTCGCTTTTCCTCCTTCTCGTCTGGTTCACAGGAGGTTCTTGTCCCACGTGACCAGGGAAGCTCCTTCTTTGGGAGTCGCTGCCTCCTCCCAAGGGGATTTCTCCAGCCTAGTTGACTCATCTCATTGATCTGCTTTCTCATAGACTAAGATCATGTTTTCATCCCTCCAGCAGCAGCCCTTTCGTGGAGGGAAATATCAGATGCCGTTTAGGTCCTGTGCAAATGTCCGTTTCACATCCAGGACCATCAAGAAGAGCTCTTCCAAGCTAGTACAGAAGTGAGACAGAAGTCCTTCATGCACCTATAGGAGCCAGGCTTCTAGAGTTTTGGGAGAAGTGGTGGATAAGAGGAACAGAGCCCTGGATTATCAATGTTTTGAAGGAGGGCTATGCCATTCCTTTCTTGGAGAGCTCCCCCCCTTAGTCACCTCTCCCACCACATTGACAGCATACTCGGTAGGCTCTGAGAGACATTAGGCCCTATTGGAGGAAGTATCCTCCCTCATACAGAAAAGGGCCATAGAGGAGGTTCAGAACACCAGCTCGGAGGGGTTTTACAATCATCTGTTTGTGGTACCAAGGGCATTGGGAGGTTGGAGACCAATCCTTGATGTAAGTGCCCTCAATCACTTTGTCTTGAAGACAAAGCTCAAGAAGGAGACAAGCCAATCAATCCTTGCATCCATTCACCAGGGCGACTGGGTGATAACCTTAGATATGCAAGATGCATATTTTCATATTCCCATGCATCCAAGTTCCAGAAAATATCTAAGGTTCATCTTCCAAGACAAGGTTTACCAGTTTCGGGCTCTTTGATTTGGCCTTTCAACAGCCCCTCAGGTGTTCACTCGAGTCCTCGCTCCTGTATCGAAATGGCTCCACTTAGTAAGGATCAACATCCATTCTAAGATGACTGGCTTCTTCAATCCCCATCAAAGGACAAGTGCATGGAGGACACACAAGATTCTTCTTCTGACCTAGGAGCTGGGCCTTTTGTAAATATCCAGAAGTCCCAGTTGAGCCCTTTGCAAGAAATCCTCTGCCTGGGGATGACACTGAACTCTTGGGCTTTTTGGGCTTTTCCATCCCCCAAGAGGATATCCAGCTGCCTTCAAACAGTCTGGGATTTTCTCCCCCTATCGTCTTGTTCGGCTCTACAATGGGTGAGCCTATTGGGGACTCTCCAGTTTTACGTAGAGGCCAGTTGGAACTGGAAGACACAGCCAGACAGTCATATGTTTCCGATCACCCCGGAGATAAAATTGGACTTGCAGCGGTGGCTGTCAGAAGAAAGGCTGTTGGAAGGGAAGTCCCTCCATCCTCTGAACTCTGACCTACACTTCTATTCAGACACCTCAGACATAGGCTGGGGGAGCCCTACTAAACAATCGAGAGGTTTCTGGGACATGGACCCCAGAACAACAGGACAGACAGTTGTGGTGCACGCGGACAATACCAAAGACTTAGCTTACATTCGCAAGCAAGGCGGCACCCATTCCTTCTTTCTCTGCCATGCCACAAGAGAATTACTGCTGTGGGCAGACCAAGATTGAGTGACTTATCACTCGATGTATCCAGAGAAGGTTAAGTGTGGTAGTGGACAAACTGAGCCATCAAAAGCAGATCCTTCCCACTGAGTGGACCCTGGATTCCCTGGTATATCTAGACCTGTGGAAGTTGTTGGGCAAGCCATTGATAGACCTGTTTGCCTCCTCCAGGAACCATCATCTTCCTCTGTTTTACTCACCAGCCCTAGATCCTCTTGCATGGGCCACAGACGCCATGATACAAGATTGGTCGAATCTAGACTTGTATGCCTTCCCACCCTTCAGCATGATCAGGGAGGTTTTGAACAAGGCAGGCACACCACAATGCAACCATGACCCTCATAGCCCCATTTTGGCCCCTGAGGGAGTGGTCCCTGGACCTTCTATGTCTGTTGGTGGACTACCCAAGATTGCCTCCCCAAAAAGTGTTGATACTCAGACAACCCTACTTCAGAAGACACCACCAAGGGTTGTCTGCCCTTGCCCTGACAGGCTTTAGACTGTTCATAAGCTAGTCAGAGCAAAGGGTTTTTCAAGGAAAGCTGGAGAGGCTGTTGCAAAATGCAGAAGAAAGTCGTCTAGCCTCGTCTATCAGGCCAAGCGGTCAGTTTTTCAACAGTGGTGCCAGAACCACAATGTCTCATCTTTTGAGACCACTTGAACTCAGATTGTTTTCTCCTTTTTCTGAGTAATACCAGGATCTTGTCTTCCTCTAGCATTAAAGGTTGTCGGGCAATGCTTAGCTTAGTTTTCAAGCATAGAGGACTGGATCTCTCATCGAACTGTGACATTAGAGACCTGATAAAGTCGTTCAAGGCAGTGAAGCAGAAAAAGGACAACACTTTGGTCTCATGGAATCTGGATGTGGTCCTCAAATGGCTGACAGGCCTATCTTTTGAGCTCCTTCGTTCTACTTCTCTTCGGAATCTGATGCATAAGACTCTCTTCCTCTTTGCTTTAGGTGCAGCTAAGCACACCAGTGAAATACAAGCTATTGATGAGTGGAGTTCTCTCAAGGAGATGCAATTTGCTCCTTCACCTTAGGCTTCCTGGCCAAGGATGAGAACCCATCCAAGCCCTGGCCTCATTCATTTGCTGTTAAGAACTTAATGGATATTCCCGGTCCAGAAGAGGAGGAGAGAGTGCTGTGTCCAGTCAGAGCTCTGAGATACTACCTGAATAGGACAGAAAAGATCAGGGCTCCGTCTAGTAATCTTTGATGTTCAGTGAGGAACGTGTCTCATCCTCTGTCAAAGAACACATTGTCGTTCTTCTTAAGAGATTTGATTGAAGAAGCACATTCCCAGATCCAGAAGGACATTTGACCAAACTTTAAAGTGAGAACACACAATATCAGAGCGGTGTCTACTTCCTTGGGTTTTAGACATAACGTGTCCTTGACCTCCATTATCCAGTCTCCCTACTGGAGGTGCAGGTCCATTTTTGTTTCTTACTACTTGAAGGAAGCAGAAACAGTGTTTAATGATTGTAGTAACTTGGGTCAGTTATCAGTGGCTGGCATGGTATGGGTGAGGAATTATAGGAAGCACTCTTTTTCTCCTACTGTCTTTTCGTCTCACTGTAGGGATTTCGAGTTTTGGGGAGCCTGCAGGTACAAGGTACCTGGAGTATCCACCAGTCTTAGTGGATAGGTTGGATTTTTTTATGCATTTTTTTTTGTAGAGTAGGTAACAGCATTGATTTTTAAATGCTGGTACTATGCCCAGGGTAAGGGCACCTTATTGTATGCTTTGTTAGCCATCAGGCATATCCTCCGATACAAAACTCCAACTTAAGTAGAGGCACTCCACAGCTGAACAGCCACGCTACTACGGGTTAAGATGAGCACCAACCAGAGGCAGTATTCACCTGCAGTAGCTCTCTTGCCAGGTAAGGAAACAACAAGCATTGCACACAATGCCGGCAGATTTTGTCTGTTTCAAACTCATTATCATGCTTTAATGTTTTGGATGTTTTGGAGTAGTAGACTGTGTCCATATATCCCACCTCCATTCAATGCGGTTCAGTTATGTAATTTCTTGTAAGTTACTAATATGAAAATGACATTTTCATTATAAAATTAATTTTTATATATACTTACCAAGTAATTACAGAAAGCCCACCCTCCTCCTGTTTATGGACATAGGGCACAAACAAATTGAACCATGGTGGCCAAGTTGTTCCTGTTTTCCCCGCTAAATTCAAAAAGTTGCTGTGCAAGGTAGATACATTAGCTATGTAATTGCTTGGTAAGTATACATAAAACTTAATTTTATTGTGAAAATGTCAGATTTCAGTTACTATCACATTCATTTTCTATCCTGATGACTTCTATCTAAATATGTTTCATCCAAGAAGGTAATATTTATGGCCCTGACTATACAAACCCTCTTACTATTCTGTGAAGCCAGGTCAGTCAGCAACACAACCAGGAAGAACGGCAAAAAGACTTTCGGAAAGCGCTGATGCTTATGGAGATGAGTCTTCATCATTCATTGTTATTTTCTTTCTTTCCTTCCATGCATTTTCTTTCAGGAAAGAATCAGAAGTTTTCTGAGCCATGTAATTTAAATTCACTTTAAAGTGCAAAGAAGATCAAAAGGAAATTATAAACATATATATGTGAATAACCACCAGTTCCATTTAACATTTTAATGGAAACTGAAACTAAATTACAGGATGAGGAAAACACAGCAATCTTCCCACAGGCAAAATTTATAAACAGTTATAAGAATAGTAAGAGTTGTTTGTCCCAAAAAGGTTCGAATAGTAAATCAAGGTTTGAAAGTTTAAGTTATGGGGTCCAGGCGTTGGGCATCTACAGACACTAAGTGCATTTGCCTAAGAACTGTAAGTTTTCATACAAATACGAATAAATACATGCATACATACATATGTAATGTTTTGACAGATAGATATTATTATTAACATTATTGGCCATTGAAGTTTATAAACTTTGTATATGTCTGTCAACTGCATTTTGTGTTGAGCAAGCAGTCTCACCAAAAACTTTTGCAGCATGAGAATGTTGTACTTATAAGTAACTTTCTGAAATAGCTTTAAATATGTTATTTATTTTTTGGCAGTTCACTGTCAAACGCATGTTCTTCTATCTTTTTTTTTTTTAAATTGGTTTGTTGGTATATTATTTTCTGAAATTCTTTTCTTCTTAGACTAATATCAGAATTTTTGTAAAAAGCTACTGATTCTTGAAACTTTTTCACAGCACTGGTGTATTTGAGCATCATCATCTGAGTTGTGAATTAGATCTCCCTCACTTTTTGTTTTAGGTTCACCTGTGAGAACATCAGTTCGTTTCATAAACTTTTGATCCGTAAACAGTTAACTAAGCTGTATACACAACAGGACTGTTAGGGCAGAGTGATAGGTGACGAGAACTAGGAACATACGTGTACAGTACATGCAATCATCCTCATCAAGTTCAACCGCAGGCAAGGGATGAGGACTACTGAATGTTATCATTTTTGGAATTGAGGAACCATTTATAGCCATAACATGTGAGTTTGATGAATTGGGAGTGTTATTAAAACATTTTAATATAGGTACTATAATAATAATAATAATAATAATAATAATCTTTATTTCGGCTCTGGGCCATATACACGGAATATACAAGTACAGTACACACAATCTAGATACATAAGGTAACATGATAAAAATAATTATCGGCAATATCCACACAGTTGCTGAAGAAGTAGACAAAAATAGAGTTCATAATAATGGTAATGACAGTAATCATATGGAGAATAATAGCAAAAAAAAAATTAAAATTGATAATAAAAAATACAGATTGCAGAAGATTAATTTCCAGCTGGGGACCTTAGGTGGTTACAGAAGTCAGGTCCAGAAGGCTAAATACGAATATTGAAAATTGCAAAACTCTACAATGATATTAATCACAGTAATAATAAAAAAGTAAAAATGCCAATAATAACAAGAAACGTAGAAATATAACATAATAATAATAATAATAATAATAATAATAATAATAATAATAATAATAATACTGTAAACCCCCGTATTCGAGTTCTCATGATTCGCGGACTCACGCATTCGCGGGTTTCTATTGGAACATATCTAGCCATTATTCGCGGAAAATTCGCCCATTCGCGGTATTTTTCACTGAGAAATATTCACTAATTACTGTATTTTCATATAATTTTCATGAATAAATGCACTATTTGTGATAAAACTATTAAAATACTCAGGTATAAGGATTTTTACAGGGTTTTTCTTGTGTTTAAACTATCAAAATGGGCAGTTCTAAGTGGTTTTAGAGGGGTTTTAAATATTCGCTGATTTTAGCTATTCGCGGGGGGTGGGTGTGTGGTACGAATCCCCCGCGAATACAGGGGGTTCACTGTACCTGGATGGAATGACTTGGTTAAAGATCTATATACACACTCACGAGAAATTTTTCTACTGTGGAGGCAAAACAGTAGCCCGAGGGAAGGACTTTGCACTGTTAATACGGCAGGTGAGAGTGCAGTTCAAACTTGCCCTTAAGCATTGCAGAGTGAATGAAAAGCAACTAAGAGGTGATGCAATGCCTAGAAAATTAGAAGCTGGCAATTACCCCCATTTTTGGAAGGACATTCAATCCCTAAATCCCAACACTACAAAGCTATCACAGAGAGTAGAAGGCGTCGGTGATGAGGTGATTGCAAAAATTGGGGAGATCACTTCAGCACTGTCCTGAATTGCATAAACGATCAAGACTCCCAAAGGGATGTAAATAACCACCTTACTGATAATATTAAGTTTCATTTTGCTGATTGTATTACGTCGGGTACCATCAGCGATGCCATAAACAACCTGCCAAATAATAAATCGCCCAGCTGCGATGGTCTGCCTGCGGAAGCTTTCAAATTCTGCCATCTGATAATTTACATTTTGCTAGCTGCTCTGTTCAATGCATGCATAATTCACCAGTTTCTCCCATATTCCCTACTCTTGGTTCACTTAATACCATTAATAAAAAACAAGCTAAATGATGCAGCTGACCCTGGCAATTATCGCCTAATTGCCATTACTATAATTGCATCAAAGATACTTGAGACTTCTCCCCTTTCCACACAATACTGACAACCGGTTTGGCTTTAAAGCACACCACTCAACCGACACCTGCATCTACATCCTGAAAGAATTGCTGAACTATTACCTATCATCAGCCTCTCCTGTTTTCCTGTTTTGTAGGTGTCAGAAAAGCATCTGACATAGTAAACTACCTGAACCACTTCCTGGAGCTGCTTAAACGAGGCACACCTCTATATCTAATTGGCATTATATGTTGTTGGTTCTCCACACAGCAATTTTATGTCAAATGGGCTAACGTTTTGTCATACACCTTCAGCTCCCTAAATGGGTTCTGGCAAGGGAGGCATTCTCTCTCCATACCTGTTAAACATGTACACAGACATGTCAAACTGAACTCACTCTCAATCAGATGCACTATCAACAAAACAACAATAAGCAACCTATGTGACGCTGACGATATGGTTCTGATTTCACCATCAGTGCAAGGTCTCCAGCGACTTTTCGACACCTGCTGCCAATATGCAGAGGAATTTGATATCATACAACAAAACTAAGACCCAGTGTATGTTGCTGCTCCTGAGATCGCTTAAGCGTATTGCAGAACCACTAATTTTTCTTGGAAATCATTGTCTGGAATTCCTGCATGAATTTCCGTATTTGGGCCACATTATTATGGACAACCGAAAAGATACGGCAGACATAGAACAGAGGCGTTGCAAATCATGTGCAACTGGCAGCATAATTGCAAGGAGGTTTGCCTTGTCACAGAGAAATGAAACTGCTGCTCTTCTGCTTGTACTGCTACAGTATATGTGGGTGTTCCCTTTGGATGAACTATACCCGAGAGACCATGAGACATATCACTGTTGTTCACAGTGACATTCTGAGATGCCTCACAAACACTCCTCGCTATCACTCCGCCATGCAGATGTTCATGGAAAACTGCCAGGATAATTTGAAAATCACTGTGAGGCGAACAATGTCCAGTCTGATCACCTGACTGAGAAATAGCAGCAATTCGCTCATCAATGCATCCTAAGCAGTGAGGCAAGAAGAAAGTCTAAGTTTTGGGAAAGATGAGATAATGAGGCACCTGTTCCTTAAATGACTTCTCTATTTTTGCAATTATGAAGCGTCATCTCCAGAATCTGTCATCATCATTAGTATTATTAGTATTATTATTATTATTATTGCAGTGAACCCCCATATTCCCGGGGATGCACTCCCACACACACACACACACACACACACACACACACACACACACACACACACACACACACACACACACACACACACACACACACACACACACACACACACCGTGAATACTTAGAACTGCCCACTTTGATAGTATTATTTAAACACACGAAAAACCCTGTAAAAATGCTTATATCTGTTAGGTATGTATTAGCGCCAATACCCAATTATCGGTGCAGATAAGCAGAAATCAGTGATTTTCAGCGCTAGACAAGCCTCCAGTGTTTCCGTTTCCTTCGTGGATTTTATCTTTATTTATATATATATATATATATATATATATATATATATATATATATATATATAACAGGTTTTGACGTAGGAAAAACCTATTTTTTGGTAGTCGCTGTTGAGTCTGCTCTGGTAGACCATGGAAGGTAACTCCTTTGAGGACTGAAACAGCGACTACGCTATAAAAAAATTATATATATGTATATGTAAATGTATATGTATATATATATATATATATATATATATATATATATATATATATATATATATATGTATGTATGTATGAATGTATGTATGTATAAGCTTACCTTCACTAGTGTGATGGTTGTGCTTGTTTCTCTGAGCAAAGTTTCTCAAATCTTGGAGGATGTGATGAAAGTGCAACCTGTACTTCTTTTTCTGTTGCTAAGCGAGAACGGTATTTTGTTTTGAGAACAGCAACAGCACTGAACCCTGATTCACATAAGTATGACGTTGCAAAGCATAATAAAATGTCAATGGCCTTTGATGACAAGGAAGGGTACTCCTCTTTAACTTACAGCCAAAATGTATGCAAATGTTCTGCATTAAACACGTTTCAGTGAACCGTCACATGGCAAATTGATAAGTTGCTCCTGGTCAGATGTAGACAATCTGCTTGTAGAATTATCACCAAATCGGTTCCTTATCCATTCTTATCCACTTATGTCTGTATCTTTGAAGTAAAACGAAAACTTCCCAGCAGAGTGTTCAAATGGTCAGTAAACAGTTCATTTCCACCTTTTGTGTTAGAATATTTAAGAAATTCTTGTAAATTTGGAAACATGTCGAAAATGTTATTTTCTACATTCTTTTTCCATAACTCCATTTTCTTCATAAATGCACTTACTTTGTCACTCCGTGTGAAAACATTCATGTGAGGCCCCTGCATAGACTGATTGAGAAGGTTAAGTTTCTCAAAACTGTCAACCATGTAAGGAAGTTTCTGAATGAGATAATCATCAGTGAACAAATCTCCATCTCTGTTTTTATGCTCACAAAGGAATGTAGCAATTTCATTTCTAAGTTCATACACTCTCTGAAATACTTTTCCATGGGATAGCCAGCGTGATTCACAGTAATATAGGAGAGCAGTGTGTTCTGCACCAAAATCTTTATATAACTTTGCAAAAAATCTTCCTTTTAACAGACTGTTCTTTAAGTAATTTACAACCCTGATAACATCTTTGAGCAAATTACCTAATTCCTCATTCATACCGCTTGATGCAAGTGCCTGTCTATGAAGCAGGCAGTGCGTCCATGAAGCGTATGGAGCCTTCTCTCTCACCAAAGCTTGCAGTCCAGCATGTCGTCGTGACATTGACTGGGCTCTGTCAGTACACAGGCCAACGCAGTTCTCCCAGTTTATTCCATGCTCACTGAAAAAATTGCCAATCATATTGAACACCTCTGCTGCTGTGGCGCTACCAACGATAGGTTTACAAAACAAGAGATCTTCCTTAATTTCATTGGCAGATATATAGCGTACATAAGTTATTAAATGAGCATCTTTCACTACATCACTAGCCTCATCTATTTGCAACCCAAAATGCAAATATTTAAGTGCATCTGCCAACTGATCGCACAAATCGTCACTAATGTCTGAAATTCTTCTGCCAACTGTGTTATCTGCAAGAGGAATGCTGCGTAACTTGTTGG
The DNA here is from genome assembly GCF_040412425.1 of Macrobrachium rosenbergii. Taxonomy (NCBI): domain Eukaryota; kingdom Metazoa; phylum Arthropoda; class Malacostraca; order Decapoda; family Palaemonidae; genus Macrobrachium; species Macrobrachium rosenbergii. The sequence goes on along the minus strand of NC_089789.1, from coordinate 2,501,337 downwards.
CACTTGATTCACCTAGCATTATTTCCACCATGTCAATAGCAGCAGGTAATACCAAGGTTTCTGTTGTGTTTTGAGCTTTTTTGCATCTTGCAATTCTGTAGGAAACTTTATAAGACGCAAGCAAAGCAACTTTTACTTTCTCATCAGCCTGTTTTTTAATAAAGCCGGAAATGAACAAAAAAAGAGGATAAATGCCTGATTGTACCCTCAGGCAAGGGAACTCAAATCCGAGACCATGGAAGGCCATGGTGCACAATGGCTATGGTACAGCCCAAGGTTGGAGAACAAGGTTTGCATTCAGAGCAACCTTCTTGTAGAAGAGTTTCTTGCCAAGGCTAAAGGGTCCCTTTTACCCTTTGGTTTGATTTCAGAGTATCCTTCTCCTAAAAGAGTTGCCTGCCAAAGCTAAAAAGTCTCTTCTACCCAAACAATTTTAGGCAGGGACATCATGCCCTCAAGTGAATGTTGCTAAGAAAAACCACATTAATCTTTAGCAGCCTTCCTTTCCAACGACTTTGTCATGAAGTAAAATCCTCCATTTTAATCAAGTAGATCACTCAGAGGGTGATGATCTGTCAACAATTGGATACATTGTCCCAGGAGAAATTCCATATGGGAATCACTTGAGTCTGAACAATAGGAAATTAATGTGACGAAAAACTTTGAAGTTCCATGAAAAGAAGTTTTGGTAGAGTAATTGTCAAGAAGAAGTAATACGAAACACATGCACAGAGAGAAACAGAGACAGAATAACTAACAAGCATTTGTAAAAATTTATTTTCTCTTCGCCTGAAATTATACGTACAGTATCGTTAATTCTAATGTTTTTCTTGAAGTCTTGAAATTAATGAGGTCCAGTTTATTCACAAAAACAAAATAGCTTTCATAAATAGGTCTTCGGGAAAAATCAAGTTCCTGTTTTGAAGAGATACAGTACAGTACCTGATACAAGCACTTGCTGTATACTGTATTTCATAGATTTCAGTCAAATGATCATGAGTCTATCTGCTTACAGTCTTGGCCCCAGATTCCTCCCAGTTTCTAAGTACTCTGTTGAATCTAATAGACCTACACAAATGTTATGGGGCTTTCAGGATCTTGAGATTCCACTTGAATAGCAATTCAGGCATGTGCATGAATAATATCATTTGTGATTACACATTGTGTTTTATAATACAATTTTTTTTTCATGCAAATCCATTAATCAATGAGTGCCATCGTCCCAGTCTCATGAGGAATCTCACTTCCTCATATGTTTACCCGAAAAGTTAGGCTGTTGGTTTAGTATATGAAAAAGCATGAACATATATAATTAAACAGAAAGAATGAAAAATCATGAAAAAGAACATGAAACACATAGTTAAAGTTTGAGAGTCACAGGTAAAACGTATCATTCGACAATTTTGTTATTAGTGCATTTTTTAAATATTCAATATGGTGGTTGGATATGCCGTTGATATGTTTTTACCTTTTACAGTTTAAAGGCAAAAGTTTGGAGGAATTCTGCACTAGGAAAAGCTAAGCCTAAAATATTAGAAGGTCACTGACTCCCACTGTTATTATGGCCTCATTTTACAACACAGTTTAATCTCATCCAGATATTTAAAAAAAATTAGGTATTAGTGATGTACAGTGTATCATGTATCATTTGAAAATTAGATCTTGAAATGTTCAGTTGGAGGTAGGGCCAGCACAGAGTCAACATTTAAGATGCCAAATAAGTGAGTGCAGTAGTTAGATGTTGAGTTCAGTCACCATCACCATAACTTAATATAGTTATATTTTCAGTGAAATTACAAAATGAGGCAGATTTAAGCATTTCTGATGAAAATTTCTGCTTTACGTGAAGAATTAGCATATCGTCATCAAAGGAAACCAGTTACACAGGCTATGTATTGATAATCAGTGGTAGAATTACTAATACTGTAGACTTTTTTAACGTGCGGTATGAAAGCATATGAGTTACCTTTGAAAATACAGTTACTGTTTTTATTAGTCTTGAATAATTTAATCAAACCGTAGAGTTTGGAGCAGATTAAAGTTTAGGATGTTGAGCAGCTATGGGACAAGGGACCCAATGAAAGGTATAAGGGAGAAATAGTGCATCCCTCTGAGTCCCTGTGCCTCACGTCAGTTTACATGTAGAGTGAGGCTTTTGGTTGAGACATAACTGCGGATCCAGGTGGCAAATGCACAGAACTTCCTTGTCTCACAAACAAACAGTGTATGACTGTAATGCACCAGGACTTAGTTCATAGGTAACTTTTTTCCTTAGCATTTAATGACAAGTAGAAAAGTTTGTAGAGCTTTTGAAATGATAATTAATACATAACTGCCATTTCTAACATCATTTCCTCCCACAACTTACCCCCCTTCCCCCTGATGCACATACCTTACTCAGCTACACTGCTGATTGTACCTGATATCTTTTGTTTGTGGTTATTATTCAGCTGAGATGCCTTACATTTTGTGGTTACTTATTTTCTCCTACAAATACTATAGCCTAGAGAAATGGGATTTGTTTTTCCCAAGGTTCCAGTGGCTAATTGTAACAACATTTAATTACCTCCAGTGTGTTAGCTTGACTCAGAAGTACACATTTGGCAAATTCCTGATAAAACTAAGAAGGGGCACATTTATTCTTATTGAACTGTTTTTCTGCCTTATACTGTTGACTTGTCTTCTTCTGTCCAACAGACCTGCCCCTACTTATGAAACTGCAACTACTCGACAGTTTTATCATGGACGAACAGAAACCATGAGGTCTTGCACTGTAGAATCTACAGAATGGACACATTCAATGCTGGACCCAAAGGCTACAGTATGTATACTTTATTCTGTGTTGGTATTTTTAAGCTGAAATATATCCTCTTCCCTTACAGGAATTAGGTATGTCTACATCAGTGCAAAAAAAAGGAGGAAACTTTTCAGTCAGTACTCTGATTAAATATTGTTTCTGCTGCTCTGTTTTTTTTTTTTTTTTTGCCCTTATTCAAGGGCTTATTGGTTCATAGCTGTTTATGTTAGGGTATAGAAATGTTAAGGAAGGAATTGCAGAGTTTGTGTGAGTATCCAACTTCGTAATCTTATTTCTTTTGCTGACAGGAAAAATAGATGAGGAAGCAGCCCATCCTTCTCAATAGGAACAGAATAAGGGATTTTGTAAAATGAAAGAATGAATGAAGGTTACTTTTTTATTAGTCCCAAAAAGAGAATTATGGACAAGGCATACTTTCATTTTCAGATATATTACTATAGCCTTGTGCATGTGCCTACGGATCCATGTGTCCCCAGCCAATAACCGCCTCACTTTTCCGTGTGATTGCAAAGCTATTACAAGCTTGCAGATTTCCCCCAAATGTAGTTGTTCCCAGGAGCTTGTGGGATCGCTTAAGAATATTTAGTAATTCTTTTCCCGTTGTAGCCATCCTTTTCTTATTGCCTTTTGCCAGTGTGGTAAGTGGGAGTGAGTGATTACTTCTTGCCAGGTAACTTTCACCTTTGCCAGCTACTGGTTTTTGTGCACAGCCATATTTGATAATAATGTCGTATATTTCTTCTTAAGCCCATTTTTCGTTCTTTTGCGAGTTATTCTTGAACTAGAATTAATTGTCAGTATAAAAAGTGTTACATCAGTGTTTGTTTGTTTGGTCATTTTTGTTGTCTGATAGTTAACTAGTTTGTGAGCAGTAAGTCCTATGCTACTTTCTTCTGTAATTGTCACTTGGTTTCTACTACAGTAATACCCCAAACTTGTGCAATTTGAGTTGCGCTGATTCACAGGCAAGAACTTTTCATTGGAACCTAACTAATTATCATACACGAGTTTTTCACAGACACGCGAACATTTGTGAATACTGAGAAACCCTGAAAAAGTGTTTATGTTTAATTTTTTATGTAATTCATAAGTTATCGAGCTTTTATGTATTAATTAAATAACATTAAATAATAAAATTAATAATTTCTCTCTCTCTCTCTCTCTCTCTCTCTCTCTCTCTCTCTCTCTCTCTCTCTCTCTCTCTCTCTCTCTCTCTTTTACTGAGATGAGAGATTTTTTTGGTACATGTTTATGTTTACAGTATTTGTTTTGTATGATAAATAAATTTTTTACCGAATAATTAGATCTAATTTTCAAATAATAATAATAATGATAATAATAATATAATAGTAATAACAAACAAATATCTTTCCCTCATCTTCTAAAAGAAGCTCAAAGCAAAAGCTGTCAGACATGTCTATTTAACATGACAAGAAGAGGGAATGTTGCTGATTAGTGGGTCAAAGGTTTCTTATGTAATTCTCTCTCTCTCTCTCTCTCTCTCTCTCTCTCTCTCTCTCTCTCTCTCTCTCTCTCTCTCTCTCTCTCTCTCTCTCTCTCTCTGTGTCCGTAATAATTCATGAAAAATTTCATTCTCTTCAGTAAGGACAACTCTCTCTCTCTCTCTCTCTCTCTCTCTCTCTCTCTCTCTCTCTCTCTCTCTCTCTCTCTCTCTCTCTCTCTCCGTAATAATTCATGAAAAATTTCATTCTCTTAAATAAGGACAACTGTTTCTCTCTCTCTCTCTCTCTCTCTCTCTCTCTCTCTCTCTCTCTCTCTCTCTCTCTCTCTCTCTCTCTCTCTCTGTAATAATTCATGAAAAATTTCACTCTTAAGTAAGGACAACTGTTTCTCTCTCTCTCTCTCTCTCTCTCTCTCTCTCTCTCTCTCTCTCTCTCTCTCTCTCTCTCTCTCATAGTTAGCGCAACCTACGTACTACTGTTTCTCTGTATGTCTTTAACTGGACAGTACATAATTTTAAACTGATCTAATTTTACCTGTACCATTCTAAAACATAGAGACACAGAGCATTTCAGAACGAAGAGAAAGAGACAGAATAAAGAAGTTTTTTAAAAACGAGGTTGAGAAGACTTCTAAAAATAGATCGGTGGAATGGGGAGAGAGAGAAACAGGATACTAATCTTCACACTCTCCTATATTTTTACGTCAACCGTTTATTTCTTTTTTTAAGGTAATGTATTAAGCTAGCTTTTAAGTGAAATTACAGCAACTTTAATTTCATCTAACCCTTTCATATCTGTATAGTTATCACATCACTGAGGGTACATGAGCCCCGATGTGTCTGGGAGCGCTCGACAGTGCGAAAAAATAATTATTTCGAAAATTCAGCAAAAATAGAAATTTTATGCCAACAACGTTCATTTTGCTGTCCTTTTTTTCTGAATGTTTATATTTTATGGTGGAATAGTCAGAATAAGAGTCCCAGCCCTTTAAATACGAAAAAATGTGAGTTATTTCACGAAAAAAAAAATCTTTACTTATTTTTATATTTTCGTTCGTAACCCAAAAACTATGAAAGTCAGGCGAATGAATTATTTTATATGAGAAAGCCAACAAAATTCTCTAAATATCGACATATAAAACAATGGAAAACGAATAAGTCCAGTTGGTGAAAAAATTGATAGAAAAGAGGGTGAGAAACAGAGCGCTCTGCCCGGCCTATGGTGAGAATTATCGCTAGAAAAATTTTTTTTTGAAGAGCCCTATCTCGGTTATTTTTCATAGAAATTACTTTGTAAATATACGAAAATGTAGATGAAAAGTTGAAGAATATAGGGAAAGTCAAGAAAAATGGCTTTGGTAACGGCAACAGTTTCATTTTGACGTTATGAATTGATCGAAACGAAAAAAAGTTACCGTTGTCAACATTATCGTTCGTAACTCAAAAGCTATAAGAGTTAGGCGAATGAATTATTTTTTATGAAAAAGCAACACAATTCTCTAAATATTGACATATAAAACAATGAAAAACGAATAAGTCCAGTTGGTGAAAAAATTGATAGAAAAGAGGGTAAGAAACAGAGCGCTCTGCCCAGCGTATGGTGAGAATTATCGCTACAAAAAATCTCTTTTTGAAGAGCCCTATCTCGGTTATTTTTCATAGAAATTACTTTGTAAATATACGAAAATGTAGAGGAAAAGTTGAAGAATAAAGGGAGAGTTAAGAAAAATGGCTTTGGTAATGGCAACAGTATCATTTTGACGTTATAAGTTGATCAACGAAAAAAAAAGTTACCGTTGTCAACATTATTGTTCGTAGCTCGAAAACTATAACAGTTAGGCGAATGAATTATTTTTAATGAGAAAGCCCACAAAATACTCTAAATATCGACATATAAAAGAATGAAAAACGAATAAGTCCAGTTGGTGAAAAAATTTATAGAAAATAGGGTAAGAAACAGAGTGCTCTGCCCAGCATACGGTGAGAATTATCGCTAGACATTTTATTTTGAAGAGCCCTAGCTCGGATATTTTTCTTAGAAATTACTTTGTAAATATACAAAAATGTAGAGGAAAGGTTGACGAATAAAGTGAGAGTCAAGAAAAATGGCTTTGGTAACGGCAACAGTTTCATTTTGACGCTATAAGCTGTTCGAAACAAAAAAAAATGTTACCGTTGTCAACATTATCGTTAAGTAGGTCAAAGCTATAACAGTTAGGTGAATGAATTATTTTTTATGAGAAAGCCAACAAAATTCTCTAAATATCGATATATATAATAATGAAAAATGAGATTCAGAGCCCTGCCTAAAAGCCAGACGTCTCTTATGTGATGCACTAACGCGTTTTCCGCTAGTTTTACCGTAAAAACTTTGCGAAAGCATGTTGGAAACTGTTCTCGATTGACGTCGCTGTATGTAAACACCCACACGTGTTTACCCAACCTCATCTGCGCATGGTCTCTGACAGAAGTGCGGCCTGCCAGGCCTGCGTGGGTGGGATCAGCTGATGTCATTGTGAGAATTTTACTACGCCATGGATTTGCAAGCACAGTAGAGGAACTAAAAAATTTATAGAAAATAGAGGATACGAAACAGAGTGTTTCCAATAATGTAATCCTAAATTTTATAAAAAAAAATGTAAGATATGAGAGAGAAGCATGGGTAGGATCAGCTGATTTCATTGTGAGAAATTTACTATGCCAGGGATTTGCGCATGCGCAGTATAGGAACTGCTTGCCTGGCGTATTGATGCCTGAGTTACACGTTCCAAGGTATGCTTTAGCCTATGGAAACCACCAACTGTCCGGAAATAAAAAAAATTTACCCCTACCACACGTACGAAAAATGTCGGTAAATTTTACGGAACATTACATCAGTCAGAAAAGAAGGGGGTGGGGGGTATTACGTAATATTACGTCAAGTGGACAGGAAAGTGCTAAGAGTTAGTTCAATATGAATTTCCATCTTTTGACATCTAACTTAAGAATAACTCTCTCTCTCTCTCTCTCTCTCTCTCTCTCTCTCTCTCTCTCTCTCTCTCTCTCTCTCTCTCTCTCTCTCTCTCTCTCTCTCTCTCTCTCTCTAACAATTCATAAATAATTTAACTTGTGGGCAAGTGTAAGCACCTTTTCACATATAAACTAAACGTCCTGTGGATCAACACACCCAAATTCCAGGAGGCTTTATAAAGGTTGTTTTTGACCACAAGGAGTTCCCCATTCCTAATCTTGGTCACTATCCCTTGGACACCTGCTGTCATTTCCTCGTGTTATTGAGTCCCCTGGCTATTGATAATTATAGTTCATAACCTGTGAACTATTTAGTTCTTTGTTTTTTTATTTCGATATATTCAACACAGATTATTAACCACTGTATTTATATATAAAGGCAGTTATCGGCGATCTGGCTTTAAGGTGCTTGTTCACCTCCTTGAGGATGAAACAAGCGACTACGCAATCAAAAGACAAGTTTTGACGTAGGAAAAACCTGTTTTTGGTAGTCGCTGTTGAGTCCTCAAGTAGTTACCTCCCATGGTGTGCCAGTGCTCCATGGTGACTAGACTAGTATCAAAGAAATATTTTTCCAGCCTGGTCTTGTAGATGGAATGGAAACACTCTGACACGTGATAGAGTATAATAGACTCAAAAATAGAGGGAATTTTCCCTTCAGTGAAGCTGAACCCAATTTTTCGTATGCCAAAATATGCAAGAGGTGACTATTGTACATGCGTGTTTGCCATCTTGTTTACAACCAGGACAGGTAAAAGACCAGCTCCATTACTCTCTGCTGGTCAGTGTAGGATGATCCCTTACCCAAATCCCGTGCCTTTTTGCCAGGGAAGTGGGAGGGTTTTGAGGACTCAGCAGCGACAACCAAAAATAGGTTTTCCTATGTCAAAACCTGTTTTTTGATAGCTTAGTCACTTGTTTCATCCTCAAGGAACTTTACAAAAGAAATTGACAGGTGACAAAAGCTTAAGCTCTCAAAATTTTAATACCAAAAAACCCAAAGAAAAAACAAAAAACATTTATGGTCTAAGGTCAAGTCACGAGTTTCAAGCCCCATTCCTTATTCTAAAAACCTTTTGGGGCTTTGGTAACGAGACACGAGAAACAGAGCAAGAACTCGCAGTTTTAGGGTGAAGTTCTGTAGTGAGTTTCCTAAGTGTGCTGGGTGTGGTTGCAGTCTTTTCACATCTTCCCCAGCAATAGTCAGCGTACTCACCCGTTAGGAAGACCCCTGGTTTTCTGCTGTACATAAACACTTTTGCAGGGTTTCTCAGTATTTGCAAATGTTCGCTGTCTGTGAAAAACTCGTGTATGACAATTTGTTAGGTTCCAATGAAAAGTTCATGCGTCTGTGAGTTCATGCAATTCGAATCGCGCAAGTTCAGAATATTACTGTATATATATATATATATATATATATATATATATATATATATATATATATATATATATATATGTGTGTGTGTGTGTGTGTGTGTGTGTGTAATGGGAAGGTATACACTTCTTAGGTCTGTCTGTTGTACTGCTTGCTTTCACTTCTTAGGAACAATGTTGTTTTGTTTGATATTTAACTATGCTGGAACTTCACTTATCGTGCTCAGATGTTGGCTATCTTTTCAAAATTCATAAGTTCTTCTTTTATGCATTTTGGGTTAAATGAAATTTATGTTTCCACTATTTACATTTATTTAGTCTTTAAACTGTATAACTTTTCCACCTTTCAATGGGTAGCAATGACTGAGTCTTTATCCTGAAAGGCACATCGTAAAATTCGTGGACTTAGAATTTCACTTGTACTATGGGCATTTAGAAATTTTATATAAGTTCACAAGTCTGTTCGAGCTTTCACAGTCACCTCTCCACATCTACACACTCCCTGCCCTGATGCCTTTTCTAACTGCCTCTCTTTCCAGAGCCTTCATATATATGGGTATGGGTTCGATGCCTAAATCTGGTATAATTTTCCCGACTTTTGTCAGATGGGCTTCCTTTTCCATTAAAGTTTCACGTTTAATTGTCTATGCAATTCCTTCAGCGGTTGTTATCGAGTTAATGTTATGGTGACGGCGGTCACGGGCAAGGTCAAGATCTAAATTAGTTCATCCTTTTGCCCAGCGCGATGCGGGTAAACACTTTTGAGACACTGGCGGCGAACAGTTAAACTCAGCATCTGTTATCACTTAGTTTCGTTAACGTCTTTTCTGTTTTGCTCTCTCTGTCTTTATCAGTGGTTTTTCTGTATGCCCTTGTCGTATATCAAAATAATTAGTTTATTGAATTATAGACTCGTTTCTGTTTTATATATATATATATATATATATATATATATATATATATATATATATATATATATATATATATATATACACTGCTATACAGTGGCTGTGGAAACTCTTGTCAGAGTAGTGATTTCTTGTATGTAAAAAGCTTTTACCTATCTTTAAGCATAGGTAGAAAAAAACTATAATAAATTAAGACATGAAATTGTATTGCTGTACTCACCAATTACATCTTAATATTTTGTAACATTATATGTATTTTTCTTACACTTTTGGAGGCAGATAGGAATGGATGAAATCAGCCTCTCACAGAGATCAGTGTTGACTGATTCCCATGCAACTTTGATGGCAGTGGCATGTTTTATGATGGCCCACAGGTTCTCAATTGGTGAGAGATCTTGGGAATTAGGAGGCCAGTCTTCAATGAACTCTACCCCACAATCCTTTAACCACCCTTTTATCAATGGTGTTGTATGGCAGGTAGCCCCGTCTTGTTGGAAAATACTGCAACCCATCTTGGTAAAACTATCTTCCAAATAGAGGTTTAAAAGGGTGTAATAAATCTGCTGATTCACCCTGGTATTTTCTCGAATATCACGTAAATCCCCAATACCACCATACTCCATACACCCCCGCACCATAACACTCAGAGGAAATTTCTCCCTCGGCCTAACAAACTTGGGGTCTAATTTGTTGGCTGTAGAACTGGGCCAAACTTTGGAAAAACTGCCACCAGAACAATAAAAAGTTGCTTTATCACTGAAGCACACTGGCTGCTACTCACCTACATCCCATCCACTATACTTTTTAACAAAAGCCTCCCTTTTCTTCAGGTGTGCTAGAGTTAACAATGGCTTCTTTAGTGCCACAATATTCTTAAAACCCATCTCTTGGATAAGTAATCTTGGATAGTCCTAACAGACGTCTCCCCAAGGAGCTGAGGGTTGCTTTCTTTAAATTTCCTGGCAGAATACGAAGGGTGACCTTCTGCCTCCCTTTTAAGGACATTAAGGGCTCTCTGACCTACTTTTAATGGCCTACCAGTCCCTTTTCTGCTGCCTTCTGCCGCCTTCTGCCTGGTACTTGGCAACAATGCGCTGCACTGTTCGTGGGTTCACATCAGTTTGTCTAACAATATCTTGAGTTTGTAAGCCTAGTTTGTGACAATCACTTTCACACGATCTTCAAACGAAGTATAAACTCCAGGCATTATACAGACACTGCAATTGGCCTCTTTACCGGAAAAAATTCACATGAAACATAAAATTTGGCAGCAACTCAATACAAAGTCCCAAAACGACCTTGAAAAGATACTGAGAGAATTGTCACTTATGACCATGCTATAAGGAAGAGATAACGAGTTGACAACTAGCAAATTATTGGCTCACGATTTTTCGTCAGGGAAATATGAGTTATGTGCGGTTTTGGAAGAAACTGGTCTTGTAGTGTCAACTCGACAAGACTCTCACGGGCACTGTGTGTGTGTGTATATATATATATATATATATATATATATATATATATATATATATATATATATATATATATATATATATATATATATATATATATATATATATATATATATATATATATATATATATATATATATATATATATATATATAAACACACATATGCATATACACAGTCACAAAAAAAAATCTTAGTACTACCAAGATATCAGAAAAATCTTAGGACAGTTATGTGGAGAAAAAAAATTGAAAATAAAATACAAAGGTTGAAATAAATTACATAATTCTGCTCAGTACTCTTTATTCAGTATTTAGACATATCTCCCTTATGCTTTAAAACATAATCAATTCTCCTCTTCATTGAATTAGACAGTTCCTTAAAATAATTATCATCCAGCTCATTACACCACACATTTTCTATGGCAGCAATCAGTTTCGGGACAGAGGACGTATCCTTAGAGCCAGCTTCCTCTTCAGAAAGCTCCAAACATTTTCTGTTTGATTAAGGTCAGGGGAATCCCTTGGTCAATCCAGAAGCTCAATTCCATTATCTTCAAATAACTTTTTTTTTTGCCTTCTTCCCCCTGTGGCACGGTGCCCCATCTTGCATAAGAATGCGTGTGCAGACTTTCCTTGAAGGGCAAAAAGTGGTCTTTTAACACATATACATACTGATCCCTGTTCATCGCTGTACTTTTCGGTAAAAAATACAACCCCCACTCCATCCCTTTTCGCTAAAACTCCTCTACACCATGACGTAAGCAGCATGCTTCATGGCCTTGACCGTATACTTAAAGTCAAATTGACTTGACCCTTTAGATCTGATTTTCTTCCCGGCGCTCCTGGTTACGTAAAAACACAATTCGTCGCTGAATACCACTGCAGACCAGTCTTCCTTAGTCCAACCTTCATACTTCTTGCAAAAATTCAGCCTCTTCTTCTTCATCGTCTCTGTTAGCAAAGGCTTCTTAACAGCAGTATGACAGGGGAGACCGAGATCCTTCCTAAGGCAATGTTGTGTGGTGCATTCTGACACCTCTCCCAACACCTCAGGGTTTTGTTGCTTCAATTCTTTGCTGGTAAGACTTGGATTTACTATTACAGTACACTTTAACAAGCTGTTGGTCTTCTCGGTTGTTTTCCGCGGATGTCCAGACACCTTCTTCCTTTGCACTGCCACCTTGAGTTCCCTCCCCTCAACTCTGTTACACCAAATGGGGACTATTTTTAGAGACTTCCAACTTCATCACTGTGGTGTCATTGACCTGTCCTCTTTATACAGTCACAGTTTGTGTCCTCTTGACGATGGAAAGTTATTTACCCTGCATACTAGCTGGCAGGGCTCACAGGAACGCTCAACATGCATGTGCAGAATTACAGTAATCAGGTGCCAAACACACCCCCAAATCTGGGAACCCTGTTCAGTAGGCAGGTAGAATATGATGCCTCAAACTGCATTGCCTGACATACAATAGTTATGTTTTACCTGGTTTGGAGTGGGTGGAAACCTTGAATATTCTTAGGACTGCTATTCAGGTCCTAAGTTTTATTACATCCTAAGATTTTTTGCAGCAACTGTAGATGTGTGTGTGTGCAGTCGTAATTATCAAACTGCCCTTTTAACTTGTATACGCTTGTCACTACAAAGCCGTAAGGGTTTTGGGCTGCCAATAAAGTAATAGGTTGGTATTGACAGACAGCAGGCACTGTTAAAGGTTGAGTTTGTTGGTGGGTGACTTTGCCACCTGGATTCTGAGAAGTTATTGGAGGGATTGCAGGCAGTTTCCACATAAACCATCTTACCATGTTCACAGAGACCTAGTCCTCCTGCCCATGTAGCACTCTTTGAAATTATTTTTACTTCCATTTGAGGGCTGGGTAGGGGGTCTCTTTATGCAGGTGTTGGAGGCTGTATGTAGGCGTCATTTTGTATGAAGAGCAATTTCCATGTGCTCAGATTATTTTTGACATAAATTTTATGAACTTGCTTGTATACAGTCAATTTTTTTTTACAATATTTCAAAGGTTCAGCTGTTCTTCATTTGGTTGCTGGTTAATGTCAGCAGAGAAGAACACCAGTCCGATAGGAGAGGATTTGATTTCTTCTTTGGAGGCAGTGCATAGGCTGCCAGGATAATTATGAGTTCCAGTTGGGTTTCATCCCTTAGGGAGGGAACAATGGTTTTTTGCCAATCTGGGTCTTGGGTGGTTGCGTGGTGTATGTTTGAACCCATTAATTTGTCCAGGGTACTCCAGATTTTAGAGATGAATGCTTGCCCCCTTTGCTGGTGTTATGTTGAGGAGAGTCTTTTCTTTTGGCATCTAAGGCAATGTTTGGTCCGTTTTTTCACATCACTGGTTGCCCCATGTTAGATGCAACTTTTTGTCTCTAATTTGGCTGTTGTCCTTCTTGATGGGTGGATGAGTCCTTGGAATAGGTTGGAGACTTTCCTAGAGGAATCGTAGCACTAGGGGACAGGGACATCCTATGTTGGTATCACAGAGGATGGTTCTTTTTCTGTTGCTGAAAATGGATGAGTGCCCACTGTAGACTAATTAATGAGGTGTGGTAGGCTTTTTTTCTGTATCTTTTACCTTGTGTCTTGTTTGGGTATGGGCAAGTTTATCCTAATTTATCTATAGTTTGTCTCCAACGACTTATATCCTGAGTAGTGGGTCTGCCACGGGGGTTTGTCATTCTGGGTATGTGTTGGATGGTGCGCCCAAACTTTGAAATGCCTGGGAGTTGATGTTGCCGTCAGTCAGAATATGTCCTGCTTTTTTGTTAGGGCATGGACGAGTGGTTGATGACCCATTAGGTATTTTGATACTTCTGCTGCACAGGTATAGGGAGTAAAATTCTCTGTCAAAAGTACACTATATTTTCTTAGCTTGCATTAGTTTTCTGCTGAAGAAACCCAAAGGTTGAGTCATCCCGTCGATTGATTTCTCAACAACCATGCCTGTTGTGACACTGCTTGCATCTGTCATGAGGGTGAATTTGGCGTTGGGTTGGAAAATGGCAGATTGGTGGCATCTGCCATGGGGTCTTCGGTGTCTGAAGATGACATATTGGGTGGGGCCCCTAGGTGAGTGTCATGGTGTTTTCTCTGAGGGCATCATAGGCGGGGACCCATGGTTTGTGTGATGTTTGACAAAAATCATTAATAGTAATTTACTGTTCCCATGAATTCTTGTAGGCATTTTGTGATAAAATTGGGTATGTCTTGACGGTCAGTACCTTGGAGGGTAGAGGTGGACTCCACTTGCCGAGACTTGATGACCCAGGAACTTGATGTGAAAGGGGGGAGCCATGATGCACTTGTCAAGGTGGACCACGTGGCTACTATCCTGCAAGAGAGTTAGTGTGACTCTCATGTGTTTTTGTGGGTCTGCCTGATTTTTGGAAAAGATGAGGATGTTGGAGGTGCCCAGTGATTTTGTTGTGGTAATAGATGCTATGTTTTTCTGGGATTCCAGGGATCTGTTTGAGTATGGGTTGAAGACATCAACAAAGTCCTGCAGCAGGGGGTGGGTGTGGGTCTGTGGTATTACTGAAGATATGGGTGACTGTTTGGGGACTGTAGAGAGTTTGGAAAGAGGCAAGGTCCAGGAGATGGCGATGGGCTGTGTGCTAGAAGCCCATAGTGCTAAGGGAAGTGTGCTGCAAGGAGGGGTGTTTGGATATCTGGCAATGAAGTCCCACTGGTATTTGTTTTCCATTAGGTTGAGGGTAGAGTTTTGTTGTCTGTATGATGTTTTGTGGCTTCTGTTTGCTGCCACTTGGTGTCTCCTGAGAAGTGGCAGTTTTCTTTCAATTTGCAGATACCTGCATTCACTAGGAACCTCTTGCCAGAGGTGTGGTTGGTGATGTAGAATCTGGTGGAGTCGTCATCTGTCAGGATTGTGGCTGACACTGTTGTATATTTGGGTAGCCACCTTGGTCATTATTTACCCAGTTGCATCTGGGGCCACAGTTCTTGGCTCCCATCCCAAATTTAGGGTGCTGTTGGAACAGGTGAGGGTGCCCTTTCTGCCTCCAGTGGCACTTCTGCAGAGCTTGGTTTGTATCTCATTGTCTTGGTCCCAGTCATAGTCTTCACTGGCTTTGCAGATAGCATGAGCTGTGTTTTGTGAGGCCTTGGGGTCCTTCAGCAACTCGTAGGGTATGCCCTCAGCATTGGAGAGGGTGGCCTGGATGTTGTTTGGTTGGTGGCATAGCCATATTTCTTTGGTTCCTTGTTAGCATCAACTTCTGGCTGTCAGTAGGGACTTGAGTTTGTCTGAGGATGCCTTTCTGTTATGTCCCATATTAATTGCTCAACAAGTCAAGGGCTTGTGGTAATTCAGGCTTAAATCATCAGGTTCTTTCTAATTTTAGTGACCAGAAGGAGCTCCACACCAACAATTGGAAACAGGGTTAGGAATATAAAAGGATATACACAACAGTACAGTGTATTTATTAACAATATTTTATACAAAAAATTGCATTCATTCAACTTTACACACTGTAGTACTGAAAAATATAAAACAAAGTAGGTGAAGATAGGGGGAATGATGTTCAAGATAGTACAGTACTATGAAATACATTAATACATAACTGGTGAATTATCTTCAGAGGCAGGGGTGCTGATGGCTGGTCTATAGAAGATACAGATGGTTTTATTCAAGGTGGGACAGCAAATCCATGGTATTTAACCTCAGAATATATTAATGTTACGTAGATAAGAGTGATTGGCTTTCTTCTGGGGTTGACGTACCAAAACGTCTAAAGGGGGCCTCTCATTTGAAGGTAAAATGTAGTGCTTCTCATCTCCTCCTCACCCTCTGCCCTTCCTTCCTCACTTAGGCAATCTTATGGGAGCTTATATACCCATAAATGGGCAGGGCCTGTATTGACACAACAGATGATTGCTGTTTCTCTTAGATGGAGATTCTTGAAAATTTTGCCTGCTGACTGGCTTATCAAAAATCTCTCGTCTGACCATAGCAGATTTGCAGTTTCTAGAAGACGTGAGACAAAGTCTTACACCAACAGGCATCAAATTTTCCATGGGTGAAGATGGACCCACGGCAACAACAGACAGGGCATCCACACAACATGTGCTCATTAAATAGAAAATTTTTGTTTTCATTAGTTTTCTTTCTTAGTCAAGTGAGTCACTACCCATTACAGGGTGCATGTGCCAGCAGGTGGTGGCAAAGAGATCTTGGCTGTTAAGAACCTGTATAGTTATTCATATTCAATCCTCTCACTTGCACATTCGACCAACATGTAATGCAGGGGAAGAAGGTACCTGCCTTCTTTGTTGAACTCATGACATTGTGGGGCTTGAATTGTATGTCTGCTCTTCGGAATCAGCCAGGTGGTTCAGTCTACAAGAAAGGGAGCAGGCAGAAATTCATCAGTGGACATCCTGAAGTATTTTTTCCTTACTTGATCATCCCAGTAGCAGAAGGCATGGACGTATTTAGCTTGTAGGGCACTAGGGATGTTTGTGAGAAATGTGCTTGGTCTCCCATGCTATAGGCATGATCTTTCAACCTCTCTAGAGAGTGTGAGCCTGAGCTAGAGATCATATTTAGTCTGTTAGTGGCGTTTTGTCTTGGTAGGCACAGCTGTAGTTCGTCACTGGGGTTGATGCAGAACCCTTGCTGGGTCTACAGAGGATAACCTTGATCTCTCTCAAGAGCTAGCCAGAGCTTAATGACCATAATTACAGTAGTTTCATGACTGTTATATCTCAGTAGCATAGCTGTAGTTAGCCTGCTAATCTCCATGGTTGGTACGAAAATCATGCTGAGATATTGAAGGATACCGTGATATTGAACGATGACTTTGTGCTTTCTCAAGAGTGAGTGCACAGCTTTGGCACTGTAGTTAGACTGCTAGTGGCTCTGGTTGATTGGCTGTGGCTGTATTTAGTCCATTAGTTGCCAGGAGGTTAAGCAAAAACATGCTTGTCTACCAGGTTGCTCTAGGTCACCATTGTGTGATAAAAATGCACACAGGAGTCTTAATTCCATGGAGTTAATTGATTTATTCCTGGGATCTGACCCAATTTCGATACTCTGTGCATACAGTAATGTGGTTACAGCTAAATCAGTCATGTATGCAACCATGACCAATGTTGTGGGACTGTGAGGGTGCTCTGTGATTGGTTGCTGAACCTGATGGCTAAACTTGGGGTTCAGCTTCAAAGCTCAAAGCTTACAATGCTAATTTCCTCCCAACCCCAAAGATATATCACAGGTAACAACCCAGACCACATAAAAAATGAGGCAATTAACTACTACTTCATCCCCACCTGTCTTCTCAAGCTAAGGATTTGGTTGCCTTGATATGTCTTCAACAACTTTTTCTTTCAAAAGTATCATTCATCCCACGCTAAACACTTACAGATCCTCATTCACTTTATCATATCATCATTCCACCTCTTGATCTTCATACCCCCACATAACCATTTCAGTTTTGACTCTTATCTTCTACCTTTACTAAAATATATTTTCTGGCCTCTCTTGCAGCAAAGTACCAAAGACCCACCTCCCACTGGCTGCAGCTTTTTTTTTGCTCCCATGTTTTTGAACTATACATCATCACTGGTCTGATCACAGTACAGTAGATCTTTATTTACAGTTTATTTGGTATTCTTGTGACACACGCCACTATACTGTACTACCTGTGCCGTTAACTAATGTGGATGGACCCATTAAGTCCACTGGCATATGTGGAGGCTATCTCTGTTCCTCATTTGCCTGAGTGTTTGGAGAACTGGAGGGTCAGAATTTGAGTTGATATAAGTACAGTAATGGATTTGTATGAAAAATTAGAAAATGAGAAGGATCCATATATAAAACTCCCAGCTGACCTTTTTAAATAATAATTGTATGAATTACATTGCACTTGGCTTTCAGATATGTAACTGAATGAGATCACTATGCTTTGGCCACTGATGTAAAAAAAAAAATCTTAAAACTGAGAATACATGAGCACAGACATGTCAGATTCAGTATGCCTATTCTTGTTTTGCATAATTTTTTCCTTTTTTTCCAGAACGCAGAGAAGCGACAAAAGTTGATCACTGCCATCAAAACACACATATTCTTCCTTCTTAATGTTTGGACTCTACTGCATTGTGTTTATTGACATTCTGATCCCGCATATGCAAAAAGGTATGACTTGTTTCTTTAGTTCGGACTCATTCTGTATATTGTAGATTCTGCAGCCGTTACTTGAACAGTGTCTGTCAACAAAGAAGATAACTGTAAAGATGATGATAATTGACTTTATGTGCTACAAATAGTTGTATCAAGTGCGAGTGGGCTGTCATATTTCTTTACTTTTGACCTCTCAACCAACTACACATGGATACTTTCCTGTGCCACCCTTTCTCTGTTGACACAGAACATAATTTTGTGGAAAAAACATTTTGGAACCCTTTCATATCTGTATAGTTATCACATCACTGAGGGTACATAGCCCCGATGTGTCTGGGAGCTATAATTATTTAGAAAATTCAGCTCAAATTTTTATGCCAACAGCGTTCATTTTGCTGTCCTTTTTTTTCTAAATGTTTATATTTTATGGTGGAATAGTCTGAATAAGAGTCCCAGCCCTCTAAATACGAAAAAATGAGTTATTTAACGAAAAAAAATAAAATTCTTTACATTTTTATATTTTCGTTTATAACCCAAAAACTGATGAAAGTCAGAAGGATGAATTATTTTTATATAAAACTCCCAAATATTGACCTTTTTAAAATGGAAAACGAATAAGTCCAGTTGTGAAAAAATTGATAGAAAGATGGTAGAAACAGAGCGCTCTGGCCTATGGTGAGAATTAACTGAAAATATTTTTTTGAAGAGCCCTATCTCGAGATTTTTCACTAGAAATTACTTTGTAAATATGATGTAAAGGAAAAAAGAATAAAAAAGTCAAGAAAAATGGCTTTGGTACATGAGGACAGTTTCATTTTGATAAATTGATCAAAATGAAAAAAAAAAGTTACCATTGTCAACAGTATTGTTCTATCTCAAAAACTTAACAGTTAGGCGCATAATTTTTTTATGAAAAGCCAATTTTCCTAAATATTGACATATAAAACAATGGAAAACGAATAAGTCCAGTTGGTGAAAAAATTGATAGAAAAGAGGGTGAGAAACAGAGTGCTCTGCCCGTTGATCAACAAAATTTTTTTGAAGAGCCCTATCTCGGTTATTTTTCAAAGCAATTACTTTGTAAATATACGAAAAAGTAGAGGAAAAGTTGAAGAATAACTAAAGTCAAGAAAAATGGCTTTAGTAGACAGTTTCATTTTTATAAATTGATCGAAACTTACTGCAACATGCTTCGTAGCTCAAAACTATAACAGTTAGGCGAATGAATTATTGTTTATGAGATCTTAAATATCGACTATAAAACAATGAAAAATGAATAAGTCCAGTTGGTGAAAAATTGATAAAAAGTGGGTAAGAAACAGAGCGCGCTGCCAGGCACTTGTTTATCGTTAGACATTTTTTTGACTCATTCTTTTTCATAGAATATTGTAAATTCAAAAATGTAGAGGAAAGGTTGAGGAATAAAGTGAGAGTCAAGAAAAATGTCTGTCAACTGCAAAGATAACTGTAAAGATGATTGAACATTAATTGACTAAAGAACTAACAGTTAGCAAATATTTTTATGAGAAAGCCAACAAAATTCTCTAAATATCGATATATGATAATGAAAATGATCAGAGCCCTGCCTAAAATCCAGACGTCTCTTATGTGATGCTATCAAGTTTTACCGTAAAATTTCTGTTGGAAACTGTTCTCTTTTGTATGTAAACAGCGACACGTTTTTACCTAACCTTAGCTCTGACAGAAGTGTGGCCTGCCAGGCCTCAGCTGATGTCATTGTGAGAATTTTACTGGTATGGACTGCACAGTAGAGGAACTAAAAATTTATAGAAAATAGAGGATACTGTTTCCAATACACATTTTATAAAAAAAAAATGTAAGATGAGAGAGAAACAGGATCAGCTTTTCATTGTGAGAAATTTACTATGCCAGGAATTGCGCATGCCCTTTGCCTGTTGACCTGAGTTACGGTCCAAGGTATGCATGTAGACACTTTTTTACCCTACCACACGGAAAAACATTTTGGACCAGTCTTTGTCTTGCTAAATTGGAGAGGAATTTAATCATCCATCATTCCTCATGATAAATATAATAAGCCTTTTGATCTTTTCTTTTGCCTCTCTGCCACAGGCAAAAGGAGAAATAAATTTAGTCAGTGCAGGATTATATCAAAATATAAAGGATAAATCTGCAACCATACAGGCGTCCTGTCAAAAAAATTGACAATTACTGGGTATCAAATTTTTGTCTCCTACATCTTGCCCTTAGAGATTCTAGAAATGTTACTTTGTTCTTTTATGGGTGAGGATTGTTTTGTAGAAGTCATAAAAAACAGCAATAAATGTCCAAGGACAATGAAACTGTTCCTCCTTCAAAAAAAAGGGATTAATCTTCAATTAAAATTCATGTTTTTGTACTAGGCTAACTTATTTGTCTTTCCTGGTGTGCCTGCCTTAAATGCTTATCACTCTAGCATTTAACATGAATTAAAATTTAGATGTAATATAATTCCAATTTTGAGTTTGGAGACACGTATAGTAAACCATATTAATTTTTGTGTAGCTTGTTAACCGTCTCCATCTACAGAAGTCTTTTGCTGTTTTCTCCACTATTGCATGCATCTGATACGGTTAGTTCTCATTTTTACAGTACCAGGACTGGCTGTCATTGCCACATGTTGATTTTTGTGTGGAATGAAGTACACTATGGACACTGTCTGGCAACTTTTCCCTCTTGGGTGCTATTTGGCAACTTTAGGACAGGACTTAAATGAAATGAAGTCCAGAAAATGAAATGAAGTCCAGAAATTGTATGATGTGGATTTTTTTCATTCATGAATATGCCATGATTAGTAGACTGCATGGAAAATGCTATCGACTCTTACACTTAGAGCAATAGATGAAATTTTTTATGATATAATGACCTTGACTTTGGTCACACTGACAGTGACACTACAGAATCATGCGCTTCAGAAAAAGTTTCATTGCAGAAGTAATGGCAATGGTAATGAAGTCTTCCTTTGCTGTAATGTCAGATACCCCTCAGATTTTGCCTGGAATCCCTAGTAGATTATTATCATTATTGATAGTTTAACTAGACAACTGAGTTAACATTTTCATTTTCAGTGGTTGGCCTAAAGGGTTTATTCATGATATACCTTAATGGAATGTTTTGATAGGTTTTTATGATATTGGTAAGTTATAATAAATAACAAACCAACACGTGATTTGCAGATGAAAACCAGGAAACTTTGCTCAAAATTCACAAAGTTGATATGATACAAGTGGAAATTATGTGAATCTGTTTACTGGGCTGCCTGCCTTTATTTTTACTGATACTGATACTTAGTGTAATGATTTTCCAGTTGTTGTCTGCAATTGTTTTGATGGGAATGAATCCTCTTATAAACAAAGGACATTGCCTTTGTATTGATAGTTTTTCCTTCTTATGTTACTCTAAAAATATTTTTACTATGTTATAGCATCCAAATTGCATGATTTGTTTTAAATTGCTTGGTTTGTTATTTTTATGAATTTCACCTGAAAATTTTGTTTTGGCATCGCTAATACTAAACCTAAGGGATGCTTGCCAGGTTCATGAACATCTTAGCTATATTCTCTATTAATTATGTTTTAAGGAAATAAGATTTACTTTGGATGTTTATGATCCAGCAGTGAAGCCATTTTACCAAGCTAGTGGAAATTAGTAACGACAGTAATTAATTTTAGTACAGACGCCATTAATGTTAGAATTCTGTTTATCAAGGAGGAATTTCAGACCTGAAATGTATAAGGGAAAGGAATGTTGAAGGAAGTATTATGAAAAATTGGAATGATAGTTTCAACTGGCTCTCCTTTTGCAGTGGTGGTGCTGGTAACTTTCTCATATCTTCAAGCACGGTTGGTTACACTCCAGTTGTCGGAGGGGTAGCACCCATGGTCAAGGATGGGTATGGTTGTTTCTACTCTATGATGCCCACCAGGTAAGAGGTTTATGAAATTAGTTTATTGTAAAGAATTATTTCCATGTGCAACATAGCTGTGTAGTTCTTTTTCAGGTCTTGGTAGTGACTCCAAAGACTATATTTGGTTAACAACTTATATTCTGAAATGGCTTTTTTAACCACTGCATGTTGGGGCTTAGATAACGGCGTTTATTTCGTTTCTTTGTTCAGTTGTAAATTTTTTTATCATTGTTAAGTTTTTATGTTAAGGTCTAGATCTAAGCAACTACAGCTCACAAAGTAATAAAATTTTGCACTTGAATGGCCCTGATTAAGTTTTACTTATGGCTATTAAGCTTCACATTAAGGTGCATGGATGAGGGTGAGGGGGGTCAGCTGTTATTTTTGAAAGGTCACTATTTATTTAGAATGCGTGTTCTTTTGGGAAGTATGTTTTTGATCTGCCATCATTTATCTTTTTGAGTTGATATAAAAGAAAATCCAAGTTTTCAGTTTTTGGTAAGAAATCTAGACAAATTATGTCCTGCACTGGTTAAACTGTGATAAAATGTAATTTTAGTGCAGTTCTCCTAGCAAAAGCTGAGGTTAATGGTTTTGTAAAGTCCCCGCTAAGCGGGTCTTCTATGTATGATAACAGGTCACGCAGGATCAGCCATACTCAATCGTTCAAACTTATCTATGTAAATGTTTACCTGTTACTAACTTATTTTGCATATGTTTCTTTTGCTCACGTGTCAGAATGTTGTCAATTTGATCATTGTATATTTTTGCAACTCAGAGTGTATTTATTCATTGTATGTATTGTCAAGAGTAACTGACCTCAGGTCACCCTGGTTCTCATCGTATTCCTTGGCGCGACGTCAGTCTGCCGCTATATAAACTGCCTGTGTCCTCAATAAACCAGCAGTAACTTTTCTCCTGCTCATTCTTTAGCACCTCTTAAACTTTTAATAGAGGAACAAAGTGAAACTGAAACATATGGTTCATGCTTATAGTTTAAAAAGTTAGAATCAGAATGGTGAGTGGAACAAAAAAGTCAAAATGGTGTTTGAGACATGGTTTGTAGAGAACTGCATACTAGCCATGGGAATTTTGAGTGGTGGTGGCTGGCTCCATTTCTCTTGCAGCCTTCATTCCCAGGTAAGTGCTGATACTATTTACAAAGGTTTAAATGAGTGACTGGGCTTGCTATTTGTCCCTTAAATTTCATATAAGTGCTGTTTGTACTTCCAGTAATCCTTCAGTTATCCAGAACTTGGCATTATTTGACACACCTGGACCAGGGACCAAAGCCCCAAAGATGTATGACATCAATTTTTAAAATTTGAAAAAAACACCCTGATGGTTGGCAATGCTGAGCTGCCTCAGGAAAATGTTAACGCTGCTTACACACATAAACAGACTGAAAAAGGGCTTTTGGGGGTGGTGGGGCCGGGAGAAGTTTCCAAGGTGGGAGAATGGGTCAGGTAGCTGGGCGCCATGAGAGAGGGGCAGTAAGGCTGCGTAGAGGAACTCACCCAGAGAAGAGGTTGTAATGGAAAGTGGGTAGAGTTGGGGAGCAATTTCCCTGGCTGGGAGGGGTTTGGGATGCAGTGTTGGATGGGTGAAGAGGGCTAGTAGATGTTTGACTTGGTAGAGCTTGTTTCGTTTTGTGTTGTTATGCTTATCATTTTTTATTTATATTTTTATTTATATTCTCATTTATGTTTTTACTATATTTTCTCATTTTTTAATTTTTACGGCCCAAAAGATAAATGCAATTGAGTGTGTAGGGTATGAACTTAGTCACACACTCATTTGCTGGCATCATGAACTTGCTAGAGCTTGCATTGTTTCATGTTTTTACATGTATGATTTTTGCACATTTTTTAAAGGATATATGAATCCGAGAGAACAGAGAAATTGTATTTTTTTTTGCAGTGGAAATATCCTATTTCCATTTGGATTAGTAGAAGGGACCACAAACTCATAAATCTCCCAGCCTGTCACAACAAGTCGCCAACCACAATTTCAAAAGCACACAAATACTAACAAGGCGCTAAGAGGAATTGCATCTGGCCGTGCCTTCGAAATCCACGAGGGTCCTTCAAAGGAAGGCCTGGGAACGTATGGTTAGTTAAGGCATGAGAAAACACCCTCACCCCCTTTACCTTTGAAGGAGAGCCCAAGGAAATAAGCCACTCCCACAGGTCAGGCCTAGTTGTTTTGGCCAATCAAATGCCATCAATGCCAGAGACCTAAGGACATCCTACGAGGAGCAAAATACCCAGTGATCAAAAGGAATTCCTTAAAGCGCACCTCCAAAAGTTGGAATGAAAAATGGAGGAGGTGCAAAATACCTGCCCAGAAAAAGTTGAGTATACAGTTTAACCAGACCACTGAGCTGATTAACCTCTCCTAGAGAGGGCCCACCTGGCTAAGAACCAACTGGTTACCTAGTTTGGACAAGAAATGAATTTCTTTCACCAGAAATAAATTCTTCTAATTCTTCATTAGCCAGGTAGGAGAGTCGAACGCTGCCACAGGAAAAGCAACAGCCTGCCCACCCCTCCAACGAAGAACTAATGTACCTGCCCAGAATATGACGTCATGGTTGACACAAGGAAAATGGGAGATATAAGGATAGACAGACAGGAAAAGAGAGAGAGTCTAAGAGAGAGAGAGAGAGAGAGAGAGAGAGAGAGAGAGAGAGAGAGAGAGAGAGAGAAGAAGTGTTTTAGTGAGGATGGACTCTCAGAACAATAGTCCCCTTAATCAAATTCGCTAAGTCTCTCGAAATCATTATTACTTCAGAGTCTTGAACCAGTTAAGAAATTATAGGTGGAACTGTAAGACAAGAAGTGCAAATAAACAAGAAACAGGAACAATTGATCATTTTCCCCTTTTAACCTTAGTATTTTGGAATTTAGTAACTGTTTTAAAGAATCACTTGTTCCTACTTACAGTATAAACCATGCCGCTCCCGCGGTCACGTTATCTTAGTTGTTAGTCCCTTTGAAGGGAAAGAAACGGGGCCCAACAATATATATATACACTACTGTACTGATACAGTCATACCCCAAACTTACACAAGGTTTGGTTCCAGAACCCCTCGCGCAAAGTGAATTTTTTTGTAAGTTTGGCACAGTCTCTAAAAATGCTAATAAATGCTCATTTCTAAAGTTTAAACACTAAATTTTACCCTAATCATGTTCCCAAATTATTAAGTCAACTTTTAAATGAAATTAAAGTTACTGTAATTTCATTTAAAAGTTAGTTTAATACATTACCCTTAAAAAATTAAATAAATGGTTGACATAAAAATAGAGAGTTGGAAGAGAATTTTTTATTAGTTCCTTGTTGGACGAGTCGGTAGAGTTCTCAGCTAGCACTCTGCTAGGCCTGAGTTCAAGTCTCCAGCCAGCCAATGAAGAATTAGAGGAATTTATTTCTGGTGATAGAAATTCATTTCTCGGTATAATGTGGTTCGGATTCAACAATAAGCTGTGGGTCCCCTTGCTAGGTAACCATGAACAAACGGTGTTTTTATTTTGACTTAATATAATTATTAGTTATTATGTCTATGTTTTAGAACGTATTTGCCACACTAGTGCATTTACACTTCGCAGACTGTACAGGTAAAATTAGATCAATTTAAACTGTCTACTGTACAGGTAAAGATGTACAGAGAAATAATAAGTTGTAAAAATGAGTGAGCGCTAATTATGAACGAGAAAGAGAGAGATAAGGGTTATCCTTACTTAAGAGAGTGAAATTATTTACCAATTATTACGGAGACTGAGAGAGAGAGATTTTGTCCTTACTTGGTATATCAAGTTATATTATTTATGAATTATTACGGAGACAAAGAGGATAACGTGAGAGAGAAAGAGAGAGAGAGAGAGAGAGTTATTCGTATGGTAGACATCAAAAGATGGAAATTCAGTATTAAACTAACTTTTAAATGAAATTAAAGTTACTGTAATTTCATTTAAAAGTTAGCTTAATTCAAACTATCTACTGTGCAGGTAAAGACATCTTGAATAAGTTTCACATTCTTCCTTTCTAATTCAGTTGCTAATTCCTTCTCACATTCCTCATTCACCTCTTCGAGCAAATATCCACCAAGATCATGTCTATCAGGGTGCTTGTATGAACCTCCCCTGAGCATTGTCATCAGTTTTTCGTTTGATAATTACCTGCCACATGGAAATGAATATTGTTTGCATAAAATGTTCTAGCAGACTGTAAATCTAGAATTTTCTTTTCTGCTTCTGTTGTTTTGTGAACAAATTTGTCAATCCGTTGGAGGACCTTGTAGTAAGAAGGCACTTCTCTGTCAGTTGATTTTGTAGAAGTATTTGACATCGAGCTTGCACTTCTTTTCAAAGGTGGTGAAGTTGGATCAACAGTAGATGTCTTTTCTAGATTAATTATTTCAATTGGTAAATCATCAGGGTCTAGCTCTTCCTCCTTTGAGAGCACATTTTTAGCATATACAGTACATCGTTTCAAGTGTTCTCTAAGTCTCAGTTTTTGAACTGATTTTCTGATCACAACGTACACACTTTTGTTGTTTCTTTCCTTTATCATCTGTTGTTTCTTCAAATTCCATATATTCTCTTCCCTTGCATCTTCTTTTGCTTGTCATGATGAATTCACTGTGCTCTAAAAGATATCGTGATCCTATAGTGCCACTAAGTAAACTGATTGCTCTTCTCTCAATGAAGTACTTACTGTACTGTATATAGTATCCTCAACTTCAGTATTTCATGTTGCAGTATGTGTGTTGTCATTATGATTATTGTATTCTTCAATCTGAGCTCACATGGCCCAGAATCTGCAAGCTATCAATAACAATACATAACAGGTCAGCGCAGTAAATGTTTCCATGGAAAAATAAAAACAGCCACAGTTATCTGTAATGAAGTAAAAGAAAAAAAAGTCAGAGAACTTGGAGAAGGAATGCATTTCAAGCTCAACAAGTTTTGTCCTGTGCATTAGGCATTTGGCTTTGTGTCAAGTTTCTCTTTACTGTTGCATCTTACATGTACCTTGTTATGTGTAGGTAAAGTGGTATGACAGGCAAACAAACCTCAATTACTGTACAAGTTGCTGATTAACTTTAGTACTTTACTGCTTTGTAATTGTATAGTAAAGTAGATTAAATAATTTTATGGTAGTTTAGGCTATATGTCAGAATACTTATTGGACACTACAAGACAACAAGTATGCAACTTAAAACCCACATCATATACTTACATGTGACCTATAGACAAATGATGATAAATAAATTATTAGATAGATAAATGATAATGGGGAAAAAATTGTTTAATAAAAGTTGCTGTCAGAAACTTGGGACTCCAGTTTCCCAAACTTTCCATAGTAGGCCTAAGCTAAAGAAGTCTTAATTACCATATATACCTGGTCCTGGCCTGACTTAACCCTTAAAATACAGGATTGCAATATTGGTACAGACTGGACTTAAAATCGGTCTCGGGGAAAGGATCTTTTACTTAGCGGGAGACTTGCGTGTCTGTTCAATGTATTTTTATATTTTTTCTTAATTTTTCATGGGTTATAAGTAGATAGATAGCTGAAATACAAATGAAACTGACGGCATAGAAATATTACTAGATTTAAATAGTAAAGGTAAAGAATCAATAAGGAAATAGAAAATATATATGAAACTAGTAAATTGTAAAAAACCTGCATTTCCCCCATAAAACCCCATTTTCCCCAATAAAACCTGTTTTTTTTTAAACCTGCCCTGGCTGGGTTTTTCTAAAAACACAGGTCTTTTTTTTTTTTACCAACCCTGCATTTGCGCTCCAAATGGCCTCGGTGTAAATATCAGCTTGGTGGGTGATGGCAAAACTATAAATACATTTTTGGTGATGGTAGGCTGACACAGCTTAATTTTCCTAAATTAATACAACTTGCTTGGCAATACCAGCTTATTGTTCAGCCCATGGCTGTAACAACGACAGGGTGTTTGAAAATCACATCCCCAGTCTGCTTCTCAGCAGCAACAACCTGTCTCAACTGCTGGGCAAAGTTGAGAAGCAGGTACTGTACCTTGCAGACAGGCTGTGCTCTGTCCAGCTCATCAAGACGGGACGGAGGTCTCCTGAATGCCATCATCTGGCTCTGTCTTTGCTGCAGGCTCTGCTACTATTTCAAATTCGAGACCAGAAAAAGGCTTACTCAGAGCAATAAAAAGAACTGAAAAGCAAAGATACTTCAGCATTTATAGTGTTCCCACGCACTTGTGATTTTTATATTGTACATAATGTTAGTTTCCACTGTTATGTGGGTTTATTTATGTATGATCATAATTTCAGTTAACATTGGATGTATATATAAATAAATAATAAATTTATTGGCCCAGTCAATACTCTACAGATTGAGATCTATCCATTATATTTCACAATCTCCAGGTAGCCTTCAGGTGTTCATATTTCAACAGGCCTATCTAATATGTTTCATAGTATGTCCTACATATTACATTATGTACATGTTGTCATCAGTGTCTATGTTATAGTAGATAATGCCATAGTCCCATCTGCCTTGTAGTAGATAATGCTATAGTCCATCCACCTTGTAGTAGAGCTTTATTGTTGAAATATTTATATTGACTGTATTATTTTTTCTATATAATTATAAAAGATTGATTGTAAAAATGGCAAAAGAATAACTAACTTACATAATTATATTAAACAATGTTGGTTGTGGTGTAAATAATAGTGTATGATGTTCTGCACTGTTGTGTGTATATGATAAATGATTTTAATGAACTATTGCAGTTTTATAATAATAGGTAAAAAAGCCAAGAATGCTGAATTTATCTCAGAAGGTAATTATATAAAATAAGTTGCATTTAAGTAAGGGCTGAAGTTTTGACCCATTTCTGTAGCCAAAACTTTAACAGGTGTAAGATGTCAGCTGAGGAGGTTGACTGCCTCAATAAATGTCATTGATATTGCACATGTGCATATTTTCATTAATATTGCAGTGTGTGTGTGTGTGTTGAAAGAGCAACAGTATTTGGCTGTGAATGCTCTTTAGGCCAGGAAGATGCAGTAGAGTGATGGTGAGGCTGTCAGACTAGCCCTGTCATGCATTCAGATATTGTCTGTTCCACACTAAATTACAGTAAAGTCTGTCTGTCTTTTCAACCCATCGTAACATCGAAAATGTGTATATCAACTTAAATCTGCTGTCTACAGTGCACTAAGCAGAGCCTGTATATATATTGGCTTTGCTCTAAGCTAATAGCTATGCCCCATGGCCATTTGGAGTGATGTGCACCTTGCCTTGAATGTAAACAAACATGGCATCCTGTTATAATCCAATGGGAAGCCTGGAAGTGACGTGGCTCATATATATATGCTCTGGTATCCATTTGGAAAAGTCGGATAGGATATTACAGCTGTATTTAAGTCTGTTTTTTTATGAATATTTTGAAATTTAAAAAAATGGTCAAATGGCCAAAACATGAGCAACACCTTCGTTATCACGTCAACAAAGCATTTTTTCAAAATATTAAAATTGATGGGGTTTTGGGCCTCCACTAACGGTGAGGTAGGGCTGATGTTTGGCTCCTAATGACTATTGTCATTTTTTCTTTATTCGCTTAATTTATTAATTACAGGCAGTCTCCGGTTATCGGCGGGGATCCGTTCCTGACGGCGTTATGACAACAAAATCGGCGATAATAGCACTGATTCCCGTTAACAAACATCAGGCATAACCAGTTATCAGCGACGAAAATCTGGTTATCGTCGTCCTGGACGCCGTGAAACGTGGCTCAGTAACCGAGGCTATATAACCGGGGGACTGCCTGTATTTTGATTTTTATATCACATTTGTCTGGCAAAACAATGGCTTGTTCCTTGATGAATGCGTGGTGATGTGGTCTAAGAGACAGGGTGCCGAGTCAGTTAAGATAAAACGTTGAAAAGTGGTGGTGGGCAACTTTTACTCTGAACAATTTTTTTTCCTATTTGCAGTTTTTTTGCTGGCTTTTTTTTACATCCAGTAACTCTAAATACAATCTATATACTTTCACCTTCAAAAATATGCTCACAGTTGATGAAATGAATAAAGGATGATGAAAAGTGAGTATATGATGACAAGTTCATTATATCTAGATCTCAGTTACATAAAATAAATTAGATGCAAGGTCAAGTTCAGGTCAAGTCTCTGCCAATAGATGGGATACTGATATTTTAATGACGTTGTAGGTTTACAGTTAGTGCCCCAGCAAAAAGCTGAATTAGCAATGGAAAATCTCAGCGCCAAGAGTTGAGTGAGATAAATATTGAGGAAATTGAACACAACTGCTAAGAAATTCAACTTACTAACACATCTGTTTGGCACAAGTGAAAGTATAGAAGAAGTTCTTCATTCGAGAGACAAAAAGGCTTGAAAATCAAACTCCAAAGACCAAAAAGACCAAACAAGAAAAAAAAACGACTGAAAATGAGCCAAGAATATCAGCCTGGTAGCTACTAAACTTTTAGTTTCTTAGTTTCAAACCAGGCAACAATGAGTCAGGTGGTACTTGATGATACCCTCGCCTTGAGCAAATAATACCCCTTTTTATAAAGGGGGGGGTGACCTGGAGCCAGAAATCAACCACAGTAATGCTCTAAGATAAGTTTTTTCCATGAGTACCAAAAAAAAAAACACTTGTTGACCTTTACAGTCGTTTTTCTCAGTTTTCACTTTTTTGCACTTCAAACGCTAACTACTTTTTTATTTTTAGGCCAATTTTAAAGTTAAATATACCATTGGAAAGAGGAAAGAAATACGAATATTTGTTTGGGGCTAGAGTTTTTTCTTTGGGTGACAAGGAACCGGTGATAATCAAATTATACAAATTTGGGGAAAAATCCCTCCTGTCCAAAAAAAAAAAAAAGGAAAAATAGAAAAACTCTTCCCATGATTTTTTTCCTAGTATGATATACTTTCTGTGTATGAAGCCGCATTGCAATAGCTCTAAAAATGAAGGAGAAACATTTTTAATTTTTTTAATTTTTAAAATTTTTTTAATAAAATCCAAAATAATCATCCAATCACTCTCAAATTTTTTCTGGAACATCACCTTATATATATGTATAACATATAAAAATTTCATAAAAATCGGAGCATTATTTCTATATGAGCGTGTGCTCCCCTTAAGATAAATGTAATGGTAATGAAACTTACTTTACTTACATAATACATTTATACTGTATTATTATATTGATATACAGTGATCCCTCGTCTATCATGGATAATGGGGCCAGAACCCCCGATAAGTGAAATTTTATTGGCCCTCCCTGTACTGACATTGGTATATATTTAAAGGCTTTATAATTTCCCACACTGTTATAAACACTTCCTATGCACTTAAACACTGTATTACTATTTTGATCTCCTATCACAGTAATATGCAAAAAAAGATCGTCCCATATTTGTAATGTTTACGTTCTGAGAATCAGTACTGAGGCTGCTCACTACTAACGAAAGAATTAGGAAAATCATTTTTAGTTGCTAAAAGAAACAAATTTATCAATGAAATTATTTTTAATTCTGTACATAAAAGTTTATGATACAGTAATTCATATTTCATTGAGAGAGAGAGAGAGAGAGAGAGAGAGAGAGAGAGAGAGAGATAGAGAGAGAGAGAGAGAGAATTTTTTGGTACAGCAAAGTAGCTTGGGACGAGACTAAGTCTTGACTAAGTCTTGACAAGCTGTGATGAAAATATAAACAGTATCCTTGAGTTGCTTACGTATAAATTATTTTAAAATTTTTACAGTGATTTAAGATGAAACATCAACAGTGATAAGATATTCTCTTATGTACCACTCTGCCTTGTCCGACCTGTATTACTATTTTGATCTCCTATCACAGTAATATGCATATCCTTTATCGTCCCATATTTGTAATGTTTACGTTCTGGGAATCAGCTGACTGCAGCTGCTCACTACTAACGTAGGAAAATCATTTTTAGTTGCTAAAAAAACAAATTTATCAATGAAATTATTTTAATTCTGTACATAAAAGTTTATGATACAGTAATTCATATTTCATTGAGAGAGAGAGAGAGAGAGAGAGATCAAAGAGAGAGAGAGAGAGAGAGAGATAGAGAGAGAGAGAGAGAGAGAGAGAAATGGTGTGTACTGTACAGCACAGTAGCTTGGGACCAGACTTTATACAGTATCCTTGAGTTTATTATGAAATTCGGATTTTAATTATTTTTACAGTGATTTAAGATGAAACATCAACAGTGATAAGATATTCTCTTATGTACCACTCACGTATGTGGGTATATCACCAGTCATATTATCTCACGTAACATGATGAAACATCGCTGTTTTCCGCAATATGGCTGCCGATATTACTTTTAATTTTAATTTTTCGATGAATATTTCTGAAAAATGCAGTGAAGCATATTTTTTGTTTAATCTCATTTGTACTGAATTATATGTCATAATGCAATGAACCAACAGTACTAGCAATATTAATAACTATTAATGGAATTAATGAAATATTTGGGTCTTCATATATTGCGACTATATTTGAAATTTCCGAAAATCCGCTATATATTTTCTCTTATAATATACATACGTAATGGAAAAAATCATGATGAAACGTGAATCCGCGATAGAAGCTCACAAAGTAGCGAGGGTTCACTGTATTATCATTGTAATCTTATAAAAAAATCATCCTGCCATTTGTAATGTTTGCTTTCTGAGAATCAGCTGATTGAGCCTACTATCAAGAGTTGGGAAAATATTTTTTTACTTGCTAAGAAACGAATTTATATATGGAATTATTATTTTTACTTTTGTACATAAATATAAAATGTGTATACAAAGGTAGACTAGCATACTTTGTTAAAGTAAAATCCCTCAAAATTGCAAAACAGCTGTTTCCTGATCTCTGTCTCTCTTCTCTCTCTCTCTCTCTCTCTCTCTCTCTCTCTCTCTCTCTCTCTCTCTCTCTCAGTACGTGCATATCCTTTAATGGAATTTGAATTGTTGTATCTTTAACATAAAACTCCATGATGATCCATGCATACATACATGTTACCACTTATTTTTTTTTTATTTACTGTACAATTTTTATTACAAGTTTAGTTGACTCTGAATTTGATTATCAAGCATATCATAACAGTACACAAGAGAATATTTTATCACTGTTGACATTTCATCTCTAATCACCGTAAAAATATTTAAAATGAAACGTTCATATGTAAGCAAGACAAAACCAAACAAGCTGTAGCAATTTCACTGATGGCATGGAATGAGTGTGTGCATACATATGTAGGCACACATGAATGAGTGAATTTTTTGGTCTGTAAAACTAGGAAAATGAGAAAATACAGTAAAAATATAAACAAGAATACTATAGCATAAAATATAAACAAATAGTCTAAGTATGTGTGTGTGTGTTACTCTACAGTATTGGGCTCTAATGTAACATACCTCATCTCTCTCTCTCTCTCTCTCTCTCTCTCTATACCATATGTCAGTACTGTACATATCCTTTAATGAATATCAATTACTGTACCATAAACATAAAAACACGAAACTAAACAAACTCCAGGAAGTTTGCAATGCCATCAAATGAGTGCGTGCATATGTAGGTACGTGTTGCCATATTTTTTACTTTGATTTATTGTACCGGACTTCATTACAAGTTTAGTTGACTCTATCATTATCACACATATTATAACAGTACACAAAAGAATATTTTATTTCTGTTGATGTTTTTTCTCTAGTCACCGTAAAAATTTTTTAAAAAATATGAAACCAAATAAGCTCATCAAGTTGGGTCTACCTAGTCCTCTTCACCCATCCAGCACTTAATCCCCACCCCCTACCACCATAGAAACTGCTCCCCAGCTCCATCCACCTTCCAAAACAACCTCTCTGAGCCTTCCTCTACCCAGCTTACTGCCTCTCCTCTCCGATGGCACCAAGCCATCCGACACCCTCCCCCCCACAATGGAAACTTCTTGAGGCCTCCCCCACCCCCCAAACCCTTTCCCAGTCAGTCCGAGTGTTGGCAGTGTTACCAACATTTTCTTGAGGCCATACAGCATTGCCAACCATTGTGGGCAGTTTTTTCAATTTTTTTAAAATTTATATATCTCTGGGGCCTTGATCCCTGGTCCGGGTATGTCAGATAATGGTGATTCGGATAATGGAGGGATTACTTAATTATGCATGAAGTTTTCAGTTTCAAGCATGATGGGTGTTGTTCATGAGCACATTTAGTGCTTATGGCTGAAAATAAAAGCGTGTAGCCTATAGAACTATGTGCTGCATATGATAAAAAAAGAAGGGGGTTGCATTTTTTGTTTTTAAGTGTATCTATGTAATTTATGTTAGTACAAAAATAGGAAAATAAGGTAAGTTTTATACATGAGGGAAAATGAAGGGGGTTGCTTTTTTTTGTTTTGTGTATTTATGGAGTTTATTTTGTTTCAGATATTGGAAAATAAGTTAGTTAATTGCTTTTTGCTTAAAGTTTTCAGTTTAAAGTGTGGTGGTTGTTGTTTATAATAATGTTAAGTGTTTACCATTTTGTGATATTGACAATGATAGGTGAGGAAGGGTAGGAAGTTGCCCTTTGACACACATCCCTAGATTTGTTTACTTGTCATTATCCAGATTTCGATCATTATCCAGATTTTGACATTATCTGACGGGCCCTTGGCCCTATTAATCTAGGTAATTGAAGGATTACTGTGAATAACCAAAAATGTAACTTATTTACCAAACAAATTTAGATTTTTTTTTATAGTGTAGTCACTTACTTCATCGTCAAGGAGTTAACACCCCCCATGGTGTGCCAGCACTCCATGGTGACTAGACTAGTATCAAAGAAACATTTTTCTAGCCTGGTCTTGTAGCCGGGTATTGTGTCATAATGAAAACACTATGACACATGATAGAGTATAATGGACTTGGAGAGAAGAGGGCATTTTCCCTTATGTTCAGTGAAGTGACTATTGTGCATGCGCGTCTGCCATCTTGTTTACAACCAGAGCAGCCAAAAGACCAGCTCCATTGCGCTCTGCTAGTGCAAACTACACGCACCACGTTTCAGTGCTCCTTCCTGTTTTCACCAGCAAGAATTATGGAAACATCCAAACTCGAAAGTTAAGGGGAGTGTTTGAAAAAATCATTTTTTATTAATAAATCTGTTTTTTTGCATGAATCAGTTTGAAATTTTGGGCATTGGTTAGTTTATGTATAGCGAAATGGTCGTTATTCATATTTTCCTTCCCGCCCCCTCCCCATTCGCTGGTACCCTCGCCCCCCCCAAAATTCTTTAAAAAAAAATTAGCCATAACTAGTGCAACCTAAGAGCTGAAATTTACGTGGTAGACAGGTATTATAGATTAGAATAAAGTAATAGAGAGTTTTTTCAAATTTTTTTTACAAATATTTTTCAATTTTTAAAAAATCTTGGATTGATTTTGTTGAAAAATAAATCCCAAAAATATTTTTGGGACAAAATAAAAAAAACTCTCTCTAGTTTTGTAGACACTTTATTTAACTTTCATTTGCTTTTTGTTTCATTGAGATAGGTGACTCCGTTACATCTGAGTTTCCATTTGAAGATCGATAACTTTAGTTTTGAGATATCGGCCTCCAAAGTTTTATGATGACATTTTTTGCTTGTCTGTCCATTTATTTGCTTGTTGTCTCACACTTTGAGGTTTTTATGACAAATTTGATAAGTTATATCATATTGGTGTTATCTGTGATTATTATTTTATGTATATTGAATTATATTTTATATATTTAGGCTCCTGGTCCCACTCTTTCCTCTCTCTTGGATGCCTCCCTCTTCATGACGTCGTTTCTTCCTTTCTCTTTTGGAACGTAGACGTTGTTTAAATTTTCTTGGTCTCGGCATCGTTTCTTCTGAACAAAGAAGTATTGCAAAGCCAAGAAAAATACAAAAAATTGACTTGCAAAGTAATATAAGTGCGCTGAATGAAAACTGTGTCAAAACACGGGTGAGGTTGGGCAGCGCGACGTCTTGCTTCGTCTAGAGCTGAGCTGCCACTGATTGCCCAAGTGGGTACACTCCTTCACCCAACAAAGCCTCTATGCACCTGCGTAGGATATGGTTGCCATATAGCGCATTTAGATATTCTTCTCTGATAGCTAAATTGAAATTACTACCGATATACTGAGGTCATCATTACATCATACGAAAAATGTAATTTTCTCAGTGATAGTAGGGTTATGGTTTTGGCTTATAATTCCAAAACTATTGCAAATTTTTTAATAAAATTTTCGAGAATATAGTCAAGAGGTGTAAGAGTGTATGTGAAATATCAGGAAAAATTTGGATTCTTCGATTTTTTCATCAAACGCTCCCCTTAAGTTTCATCCTTCCTCCATCTCCCATTTCTCTTCCTCCTATAAGTGCTACCTCTTTTAGAAAGGTTATCCTTAGGCTTCGTAAACCTAATCATGATGTTTTACTAGAGGATGAGGCAGCTTTTGAGGGAGGTGCACCACCAGCAGCTGTGCTGCTCATCTGATCAAGATAATGGCATACCAAGTACCCATAAGCCTCATTATTGTTGGAGTACCTGTGGAAGATCTGGCCTACCCTGAATATTCTGGGTGTTTCCTCTTTTGTGGCCTTCGTGGACAACCGTGTTGGATACAAGATGGGCTTGTTACCCGAGCCTCATCCTGAGGTACAGTAGTTCCACATGGGCCTGTGTCTGTTTTGGCTTTGTCGACTGCTTCAAAGGAAGGAGATCTTCTTGTTGCAGTAGTCCTCCCCGGAGCAGATCATCAAGTGTGTGAGATTTTGCCTTCAGTTCCTGCCATGACCATCTTTGGTGTGTAAGGTAAGACCAGTGAGAAGAAAGGGAGGAAACGCCATTACGCTCTTCTTCCTTGTCATTGGCAGCAGTGGATGATAGGGTAGTGGAGTTGTGAGACTCATCATCCACACTGCTTTTAAGCCTTAAGTTTGAAGGCACTTTTGGCTAAACTGTCCGGGATCATGAAGAGGCCTGCGCTTCTGACACCATGACATGTAGCTCAGACATCTTCCTCTACAAAGGAAGGAGAGTCGTCTCAGCTTTTTCGTGGACCTCCCTCCGGCAGTGCCAAGAAGGGAGGAAAGAGGAAGGAGGGAGGGGGTTTCTAAAGGGTGGCAATCTCCCTCCTCCGGTACCACAAGTAGACCTCCCTGGGGCAGTGCAAAGAAGGTAGGGAAGGGGAAGAAGGGTGGGGGCTGCTAAAAGTTGGCAATACCCTCCTCCAGTACCATGAGTAGGGACTATCTTGCCATTTGGCTGTGTGGCAGGAGCAAGTAGTTTAGGAAAGGTATAGGTATCTGTTCAAGATTATTTGTCCTCCCCTCTTGGATACATGGAACAAGTTCCACTTCTGTCTTTCAAGTTCGCAGATGTTTCTGGCCCTGTCAGCATAGGTGGGAGTGATGTTGGAGAAGGGCACCATAGAAGTTGTAGAGTGCCAGTCCTTGGGTTCCTACAGTTTGATTTTTCTTAATGGAGGAGACTGGTAGTGAAGTAGGGTGAGTGAAGAGTATTCCCCTGCTCAACCCCCAGAAGTCCCAATTACCAAACTTATTACCAAGTTCAACAGCCACTCGAGTCATGCTGGAGAGTGTAGCTTACTCCTATTTGAAAGACTGGTTTGTGCTCTTAAGATATTTTCATTAAAGGCTCCCCTTAAGTGCCTAATTTTAAGCTGCAGTTAAAAATTGTTAGTTTAAACTGTGGAACAAATGTTTTTTGTGTACGGATCCGGAAACTGGAGTTTGTTTTCAGAGCACATTCGATGCTCTCTCATGATCTCTGTTTTTTGCAAAAGCCCCAAAAATTTGAATTTTTGATCATTCAATTTAAAAGTGTAACTAAAGAAATGTTCCACAATTTATTATTAATTTAGGTAATCCTTGCAGATAACAAGTCCACTATGGCCTAGGCTGTAGCCTACATGAGACGGTAGCCTAACAAATTCAGTGTGAATAATGTAAATATAGATGTTGTCCGTGGCATATATCCTAGGATTACATATCCTAAAAGTGATTTAAATAATCTGGATTAGGTAGTAACCCAATTTAAGGTAAGTAAGAACCTTTTAAGACATATTCTTTTATGGTCCTAGGCAGCAGCCTAGCTTACACCAAGGATCCTAGAATTGGATAAACGGGAAACTAAAATCTTCCCTCTCTATAGCCTCTATACTTATGTATGATCTAAAATAATCCAGGACTAGGCAATAGCTTCCCATTATTGGACAATCATTTTCCTTGACCGTAATCTAGAACTAGATGAAAATAGTAACCTGTGCCAGATGAGATGGCAGCCTAACATCAAGGCCACATACTAAGGCAGTTGTGTTTTATGTAACCATACCCTTGTGAAATAAATAGTCCAGATTAGGCAGTATCCTAGATTAGAGTAAGTGGTAACCTGGCTATAAGATTGTATATTATTGGGTTACTGTTTTATATAATAGACCAAATAAGGGAGGTGGTCAGCCTCAGCTAGACAAAAATAGTAGCCTAACTGTGTTTAATTATTAGCAAGTTGCTAATTTTTTATAGCCCGTACATTTAAGTGTGATCTATAAAAATCTGGATTAGCTAATGCCCTACACTAGGCTAAGAAAGAACAATAAGCCTAGGAGTGCAGAGAAACAGTATTCTAGGATTAATAACATTGGTAAGGGAAGCCTAGGAGTACATATAAACAGTATTCTAGGGTCAATAACATTAGTAAGGTCTTATGAAGCCTATGCCCTTACAGGTGACATAAGCTGAACAGGATCCTTCCCTCAAAAGAGATACAAGAATTCACTTAACCCCAATTGAAATGACTACATTTTCAGAGGGGTATAGTAACTCACCCAGGACCTCTGCCCCCTGGGTAACAGGCAGTCACAGTTCAGCTGTGGATGCTCAGTCAGATCACACCAGCTCCCCCAAAAGGGATACACAGTTTGCAGCATTTGATCCGTTCCGAGGAAATTATGAGTAATATCAAAGATGCCCTTGCCACAGAACAACAAATATATTGGACATATTGCATGATTCCAAATGGAATTCAAGAAATCAATCAGTGATGTACACTCCAAAGTGTTAAAGTATTGCATCCTGCAGTGGAAAAGGGAGAGTGGAAACAAACTCTGACCAAACAAGATCCAAGGTTAGAATTCCAACTGGAGCCAACAAAACGGCCAGTTTGGACTGCAAAGCTTCAGGTTAAAACATGACGGGCTCCAATATTCTCCCCTGATGATACTGATAATCCCTGGTGAGATGCTTCAATGTGTATTTTCTCTCCTGATGGTAAGTATTTAACTAATGAGAGAAAAACCATGATTGAAGTTGTACATGTAGAGTTTAAAAACAGGACAGCATCCCCTAATACAGAATGGCACCTGATACCACCTTTGGCAGACATGGAGAAACCTCAAAAGGAAACAGTTCTCTTATGTGGGAATACAGCATTAAAAGCTATAGATGACAACCTGTAGGTGGATCTACTGTATACTCCCATTATGAATAAAACCCAACTTGCTCATCAAGTACCCCCAGCCTTCTGTCCCTTCACTTTTAAAATAATTAACCATGTGAAGACAAACTTTCAGAATTATGTAGGAACTAGAAAACGGGAGTCAATGGCAGAACTAAAACCATTCGCCACAGTCCTCCCGGTTTCGAAAAATTCCACCAAGGAATGGGCAACACTTCAACTCCCTTTTGAAAGGAAAAAGTTCCCCTTGGATGTTGCTACTCAGCAGTTTGGGACCCTTATGAGAAGAATCTCAGATGAGACAGCTTCGTCAGAATTCCGTGCTAGGACTTTTCTCCATAGTATCTTAACCTCTTCCACTCTGCTAGAAGCTGCCACCAAAAGGCTTCCAGAAGATTCCAGGACACTTTTTGCTGTTGTGGCTAAAAGTCTTCTTAGACTGGCGCTTAAAAGCACGAATGAAAATACTTGAAGGCTCCAACAAGTCACTTCCCACTGTGGCTGCTTTATTACAGTCTAACCCCTTCTGTAAGGATCTGTTTGAGGATTCTGTTGTAACTCAAGTCAACGAGCAGGCACGCCAACAAAATTGCAGTGTACGCTCTTCTGGGAAAAGGAGAATTCAAGAAACAAAAAACCTGAAATTTCCCTTTATCAAATTAAAAAAAGGCTTGCTTTGATCAAAAATCATATAAGCCTGCAGTCACCTCCAAAAGTTTTCCTCATAAACACGTAGGTGGTCAGAAGGGACACCCCCTTCAAAAGGACAGCAACAGCCACGTCAGCAATGTCCAAAAACCATCTTACAAAGGAAAAGGAAAAGCAATGTCCAGAATGCCTACCAAAGGAAAAGGTAGAGGAAGAGGGAGATATCAATAGGAATTGTTTGGTCGGGGGTCAGCTTCAAAGACACCACAAGGAATGAAAGTCTTCTCCTTGGGGACACAGCATTGTTCTCAGTGGGCTGGGGTGGAAATGGTCTCATCTCCCCCATCTTTAAAGGGGTTCTTTCAAGAACCAAACCCCTCTCTGGAAGATTACGTGCAGAAGGCCTTGTTAAAAGGTGCCCTAGAGAAACATGCATATATTCGTCACCAAGCGCATCTCTTCAGTGTTTCCAAAAAGGATTTCTCCAAATGAAGAGTGATCCTCGACCTATCAACACTGAACAAGTACGTTGCTTGCCAGAAGTTTTGGATGACTACCGTTGCCCAAGTACATTCAGTCATTCCAAAAGGGACTTGGACAGTTTCTATAGATCTGAAAGACGCATACTGGCACGTCCATATTGCTGCTCCCTTCTGCCCCTTCCTAGGGTTCCGGATAGGGAAAGATAGTACAGGTTCAAAGTCATGCCTTTTGGGGCAAAGATTGCCCCAAGGATTTTTACAAAATTAGCAACAATAGTTGTCCAGGAACTCAGGAAAGAAGGAATACAACTAATAGCTTACCTAGGTGAATAGTTAATCTGGAGGTCCTCAAGAAAAGACTGCTTGAAAAACCTAAGAGCAGTGGTCAACAGACTCCAGTCAAAAGATTTTATAATAAATTGGAAAAAATCCCACCTCATTCCCAGCAGATGCTTTCAGTGGCTGGGAGTGTGTTGGGATACTCTTCAAAACTCAGAACAGAATAAGGAAAAACCTCAAAAGGTTCTTAGCACAGCCCAGAGTTTCCAGATAGCAGTAAGAATGCATGATGGGTTTGCTGCAGTCTGCATCAGTAATAGATCCAATACGGCTATCGCATGGAAGAAAAAAGATGCAAGACCGATCTCACCAAAAGAATCAGAAAGTTGGACATGGAAGGAATCTCTGGCAAAACAGGTCACCCTGACTCCTCCATCTGTAAGAGTGACAATACACACAGGTGCCTCGTTGACAGATTGGGGAGGGCATTGGGAGGATTGTCAGGTGGCAGGGAGATGGTCAGCTACTCTGAGGAAGTGTCATATCAGTTTCCTGGAACTGATGGCTGTCTTTTTGTCTTTCAAAAAACTCAAGCCTCCAGAAGAGACACATATTTTGTTGGTTCTAGACAACACGACTGCAGTGTCCTGCATCAAGAGGTTGGGATCACGTTCACCTCTCAACATGGTAATGCTAGCCATCCTTCGGATGGCACAAGTAAAGAAGTGGCATCTATCTGCGATTCACCTCACAGGGTCTCTCAACATAATAGCAGACTCTATATCCAGGAAAACGACAGTCTCAACAGAGTGGATGTTGGACAACCACTCTTTTCAAACAATAGCTAACTTGCTTCCACGACCAGAAGTGGACCTGTTTGCCACATACGAGAATCACCAACTCCCAGTATATGTGTCTCCCAACTTAGACAGTCAAGCAATAGCAAGAGATGCCTTCCTACAAGACTTGAACAAGTGGAGGACGATATATCTTTTTTTCTCCATTGTCCCAGATTTCAAAGGTTTTGAGGAAACTCCTAATCTTCAAAGGAACAGCTTACTTAACAGCCCCAAATTGGTCAAACAGGCATTGGTTCCTATCACTTCAACAACAGGCGAAAAGATCAATTCCACTATGGTCCGCTGTTCTATCCCAGAAAGTTGGAGGGAAAATTGTATATGCATCCTCCTTTCTGAGCCAAGACCTTCACTTATGGTTTTTTTTTAACATTATCTACTATGAAAACTACTCACCCAACATTGCTAGTTACCTAGTACAAAAATTACGGACATCATCTATCCGGCAATACCAGTCCATATGGAAGATATGGTTAGATTATATCCGTACTGAGAGCCCAGTTGAGATTTCTATAGAAACACTTTTAAATTTTCTGCTATACCTCTTTGAAGACAAACGTCTTGTAGTTACGACAATTGTGGCATACAAAGCAGCATTAACGGAACCCTTGCTTTATGAATTTGGGATTAACTCCAGCATAGAAGTTGTTACTTCCCTTCTGTGGTCATTTGCTCTATGAAGACCTTCTCCCAAAAGATTTTCAGTTGCTTGGTCCCAGAACAAGGTACTTAGACTTCTGTCTACCCCTCAATTCAGCGGACCCAGTACAACTGCAACTCACCTGCTACACAAGGTGATCTTCTTGATTGCATTAGCATCAAGAGCCCATAGTGAACTGGGCTCTATTAGACAGGGATGATATAACACACAAACTGCTGATAATCAATTATTTTTGTCCCCAGGCCCATCATTCCTGGCCAAGAATGAGGATCCTTTAAGAAGAATCCCCTATTCTTATAAGAAAACTCAGTTTAGCAGGCAAAACATTATGCCCAGTTCAAGCACTCAAGGTTTACCTAGAGGTCACGGCAAACATCCCAGAAGGTCTGATTTTCCTACACCCTAGCACGAGTAAACCACTCTCTCTATAAGGGCTAAGAATAATTTTAGTGTTCCTCATTAAAAAGGCAAACCCACACTCCTTTCCTAGGTC
Source organism: Macrobrachium rosenbergii (assembly GCF_040412425.1). Classification (NCBI taxonomy): domain Eukaryota; kingdom Metazoa; phylum Arthropoda; class Malacostraca; order Decapoda; family Palaemonidae; genus Macrobrachium; species Macrobrachium rosenbergii. The sequence goes on along the minus strand of NC_089789.1, from coordinate 2,458,268 downwards.
ACATGACATTAGGAAAGTAAGTACATCATTGGCCTACCTGAGAAATGTCTCTTTCAAAGAAGTCTCCAAAAGTACAGGGTGGACATCAGAGACAGTGTTCTTAAAACATTACCGCCATGAGCTCGAACAAATTCGTCTACACAGCATATCAGTAGGTGGTATGGTTAGTCCTGACCCCATAGGCTCTACAGCAGAAAACCAGGGGTCTTCCTAATGGGTGAGTATGCTGACTATTGCTGGGGAAGATGCAACAAGACTGCAACCTCACCCAGCATACTTAGGTAAGTCACTACAGAACTTCACCCTAAAAATGCAACTTTCTTTTGTAGTTTCTCGTTTTTTGGTACCAAAACCCCAAAAGGTTTTTTAGAATAAGGAATGGGGCTTGAAACTTGTGGCTTGACCTCATACCAGAAATGCTTTTTGCTTTTTCTTTCGGTTTTTGGGATTAAAATTTTGGGAACTTAAGCCTTTTGTCACCTGTCAATTTCTTTTGTAAAACTCCTTGAGGATGAAACAAGTGACTATGCTATCAAAAGAATTTTGACAGGAAAAACCTGTTTTTGGTAGTCGCTGTTGAGTCCTCAAAACCCTCCCACTTCCCTGACGAAAAGGTGTTTGATTTGGGCCAGGGATCATCCTACATTGACCAGCAGAGACTATGGAGCTGGTCTTTTGCCTGCACTGGTCATAAACAAGATGGCAGATGCGCATGCACAATAGCCACTTCTTGCTGTTTTTGATGTAGGAAAACTGGGTTCAGGTTTGCTGAAGATAAGGGAAAATGCCCTCTTATCTTTGAGTCCATTATACTCTATCATGTGTCATAGTGTTTTCATTACGACACAATACCCGGCTACAAGACCAGGCTAGAAAAATATTTCTTTGATACTAGTCTCGTCACCATGGAGCTCTGGCACACCATGGGGGTTAACTCCTTGAGGACTCATCAGCGACTACCAAAAATAGGTCTTTCCTATGTCAAAACCTGTATTTTTTATGAATATTATAATTATTACTGTTATTCTTTTTGTGATTTATACATGAGCTATTTTTCATATGATGTAGTAATTTGTAAATGAACATTCACTGGATACAGTATGCCCAGAGTGAGTAAGCAAACTACATCCCTTATTTAGCCAAGTATCTCACTCTAAGGACCAGCAGAGTGTAGACTTATGTGTCATGTTTCTTAGTCAGAAATGAAGCAGCCTCCTCTCTCCCCCAAGCATCACCCATCATATTTATGTCATGCTCAGCTTGTGTAGTTATCTAACAAGGTCTTGCCCTATGTGCTGGCAGAATCCTAAGGTGTTGCTTGAAATGTTACCTTCATCTGGCTGAAGAAGGCTATTCTGTTGGCATGCTCCTCCACCTAAGAGTATCAGTCATCCAATTTAGAAGTCAAAGGTCATAAAGTTAGGGCCATAGCAGTTTTATTTGCTTTTTCATATTTTAATTGGCAACATAACTTACAAATTTTTGGATCCTTATTGAATTAGCCCTCTGGTGGCTGGTGAAGCTGTGCCTCACCCTGGTGAAGGAGAATGGGGTGATAGACTTATCGTCTTCACCTGCATAATACATCCTCTGACTTTTAGTCATAGATATCTGGGGTATCTGCTACTGTACCTTATAAGAATGGTAAACATTGTTACTATCAATTTCACACCTTTCCCACACAGTTGGAGCACAATCCATGACTATTGACACTTCCCAGCACAATGCACCTGGGGTATATTCTGCTACAACTTATGATTATGATAAGCATTTTTTCTACCACTGTTGTACTTTCATGGACAGACACAACTGGAGTATGGAGCTCACTGCTTGCTACCAAGGACAGAGGCTCACATAAAGTATGGGCTTGTATGAGAAAAAATAATTTAAGTTTTGAAATATAGATATTTATTGTCCATCTAACATAAAAACTACAGATAATGAGCAATCTGGATAATCATCATTACATTTGATCCGTTACAAAATGTGTTAAGCTTGATTACAGGATTCTGATTTTATCTGGCTACAAAAATAGCGGTTCATTTATATCCTTTGATAGGACTTAACATCATAACTTGAGCACTGAAGGCTTATAAATATAGTATATTTATTTATAAGATGCTGGTAAACAGAATTTTGAAAGAAGCTTTTCAAAGCTTAGAGACCTATTATTATTATTATTATTTGTTTTATTTATTTATTTATTATTTTTTTTTTTGGTCTATCACAGTCATCCTATCCGATTGGGTGGTTTTTTTATAGTGTGGGGTTCCGGGTTACATCCTGCCTCCTTAGGAGTCCATCATTTTTCTCAGTGTATGTGCTGTTTCTGGTAGCACACTCTTCTGCATGAGTCCAGGAGGTACTTCAGCATCTAGTTTTTCCAGATTCCTTTTTTAGGATCATGGGATCATGCCTAGTGTTCCTATGATATCCTCTGTATTTCTGTTTTTAGGTCTTGATACTTATAAATTTTTTCTCTTTCTTTCTCATCTATTCTGGTGTCCCATGGTATTGCGACATCAGTGATTGATACTCTTCTTGATTTTGTCAATCAACATCACGTCTGGTCTATGGCACGTGTCACCCTATCTGTTCTGACACCATAGTCCCAGAGGATCTTTGCTTGATCGTTTTCTATCACTCCCTCAGGTTGGTTTTCATACCATTTATTACTGGTTCTGTGCAAGGGCCAGACATTTGCTTGCTCTGTGGTTTGTGGTCTCATCTTTCATATTGCACTTCCTGCATATGGGTGAGATGTTATTTCCATCTATTGTTCTTTGGACATATCTGGTTCTTAGGGCCTGATCTTGTGCCACTGTTAGCATTCCTTCTGTTTCCTTCTTGAGTTCTCCCTCCATAGTCATTGCCATGTTTCATCATTGGCCAGTTATTTAGTCTGTCTCATGTACACTCTGTGCATTGGTTTGTTGTGCCATTCCTCTGTTCTGTTTTTCATTCTCCTGTCTCTGAATATTTCTGGGTCTTCATCCACTTTTATCAGTCCTTCTTCCCATGCACTCCTTAGCCACTCGTCTTCACTGGTTTTCAGATGTTGCCCCAGTGCTCTGCTCTCGATGTTGATGCAGTCCTCTGTGCTTAGTAGCCCTCTCCCTCCTTCCTTTTGTTTTATGTACAGTCTATCTGTATTTGCTCTTGGGTGTAGTGCTTTGTGTGTTGTCATGTGTTTCCTAGTTTTCTGGTCTATGCTGCAGAGTTCAGCCTTCATCCACTCCACTACTGTGCTGTATTTGATTACTGGTACTGCTTTGTTTTTATGGCTTTTGTCATATTTCCGGCGTTGAGTTTTGACCTTAGTATCACCTTAAGTCTCTGCATATATTCTTTCCTGATCATGTCCTTCATCTCTTGGTGTTTTATATCTTCTCCATGTATTATTCCCAGGCATTTGTATCCTGTCTCATTTATGTGTTTGATGCTACTCCTGTCTGGTAGCTTTGTCCCTTCAGTCCTTGTCAATTTGCCTTTTTGTATGTTGACCAAGGCTCATTTTTGTATTCCAAACTCCATCCTGATGTCGCCAGATACCATCCTTATAGTCTGGATTAGGGTATCAATTTTCTTGATGTTCTTATCATACAACATGATGTTGTCCATGAACTTCAGATGGTTAATTCTGTTGCCTCCTTTCTTGAGTTGGTACCCAGCATCCATCTTCTGCAGTACTTTTCTCATGGGAATCATGGCTACTACAAAGAGTAGTGGGGACAGTGAGTCGCCTTGAAAGATCCCTCTCCTGGTGTTAACCTCTGCTAGTCTTATCTCAGAGCTTGTAAGTGCTGTATTTTAGTTGCACATTGTATTTAGGAAGCTGATGGTGTTTTCCTCTCCCCCATATATTTTCAGGCATTCTATTAACCACGTGTGCGTATCATGTCGAAGGCTTTCTTGTAGTCAGTCCATGCCAAGCTTAGGTTGGTTCTCCTTCTCTTACTAATCTTCTTTTGTGCCCCTACACTTCCTTCTGCAACCTTTCTGTAGGTGGGGGATGGTGTTTGTATCCTCTAGGTAGTTGTATAGCCTTTCACTGATGATACCTGTTAGTAACTTCCACATTATTTATAGGCAGGTGATAGGCCTGTAGTTATTTGCTATATTTCCCTTGCTCTTGTCTTTCTGTACTAATGATGTTCACCCTGTGGTCATCCATTTGGGCGCATGGTGGTTTGTGATACAATGCTGGAGTTGTTCTGCTATTCGTGGATGTAGGGCCTTGAAGATTTTGAGCCAGTATCCATGGACTTCATCGGGACCTGGGCCTTTCCAGCTGGGCATTTTCTCTAGTTGGTGTCTGACTGTGCCTGTTGTGATCTCAGTGAATCTTTGTTTTATTCTCCCCTTTTCATCTACCTTGATTTCCTGGAGCCATGTTGCATGTTTGTTGTGTGATACCAGATTGCTCCATATGTTTTCCCAGAGTCTCTTACTTGGTTCGGCTTCAGAAGTTTCCTGGTGGTTGTCTTCCCCTCTTAGATGGCTCTATAGTCTTTTCTGGTTGGTTCTGAAGAGTTTGTTCTGTTGGTACCCTTTATTCCTGTTCATGTACCGTTGGATCTTATGTGCTTTGGCTTTAAGCCTTTGTTTTATATCTTCTATTGTGTTGTTTAGTCCTTTCTCCTGTACTTTGTATTTCTCATTCAGTTCCTTTCTTGTTTTCTTGCTTCTTAGCCTCTTTCCTGCCACCTCTTTCAGTTTACTCAAATCAGATCTGTTTTTCCAGGCGCCTTTTCCAAGGCATTTGCTGTTTTGGTTTCTGTTGGGTTGTTTGTGATGGTGGTGTTGGTGTTTATATCCTCAGGAGTTCTACAACTAGTCTTGCTCCTGCATATGGCAGGTTATTTGTTTCTGTGATACCGGTGGTGTGTATTAGTCTCATTATTTCATTAACTTCACTTGTTTTCTCCTGTAGTTTCTTTGTGTTGTAGGCTTTCATGGAGGGGATCTTTGTTCTTTCTGTATCTGGCTTCATACATTGTCTGGTCTTTTCCACCCGTTCTGACCTCTCTGTTACATCTTCGGTGTTTCTTTTGCCATTTTTCGGTAGCTCATCATTCCTGTCTTCTTCTTCTTATTCTTCTTCTTCTGGTATATTATAAAGTTGATTTATTATTCTGATGCCCCAGTAGCCCTCACTACCAGCTAAAAGCAGGTAAGGAGGACTAACGAAGTGTCAGGATGTTAAGTGAGCTTCATACAGCTGCTTTATAATTTACCTGTTGAAACAAAGAAACTTATACACCAAGTTGAGAAGGCACGATACAAGCTTAACAGCATATGGAGTGCCATTCTTTTCAGCAAAGTTTCCCTTAAAGAGGGTCCTCTTCCAAGATGATGATGATGATGATAATAATAATAATAATAATAATAATAATAATATTATTATTATTATTATTATTATTATTATTTATTTATTTATTATTTATTTATTTTTTGTGGTCTATCACAGTCATCTTATTCAACTAGGTGGTTTTTATAGTGTGGGGTTCCGGTTGCATCCTGCCTCCTTAGGAGTCCATCACTTTTCTCACTGTGCACTGTTTCTAGTAGCACACTTTTCTGCATGAGTCCTGGAGCTACTTTGGCATCTAGTTTTTCCAGATTCCTTTTCAGGGATCTTGGGATTGTGCCTAGTGTTCCTATGATTATGGGTACAATTTCCACTGGCATATTCCATATCCTTCTTATTTCGTGGCAGAGTTGTTTAGCTCATCGGTGGACTGGTTAAGCAACATTGGGGCTGGTCAGTCGTTGGATGGGTGACAGCTCTCCTGGGCGTTGATTCCTTGGGAAAGGATCTTTACTATAATTTCCTCAGTCTACTCAGCTGCAAATGAGTACCTATTCTCGATGGGGTAGGGTTAAATAGCAAGTCTCAGCAATGACGAAAAGAAATTTATTATTATTATTATTATTATTATTATTATTATTATTATTATTATTATTATTATTAATGCTGTTTTTTTCTTACAGTCTCAACTTCTTCATAAGTAGCTTCAAAAACTCTGAGGAGGCAAAGGCAGAAGAATTCATCAAAGCTCTTGAAAAGTCCTTGCAGGAGATGAGAGAGGTGCTGAGTGTTCCTAATTCAAATCTCTAAAAGGACTAATCATTCCTTCTGTAGGCTTAGAAAGGCTTCATCTTGTGTGACATGAAATTGGTTAAGAAGCTGTTGCAGTGGGAATTGAATTCTTCACTGTTATATTTTTATGATTTGCTTAATCAAATACTTGTGTACACTCATCTGAATTGGACTGAATCATTGTATGTCATAATGTCATTTATTTTTTGTTAGGAATGTTATTCTATTTTTAACCACGTAACAAAGAAAAAATGAATAAGGCAATAGTAAAGAATGAGAGGTGATCAACAAAAAGCAACACCACTCTTTATTAAGTGTGAATTTCTCCCTGTTGCAGATAATTTTGTATACTGAGTTCTTTGATTGAAATATGGTAGGAAGTGCAGGAGAGAGAATGTACACTGTAGAGTCAGTAGACATTCTCAAAACAGTAATTCCCATAAAGGTTGATTTTTTCACAGATAATTGGTGCCAAGCCAAATATTTCAAAATTATTTCAAATCCATTCTACGTGGTGTCAAGAAATCTTTGTCCAGCATAGCCTATCTTCTGTTATGCTGTATCTGTGAGACAGCGAGTGAAGATTCAATCTCTAGGCTGACTGAGTTCTTTTTGGCACCAGAAGCATTAATTATTGTTCTTTTCTTTGTAGTCATTTTAGTAATTCTCTCTCTCTCTCTCTCTCTCTCTCTCTCTCTCTCTCTCTCTCTCTCTCTCTCTCTCTCTCTCTCTCTCTCTCTCTCTCTCTCTTGCTCTTGACAACGCAGTGTAATAGCAGCGTTACTGTGGTGATAACATCAATGCAATAATATCAATAATATCATTGTTTTATAGTGTAAGGAAGTATTGTAAGGTTTAGAAAACTTATTGTATTAATGTTTATAACTTTTGGTAAATCATGTAGCCCAGAAAAAGAATAAAATTGTTGCTATCTTCTGCTTGGCTCACGTTCCTTTCAGTAACCTTTCGAACTCTAAAGTCACATTTTCATTCCTGATTCCCTCTGATTTTGTCAGATTAATGTTGACTAGCTATGGAGGAAAAGAGGCAGTAATTTTGCTAACTTTGCATTGTATGGAATCTATTTTTACAAAAATAACTACGACTTTCATATGCATGGAGAACACAGCTTGTTGTCTAATTTTCTAAAGAAGAGTATCCCAGAAGAGTTTATTTGATGTTTTAGGTTGCAATGTTCTTCATTATATATAAGTAACTTACAAAGTAATTACATAGCTATTGGTTCCCTAACCTACAGCAGCTTAGAAATTCAAAATTTGTGCGGTGGCGCTGTTATCGTTAGTGTGTAGGTGACAACGTCCCGCCACCATCCGGGACTCGAGGAAACAAACCAGCAGAGAGCTCAGTTCGTTTTCTGCTGGCTTCCAGTTAACATTGGAAGTTTTCACACAGCTGCTTCTTCGCCTTTCGGCTTTGCTTTGCATGAATTTGGTGAAGTACTCAGAATTTGTTGCTTTGTGGCTTGCTGCCATTATTGAATTGTCGTTCGAGTTAACTTAGTTTATTTAGCTAACGATGTCGGATTCCAATTCATCTAGTATTCGATTTTGTTCTGAGGGTTGTAGAACTAGGCTAACTAAGCTTTCATACGATTCTCATACAAAATGCACTAAATGTAGGGGGCAAGAATGTAGTATGGATAAAACTTGCAAAGAGTGTCTGGATTAGGAGGATAAGAAATGGAAAACATTGAAGTCTCATCTAGAGAAATTAGAAAGGGACAAGAAGAGGAAAGCAGCCATTAGGGCTGAAAGTAGGGCTAACGCAGATTTTCCTTTGGAAAATGTACGGGATGACAGAACTACCACTCCTCCAATTCCTCCTCCTTCTCCTATCCTAACTCCTCCTACTTTACCATCTGCTCCTGTTCCAGGTTTCCATGATTCTGCTCTTAGCGCCATTGCCAGCCTTGAATGTCTAGGACCGTTATGGAAATGGGGTCAGCTATTAAATCTGTAATGGAAAAAAATGTAAGTCTTGACAGTGCAGTGAGAAGTGATAGTGCTGTGAATATTGAGGAGGCGGCTGTCCATCCCACCAGTGCTCCCAGACGAAGGTCACTGTCCCGCTCCCTTCTCAGGTCTCTTCTAAAAGGAGTAAGAGGGCTGTGCCATTGTTAATTAGAGCCATTCTGGTCATAGGAACGCTTGCTAGTATGTCAGTTGCTAATTTGGTGAAAACTGAACAGGTATTGGCAGAATTAGTTAGCCAAAGTAAAACTTTGATGACTTTACGAGATAGGAATGAGTAATGAGAAATTACGAGGTGGGTTTTGAGACATTAAGGATGTCTTTAAATGGGCTATTGGTCACAGTTGATAGGTTGGGGAGACTTAGATGTTACGACAGTTTTGTCTTCTTGTCAAAGTACCTTGTTGAATATCGAGAAAGAAGCGGAATCCATATTATCGGAAATTCCAATACAGGTTAAGGCAGTGGTTGCCGCTTCTAAGGGTCAAATTTTTGGAGATATTTTGCCTCTCGGGTCTTTAGAATCGACTTTGATGAATGCAGCATGTCTGTATGGTTCACAGGTAATGTTTACTGGGGAGAATTTGTATCGTTATTATGGGATTTTGAAAGTACGTGTGTCTGACAGGGCGTTGCTTGTGGAAGTTCCAGTTAGTAACTTGAAATCATTTCATAGTTATATCATACGCCTTTCCCAAGTGGTTTTAATGGTTCAGTAATAGTATGGGATAGTGAGGAGACTATGTACCATTTGGGAGACCAGTTTCAATCCTCGGCTGTTAACTATAAATCAGGGTGTGTTTTAGTTCATGATAGATATAGTTGTGACAGTAGTATCTTTACACTCATAAACATTGACTGGTTAGGATGTGAGTAAATAACCAGAGTCCTGCTGACTGTGACTTTCAAGCATTCCAACATGAGTACAAGGTGGCCTCTACAAAGACTCTCAGTGAGGTGTTCTGCATGAACTATCAGATGTCCATCCGGTGCCATAAATCATCGGATACGTTCCTTCTGCAAGATCCCGCCTCTTCAATGCAGCAAGTAGGCTGGTCATGCCGAAGTTTTGAGTCCTGGGCATAAGTGTCTACAACTCTGCTACTCATATCTTCATGCAGCATCTCCAGGGAGAACATCAAATTGTTCTGGCGCTGTCAAGGGGAGCGATCGCCACAATTCTACCACTTCCTCTAGTGCCTGAAGACGAACCTTTCCCTGTGCCAAATCAGTACCTCCTCATCGCTACTTTTTCGGTGATCGGGGCCTTTGTCATCATACTCTTCCCGAAGTAAGGTATTTCTCGTGTACAAAAACATTGTGTGAGTAAACCCTCACCTGAAGGTCAACTTGCCAGGGGTGTGGCTGTCCATTTAGTGCACGGATCTGGCAGTTAATTATTGCGATCCCTCTAGTACTGGGGACAGCACTTCTGTGTGGTAGCCGAGCTCATAGGTCACAGATATTTTATGAATTACAATACACAGTAAATTTTTATAAATAAGTGTGGCTAAAACCATTATGATGAACCTTGAGAGAATGCTTGGCTGTTGTCTGGGCCGCATCCTGATTAGGAAAACTGTGCATGTCAAGTACATCAGATATTCTTCAGAAGTGATAACATCCCCGCCTGACGACAAGACTTTGAGTTTGTTCACCGGAAATGTCCGGGTTCCGGAGAATTCGTTCATATGTGTGTTTTTTGGGAGGGAGCCCCAGGGTGTGAAGGTATTATTTATCAAACAACTTATCATTTGAAAATCAACACCGAATCTTGATAGAAGCCTCCGGCAAAGGCTCTGTGGTTCGAGACCTGTCGATTAAGATTGTGAACATTACAAAAACTTCTTTCAGTTTTCTTCTGAATATGGAAAGAGAAACCCACAAGATTCCACTTCTTCTCCTTGTGCTGTCATTTATATGGAAACCAGGACAGCCATCATATAAATGACAGCACAGGGAGAAGAAGTTCCAGAAGATTGCTGGGCCTTGAACCAGCCTGACTACCTCATCTCTTGAAAAAGGGTCACAGTTAGGACCTGAAAGTGCTCGAGTTTAAAAGTAACATGTATATATTTACAAGTAAACAAGTTATACACAGGGATCTTGTGGGTTTCTCTTTCCATAGTGAACATTGCTGTTTGGGGGTAGGAAACATTTTAGATTTCCCAAACTGTAGATTGTTCTTCATTTAACATATATCTCTCTTGCATCTGACCATTTTTACATTGTGTGTACTTTATAAGTAACATGGTAGGAGTTCCCATATCTTTATTTTTATACATTTATTAAACAAGGGTTTTATTTGACTTCTTCAGATGTTTCACTGAGGAAGAGGTTAAGATGTACCCATTGGGGAATATACTGGACTTTCACTTATTTTGACCTATTGTGGGGAAATTATTTTGAGAGAATAATTAGTTGAATATGGTGGACCTTAATATGTTTGATCATTTGGTGAACATTTTATTTCATCTCCTGTTTCTTGCAATCCAGTTATGTTAGATTATTGTCAAATAAATTATTTTGGTTAATGCTTGTTTCGCTGTAGACCTGAGAGAGCGAGAGAGAGAATGCGTGTGTGTATGTACAAATGTACGAAGCCAGCAGCCACTTTGATGAGGTCACTGTCAAGCTACCAATGGATGGGACTTCTTTACTTTTACCAAAGGTAAGCAATGGGATTTACTCTTTGTTGGGTAACATTATATATATTATATATATATATATATATATATATATATATATATATATATATATATATATATATATATATATATATATATATATATATATATATATATATATATATATATATATATATATATATATATATATATATATATATATATATATATATATATATATATATATATATATAAAATATATTATATATAATCTATATATATATAGTATATATCTATCTATATATATAAATATATATATATATATATATATATATATATATATATATATGAATATAAGAAGGCCCATAAAACACTATTTAAACGTTGAAACCATATATTTCAGGCACTAGCTTCTGTGCTGTTCACTGTGAACAGGGGCACAGATGTGTGTTTATATATATAAAATTACAGAAAAGACATTCATATATATATATATCTATATATATATATATATATATATATATATATATATACATATCTATCTATATATATATATATATTTATATATAGAAATTCATGTTTATATAGAAATTCATGTTTGAGACTTAATGGAAAATCTGCTAGTTGCTTGTACACATTTGTGATCAGAGAGTAACGAACAGATACTGGTGATTCGTCGAACGCCATATGATTGTTGGGGTTTGGCATGGGCAATTCAAAAGAGTGCCATACATTGAAGAACCTTATTGGTTCCTTTTGATGATAAGAGACCAATCAGATGAGGTCAATGACCTAAGCAAGTTCAGTTTGAAAAGTTAATGATGAGTAGGGGATTAGCAGTTGATGGGTTGGGGGCATGTCTATAAGACAGTGATCGGCGTGTCTCCTCAGAGTACCTTCCGGCTATAATTGCATAATTAAGTAACGTAATATTAGCAACAGGGTCCTTTGTAACTATTAGGAAGATACACTTGTTAATTGTATCTTACGCATTTCATTTGTACTGGTAGAACCTTTACATGGCCAAGAATCAAGTCATTTAAATATATATATATATATATATATATATATATATATATATATATATATATATATATATATATATATATATATATATATATGTATGTATATATATCAAGTCATTTAAATATATATATATATATATATATATATATATATATATATATATATATATATATATATATATATATATATATATATATATATATATATATATATGAATGTCTTTTACTGTAATACAACAGTATAATATGAAGATAAAAGGCCCATAAAACGCTGTTTGAACGTTTCAACCATATATTTGGAGCACTTCCTTCTACACCCCTGTTCACTGGTAAAATAATGACGGATGATGTGATAGATGAGTATATATACAAAGCATGTGTAGGTGTGGCAGTAAGTCTCCACTGGTATGCAGGTGGCCGTTGGCCCAGGAAGGATGGAAATTAAGGTATTCCCTTGTGATTTTTGGCTTCATTAACTTGCGTCTGGTGGTCGTATTTTCTGAAACACCTGCTTAAGAAGAGGCCTGAGGATTAACTCGTCGAGGTTCATATTGTTGGTTTGATTGATGATAGCAGATTCAAGCATCTCCCTTTTGTACAGACAACTACTTGTGAAAACAAGATCTGCCCCACTCCATTTTATGGTATGGTCTTTATCCCTAATATGTAGGAAATCCCCGAACTCTCTGAAGCATATTGCACTGGTCTTTTGTGCTCTGTTATTCTCTGCGAGATGGACCTACCCATCTCCCCCATGTAAATCTCATTACAATTGCTGCATGGAATCTTGTAAACTCCTGCTTCTTCCCCCCCCCTTTTTTTTATTTAAGTATACGTTACTGAGCGAGCTTCCGATGGATTTGGGATAATGGTAAATAAAAGGATTATTAGACCTGAGATGTTCTGTAGCTTTTTGGATATTTTCATTGTACAGAAGCTTCATTTTGTCGTTAAAATCTATTTGTCTGTTGTGAGTGGGACCTCTGTAGTATATTTTATTCGCTTTGTTAATAGCCTTCTCGATAATGTGTGGGGGATAGAGTAGTTGTATTAGGTGTAGGCAGATCGTGTTGAATTCTTTATCTAGGTACCCATTTGAACATATTTTAAGTCCCCTGAGGAATAGGTTGCACCCTACCATGATCTTTACGGAGACATCGTGGTAACTAAGGAAATGAATATTAGAAACAGCGAAAGTAGGTTTCCTATATACTGTGAAAGCATATCTGTTCTGTTCTTTTATGATTAGTACATCTAGGGTCGGCAGTTTTCCATCCTTTTCCCCTTCTGTTTTGAATTTTATGGTCAGAACTAGCTAATTTAGTCTGTTAATAAATTCACTGAAATCTCCCCAGTTATTGTCCCAGAAAGTAAAAATATCTACGTATCTAAGCCAGATCATATTGCGGGATTTGAATGGCGACAAAATTTCTGTTTCGAAATATTCCATGCATAGGTCTGCTAGAAGGGGGGATAGGGGACTGCCCATGCTAAGCCAAATGTTCGTTTGTAAAAATTACCATTGAAAGAAGACACGTTGTTAGTTACACAGAGATTGACTAGTTTTAGAGTTTTATCTGTGCCAAGAGGAAAATAGTCTTCATATGGTTGTAACTTCCTCTTTGAAAAAGACAACACGTCTGCGACCGGGACTTTGGTAAATAATGACTCGATGTCTAGGCTGAGCAATGTGATGTTATTAGAGGGGATATTTAAACTGCTAAATTTTTGTCTAAAATCCTCTGCATGTTTGACGTGGGAGGATGAGAAGGTTCCTAGAAAGGGTGATAATAGGTCTGCAAGCCATTTTGATAGTTTAGACATGAAAGAGCCCCTGCTAGATATTATGGGGTGTAAAGGAATCCCATCTTCATGTGTTTCGGAGGGGCCATAAAAATAGGGGAGAGAGGGGTTGATTATCTTGAATGTCTCAAGTAATTCTATGTTCTTATTACTCTTATTAATCTGTTGACCGTTTTGTGATCTCAAACCTTTCTGTATTCCCTTAGGACATATTATACCCACCATATATAAATGCCTTTGTTTCTTTATATCTTTAGTTGCTGTGACCATGTCTTGGTAATAAGATGAAAGTACTTAGCATCTCATCATTTCACTCTTTCCTTCGTGGCTGTAACTTTGTTTATATATCATTTATTTATATTTATTCATGTGCTAGGTTGAACTAAGGAATGTTTGGAGAAACAAAAGGAGATAAGCATTTATTGCACGAAACATAGCAGACAAATGATAATTCAAAGAATTTAAGACAAACTTAAAAAGTTAAAGGGATCCAATTTGCTTCAGAGATAACGTACGTCATGAACAAATGGGACTTGAGCTGTTATAATTTTGAATGGTGATGTTAGAAAAATTACCTTTGGTTATTATTGCGAAAGGAATGCCACACAAATACAATGTAGTTTTGCTTTCAAACAGAAGGCCATATCTATAAACACTCAGTAGAGGGTGTATGATACATAGCAAAGTCAAAGTCAGTTGAATGTGACTGTTGACACGCCAAGTAACATCTCGGGCTCCTCACGACATAGGAAACACTTGCAGATTTAACCATATTTGTTTAACCTATCTTCGTCGTCACAACATTGACTGCCAGCTAGCTTTCACACTATGAAATACAAACATAAATTTGTAGAAACTCCAATAATTACCATTACCACTTATGATAACGCAATGATAATGCTGTTCATAAAGGAAAACCAGTAAATATTGTCAGTGATCCACATCATATCTCTCAGATCTTTGTGAACGAAGCCATGTGAGAAATTCCAGTCACCTCCTACATATGTGGTGTTATTAAGTATCTAAATGTTGTCTTTATGTAAATTCAACAAATATGATAATTATAATCTACATTGACAGCTAGAGTAACTTTAGCAAGACTGTGTGTCTTCAGTAGAAAACAAGTAAAAAATGTGAAGTTTCTTTGGCGCAATCAAGTTTTCTGTACAGCATATAATGCTATATGAAACTCTCAATGTGCCGTAGTTTGAAACTCTCAGCCACTACTGGGCAACGCTCAGTTGCTCCCTAGATGCAGTCCCTAAATGGCTGACACCTCTAGCGGTGCCAGACGCACGATCCATAGCTGACCTTAATCTTAAATAAAATAAAAACTACCAAGGCTATAGGGCTGCAATTTGGTGTTTGATGATTGGAGGGTGGATGATAAACATATCAATTTGCAGCCCTCTAGCCTCAGTAGTTTCTAAGATCTGAGGGAGGACAGTAAAAGTACGGACGGACAGACAAGTAGCTATTCTCAAGTTTTTTTTTTTTTTTTTTTTACAGAAAACTAAAAATGGGAAATTCAATGAATGCCAGCTAACAAAACTGTTACTTCACATTTAATTGACAATAGTACTTAGCAGTGTTTTGATCTGGGCAGTTACCAGGATAGCAAATTTAGCTTAACTGGAAAGAGAGTTATTGAGGACTTTTGTCAAGAAGTGTTAGAGTCTGTATATAAAAGTTTGGTTAGAATAAGTTTATGGGTGAGAGTTAGGAGACTACTGGGGAGGACAGCTAACTGAGTTTTACCAGACAATTATGAGTGTGGAGAACCAGAGTTATGATGCGGTGAAAGAGAGAATGACTGAACTGGTTCAAAAAGTGAAAGAGAGATTGAGGTACTGGAGGAATAATGAGTTTGAGGATTCATGAATAGGAATGAATGAAAGTTTGCAAACGTACACACATTGGCTGGAGACCTTGGTGAAGATGAAATTTGGAGATGGAATGATAGATGAGAATGCATCATTTCTTAATGATAAAATTCCTCACTATGGTTCCAGATCGGGTGGTAGGGTTTCGAAATTTGAAAAGGAAAGAGAAGATGAAGTTAATGGGGTGAAATGCATTGAAAATTTTTAGTTTGAGGATGTAATATGAGGGAAGAATGAGAATGAAAAGAGAATATATGCAGGAAGGGATGTAAGATTGTGCAGAGATTCACTATTGAATGATCCTGTTCATGTGATGGAAAATTTTTTAGATATTATAGTAAAGGAATGGATAAAAGTGAGTAGCAATGGAAAGAGAGTAAGGAGTGTGTGTTATGGCAGGAGTGTGAGTGCCCAAAGGAAAACTTGTAGCACAAATGTCAGGAGTGAAATTTCAAGCGTGAAATGTTTTAGATAAGGGAGGGAAGGACACCAGAAGAGTGAATGTAGGTGGATCTTGGGAACATGTCTTGCATGTGGTGAATTCTGTCATAGAATAAGAAAGTGTAAGATGGCCAGCCAGTTCAAATGCTTTAAACGTGGGAGTGAATGTAGGCCACATGGTGAAGATCTATGAAACACAGTTGTAAGTGTATGCAAAAATGCAAGCTTAGGGTGCCCTGGACCCAGTGTGCAGTGTGTAATATGATGGGCCATGTTGCCTCACTGTACAGAAAATTAGGACACATGAGGAATGGAATGGAAGGTGTAAGTGGAATGAATTACAAAAGAAAGCAGGGAAACTGTGTGTGTGTGAAGGGAGTTCAGTGAGGTGAGCCCCCTAATCTAGAAGGGTTGCATGTACAGTAGACATAAGAAGGAGTGAATGGATAACATTAGAGGATATAGAGTAGATGCAAACTATCTGTCTGATAGTAAATGAATTGCAAACGTGTGCAACTGAAATTAACTGTAGCTAAATAAAGTGAAATGATGAAGGAATTCCTAAGATTTGCTGGGAGGTCTGTTTGAAGTCAAGGTATTGTAAATTTTGAGCAGAAGTGGATGGATGAAAACACACATTTGCCTGTATGTGTATGCAAGTCAACGTGTGTTTTACTATTAAGAGTGAGTGTCATTTGAGATGGTCAACACCATCTCAAATGACACTGAGTGTGTCATTTGTGTCTTAATAGTAAAATACATTTGTGTCTTAATAGTAAAATACATGACCAATTGCATGTCTTTACCAGTGACAAGAAATGGATCTGTGGGGATGGTTGTGATGGCAGACCATATGTGCCTTGCATAACCACTGAGACTGTTGTGGATGCGGTCAGTATTGTAGTGTTTCTGGTGTGTGTGTGTGTAGACCAGTGCAACTACTGAGTGATAATGGGTGTGAATTTACTGGAAGAGCATTGGAATGTATGTTACGTAAATGGGGTGTGGAACATGTTTAATCCCATATATGCTGAGTACACATGGATTAGTGGAGAGGGCAGTGAGAATCTCATGCGAAATGTTGCTGCAGTTAAGGATGAATGGGATTTTCATGTTGGTAAGGTATTGTGGGTGTATAATGGAAGCGTAGATCGGATTTCTTGATGAATTTCGAGAGATGTGAGATGTGGAGAAAAGTGAATGGACAGTTCATATTCTCAGAAAGTGAAGCATATTTTCACAAAACAAAACTGTTGGCCACTGATATTTTACAGTGATTTTGTGGAGATTACTAAGCATATTCATAAATAAGATATCAACATAAGCACTGGATAGTAAGCATAATATCATTAGTAAAATAAGCATTTGTCCATTGTAAGCAATCCTTAGTACATAAGTATTAGTTGTATGATTGTGTGTTTGTATATGTGTGTATATATTATTAATACAGGCAAGTTTTAATAAAGTATTTTTTTAACTTCCTAACATCTCCATTAATCCACACCCATGGCACTGTTTATAGCTGGTGTGTGGACTTGTGTGCAGGTAATCCTTCCTTCCATGCTTCACTAAAGTACAGCTGTTTGGAACACCCACACCTATTTGCTAGGTGTGGCCTGTCGTAGGATCAGGCACACATCAATGGTGGATAGGTTCAAGACATCTTTATGGGACACATCAGCTCTGGCTGGGCAGTGGTGTGCATGCACAGCAGTGTACAGGCATGCTACTGTTCAACTGGAATGCAACCATCGAATTCACAAGCTGCAGAAATTTACAGATCTTCGAACCCTATTTCACTGTCTCTCCCAAGTGGAGGGAGTTAGCAATCTTAAATTGCTTTGCACATGTGCATTTTTTCTTCCCTCGCCTTCTGGGCACAGAAGCCTTTTACACAACAGCACTTCCTAATGTTCCCTCAAGCACCTTTTTATTAACCTATGACTCCCTTGAAGTTTGGGTAGGTGTCATACCCTCTTTGTACAAGCAGGCTTTTTTGTGTGCAGGCACTCAGGATGTCTATGCTACAATTCCCTGTGATTTTATACACACGAGAGACATTCTATTCTTTTGACTAGGACTTTTGGTAATGTACACAAACATACTGCTTCAGTAAGTTCAGTTTCATCCAATCACATGGAAATATCAGATTTTTTACTACAATTTCGTGGAGTTATGTGTTAACCAAATTCATCACCACGAGGAAATCTAGATTTTAACGAACCACAATTTCAAGAGTTTATGTCTTCATAATTGTTGTTTAGCAACTGGCTTCGACTTTGTTGCTTGTGTACATTGACTCCCAAATAGAACTCACGGTTACTGATGTGTCTTCTTCTTTGTGGGTAGCCTAAATTTTGCTCAGGGGATTTGTACTTGTGAGGGGGGAGCTTGCCCCCTTTCATTACCTCTGCATCAGTGTTAAGGAAGTAACCACTGCCATGCCGTTGTGAACCTTACTAAATGGAGTTTTTGAAGAACCCACTTAAATGGCAAAGCAGTTGTTCAGAATGCTGTGGTGTTTTGGTGAGGTTAATTTTCTGATTTGCAGATCAGAGTTCCTGTTTCCAGTAATCAAGCAGACAATTTCTTAACAACTGTGTAGAATGCCTTGGTGGCATCCTACAGATCCTTCCACAGCAGAAATGGCTATTATAGCCTGATGATGGTCTCACATGAAGGGGAAGTAAGACTTGAACCAGGGTCAGGAAGGATAGTTCTCCTTACTCCCTCCCATCTTTGCAGTTGAGCATATCCATTCTTTCTCTTTCCTTAGGGAAAAGGATGAGAAACTTCTTCACTGGACTGGTGTTGACTCCACATTATCCCACTCAGAGGTAACAAGGAGTAAGTGGAGAGAGGAGTGTGAGTCCTGAGTTCTCTATTTCACCAGCTGAATATTATCAGCCCTCAGTGGCAGTGATGTGATCTGTGGCCATACCTTTGGGTTTGGCTAGGTGTTCTGGTTCCTGGGTTGGGAAGCAATAACATCCCTAATCCCAGACTGGTATCCCAGCCCTTCCATCCTCCTCCAGCTATGACTAGGTAGGAGGGAAGGGGAAAAAATGGAGAGAGGATGGCTACTATGTAACTTTCCAATTATTTTGGCAGCCACATATAGGGGTTGCTGGTCTTTCCCTGACAATAGTACAGAGACAGGGAATGGAGTCCTGGATACTTGAGGCCTCCAGAGTGGACACCATAGTCTCATAAAATTATAATCCTCCCCTTTTTCAGACAACAGGTTATTTTGCCTTTTCCTATACATTCTTTGAGATCTCCAGCCTTGCTAGCAAAGTTTACAGAAATGGAGAAAGGTGCTATAAGTCATGAGGGACCAATCTCGGGGGTATTCACACTTTCATCTCTAAAGTGAGAGGTCAAACAGGACCAGAGTTGGGTCTGCAAACCCTAACCTCGTAAGAGTATGTGGTGCATACTCTTTCCCTATGATGGACCAATGCACAAGCTGTGCAGTAGTCCATCATAGGGAATGAATTCATACTTAGACAGTTCTGAGAAACATTCTTTCAAGTACCTGTCCATCTGAACTCTAAGCTTTTTCTCTTCTTGTTTGTTATGGGACTGCTGATTTCTGTTTTGAACTAAAGACATCTCTAAAGGTGGTTGTTAGGTTCCCACCTGAATGTCATCTGAGACTTTAGCTAGGTAAACACTACGAATTTTAACTGGTAAATAGGGTCTCTCATGGCTTCTACTTCACCTTTTAACAGGTGGGACAAAAGGATAGAAGTTGGATTTCATGCCCAATTATCAGACAAGTACTTGGGTTTGCTTGTAAAACATGACATACTCAGAGAGATAATAACACTGATTCCTGTCCTGGCAGGAACAGTCAGATCATCTTTGGTGGGCTGCCTTCAGCCACTGTCGTCTTGTAGGAGCTCTTCTGCATGGGGGCAGATTCCTACTCTCTCCTTTCTTTCTTCATTGGTACTGAGGCATTGCCGCCAGCTCCTCTTGACCTCCATTTTCTTCTGGTGTAAGTCACAGACATGCTAATGTGGAGTTGGGATGACAGGAATCCTCAGGGAGAATTTTGTAAACCCTTCTTCCACACAAAGTGCATTGTTGCAATTGCATCAAAGGAGGGCGAATACTCCTCAAGATTTTTTTTTGGGGGAAGGTTTCTGGCCATAGGACCCCCCTCATGTGAATATGGGAAGCATTGCTTCTCTGCAGGGCTTTGGGAATAGCAAGTGGGTTACTATTACTGCTGTTGTTACAGCACAGCCTTAGTAGGACCTTGCTTCGCAAAGAGGAAGCCTCTGCTCTTGATTTGCACTGTGGCATTTACAGATGCAAAAATGGGCAATTCACCACACTGCTAGGCTGTCTGTCAGCAGGGAATGGGTCTGCAGACTAGCTCTGTGGCTGGGGTCAGTTTTGTACAGAGTTCAAAACTCCCTTAATGGGAATGGGAAAAGTTTCAGTTTTAGCTTGGGTTTTTCCCCCCTATGCTTGACCCCTTAATTTCCAGGCTGAACACTTACAGTACCCTGTTCTTCCATCCATTTCCCTGGAGGAATAATGGAATTTGTATTCTATTGCCCTGGGAATGTTCTGGATTCTATGCTTTCTGCCATATAGCCCTTTTCTCCCCATCAAGTGATCAACAGTCTTAATCACTTATGTTTCAAGTTGACATTGGCTACTCCGGTGATGCTGTTTGTGACTTGAGGTCTCCCTCCAGCCAGAGTGCTGGTTCAGCAGGTCATGGATTCTTCATTCACCCTCACTGAAACTATCTCCTGTCAGGCTATGCTATATGGCTTGTGCTCAGCAATGAGACAGTTTTCAGTCTGAAGACCTTGGATTTCTCCACTTGGTGGATTTATCCATAATTGATGGCTCATTTAGGACTTATTTTTCCTCCAGCAACAACACTGTCCTCTCAATTAGGTGGTAAACCTGTCTTTTGCAGCATAGCCAAAGCACGTTGTTAACCCTTATGCAAACCCTTGTCCGAAAGGTGTCTCTCTCAAAACAGACTGTTTGACCAGCATAGCCAAGGTGAAAAGTAGTGAGGATTTTTTCTAGCATCCCAACTGGTCTCGGTAGGATGGGGTCTCTCTTCCTCCCTCTTCCTCTTCTGTCCTGAGTATGGAGTGGAGTCTCAGTATTCATCAGACCTGTAAGGTTCTTCTTGAAGGACCTGTGGTTTTAGTTTAGAGTTCTGGCTCCTTTTTTTCATCTTAAGCTGGCATCAGAGGAGGTGTCTAGGAATATCCTTCCCTCTCTGAATTTGTAAAGTACCTGACGAGTTGTGACTCATGTGAAGAAGATGTCATCCATCATACTCATTCAAGGATATACAAAATAAGAATGTAGGACTGGCCCTTGCCCTTTTGGTTGAACTTTGGTGTGTCTTGACAGTAAGGGCAGGTGTGTAGGTTTATGCTCCTTTCCTCATTCCACCAGAGAGATGTTGCCCACAGGCCCCTAGATATTTGTTGGGACCTGCAGTGGTTTTCTCTCAGGTGGTGTAGGCACCCAGCTCCTTCTGGATAAGAAAAGTATCCCATCCAAGTACTTTAGCTTAGTGTAAGCCTGGGGGATGAATACTGTGACTGAACTTTCTTCCCTTTTTCCATTCTGGATCACCATCTAAGCCAAAGTATAAACTGGGACCTGTCTAGTCACAGATACCTTCATTTTGACCACCTAATCTTAGAATATTGCCTAAGATGCATCTCCCTCTGCTCTCCTTTTAACAAAATGGGTGGGGACCCTAGGTTAGAGGTTGAGCTTGGGTCTTGTACCTTGAACTCCCATATGAGGGATTTCATGGTTCTCTGATGTTTATTTCTTACTCAAGTACCCTTTTGTAGGGGGTACTGTGGCTCAGGGCCCTACTGCTCTGGCTAACTTTTCCCTGACTGCATCTACAATTGGAAGCATGAAATTCAGGGTGGCATTCAGCTCCAGTTAGTTGAAGGGGATGACCCCCCACCTAATGAGAAAGCCTATCTGAAGAAACTTATGCCTGGTAGGAGAGGGAGGGGGTGCCTATCCACTGTCTCTTCTGATGAGAGGTTTCTCTCTCTGGATTAAGTAGGAGATTTCAGATACTTTCAATTTCCTAAATGACACTCTATTGAAGAAGGTTCGACTTCGGTAATGAGTTTGGAGACAGGGTTTCCCTTTGGTCAGAGCTCATCTTCAGCAGGTATCAGTGTTTCTCACCTACCTTTGGCATGAAAGTTTCTTTCTGTCCCAGCTGTTAAAGGCATAGATCAGTCTTAGGCTGCAGTGGAACCTAGAGGTAGATCTTGCCTCTTTGAAGGAGATTTTTTTTATATTCCTGAGGGGTTTTCAACAGTCTCACCTGCAGTTAGTATTAACAGAGCCAAGGAAGGAATGTCCAAGAACACTTATCTTCTGGCTCTGAGTCAGTCCATGGGTATTGTCTTTCCCAATGTGGAGGGTGAGTTGTGGCCTGGATGAGAACTCATAATAGTATGGGCATCTCCCATCCTTGGCACTCAGTAGGAACCTGTTGGCTTTTAGGTATTATGTGCAGAGAGGTGATGGTGTAGGATCACCTGCACGATGATTTACCTGCAGAATGTTGCCCACTGGCCTTGGACATGCTTTCCTTGGGCTGGTGGTGGCTGCTCAATAGGTTGGATAGTGAGCTCAGTTCCCTTTGGTAATTAACACCTCATCTAAGGTATCTGGGTAGCAGGACTGGTTCTCCTTCCTCTCTCATTCTCATCTTTCCTCTCTGGTAGATGGAGATTCAGAGTGCCATTCCATGTACAAGCTCGATAAATGAGAGTGTAGGTTAGCTGGTGATGAAGGGATAATGGTTACCTTCCTCTCTTGGCAAGGGGAGGGAAGGAC
The DNA here is from genome assembly GCF_040412425.1 of Macrobrachium rosenbergii. Classification (NCBI taxonomy): domain Eukaryota; kingdom Metazoa; phylum Arthropoda; class Malacostraca; order Decapoda; family Palaemonidae; genus Macrobrachium; species Macrobrachium rosenbergii. Next base: position 2,435,528 of record NC_089789.1, on the reverse strand, counting down.
AGACAGTAAAGCAAACTCATTGATCATATTTGCCTGTTTTATTGTCTCCTACACTTCAGACTGGGTTCTTACAGCCTGATTGAGTAATTGGCCCAGAAGTCTAGCAACTACTACACATCTTCCTCTGCTCCTAACAAATGAGAAAGTAATACTCAGCTTAGGCAAACCTACCGGTTGGTTCAAAAGTACCCAGGTTTCCTCCCACCAGTGGATAAGTCTCCTACGTAAGAACCAAGGTTTACATCTATGTAGGAACAAATACAAGCCAGAAAGCCAGATGAAGCGAAGAATGACAGGTAGCTGGGGTTTCCCCTTCTGTTGGAAGTTAACTACCTTGTCAGTAAGTTAGAATGGCTGTCCAGCTCACATTCACAAGCTAAATCTCTATGTAAAGAACTTTAGGTTTGTATATTAGGAAAATACAAATTACCTTTAAAATTGGCTGTACAGTGGTACCTTGGCCTATGAGTTTAATTTGTTCTGTGACTGAGCCCGTTGCCCAATTTGCTTGTGGATCAAATTGAATTTCCCCATTAAAATGAATGGAAATACTATTAATCCATTCCAGGCCCCAAAAATCACACCAATTTTTTTTGTTACGTGTTTTTAAATAAGAAAAATGTACTTTATAAATAACAAATAATGTATAAAAAATAATACATAATAAAAGTGAATTTAAAGAAGTAAACTGGTTTTATTAAGTGTACTTTACCATGAAGATCACAAGTGGAGCAGCGAGCCGAGTGGGCTCGTGAGTGTCTCAGTGGGTATGGAGGGTGGTGGTGGGAGGCAGGAGATTGGCTGAGGAGGTTTTTCACATCGTACTCTTTCGCTAACTTACCTTACTTGCTACACACTTAATGCTACATTGCTAAATTTAGCTTACACACTATGCTACACTATCTCTAAACTTAATTGCCACTTTTAAAAAAAAATTTTTTATTTTGTATTTTTTATTTTTTTCACTTATTCTTCTTCACTGACTCTTGCCTTTTTCTCCACACTTTCCTCGCTTTCACATGCAGGGCACTTCACTAAAAACCTGTCTAAGGAGGTTTGTGTCTTCCTCTTTCAAAATTGTTCAGAAATGAGCTAGGCAAGAGTCATTAAACAGCTCCAATGCACACCCAGATGCAACTTTTGCATGGTGTTTCTTTTCAATAAACACTGTAATTTTCTCCCACCTTGCCAACACTTCCTTAACCTCACTTGCAGCAACCTCCTCCGACACTGGCTCTTACTCCTCCTCCTTCAAAACCCGCAAAGCCTCCACATGCTGCTGCTGCTGTAGCTCCTTTAATTCCTCCGTTGTCTGTTCCTCATTGTGCTTCTTGACGAGGTCGTCAACGTCTTCTTCATCCACTTCCAGACCCATGGACTTTCCGAGGGACACAATATTCTCCACCACTAGCTCTTCAGGCTTGAATCCTTTGAAGTACCGTTCAGACACAACCTCAGGCGGCAGCTTTTCCATGCAGAGTTTAAGGTCCATATAGCACCCTGCCAGGCCATGTCGATAAGTCTGAGGCAAGTCAAGATATTGTCGTGATCCTTCCAGAACTCTCATAGGGTGAGGTTTGTGCTCTCCATAACCTCAAAGCAGTGCTTGAAGAGGAACCTGGTGAAGAGCTTTTTGAAAGAGGACCTTGATGAACTTAAATTCTTAGATGTTGTCTGTGAGGGTTGGTGTGTGCGAGGGAGCATTTTCGAGGCTGAGAAGGGCTTTCAAGGCTAAGTAATTTTTGGAGAGATACTTCTTGATGGTAGGACCAATGACCAGGTTTACCCACTGCATGAAGATATCCCTGGTGACCCACTCCTTTGGGTTTGCCCTCCACATAACCTACAGATTTTCTTTGGTTACCTTATGAAAACTAATAAATGTTCCAAAATACAGGGACAAAGGGCAAAAACAAAGTGAGAAATGCTATGAGATGCTGTGGAGATGCTTGCACAGCAAGGTAACCATGTGAACTGAACAAGAGTGCATGGCTCAGTGAGCTGGCTGGCAATGGCGGATGCACTGGGAGATGACAGAATCTCCCAGGCTAGCTGGCTCATAGCTCAAATCTTGGCTCGCTTCTTAAAGCAAAAAATTGCTTGTGCGCCAGCTCATTTCTCAGAAAACTCATATGTTGGTTCGCTAGTACGTCAAGGTTTCACTGTATTATGTTTTGGGTGTGAATAAATTTTATATTTTCATCTTTTATTCAGTGTTCTAGTCACACCATATTATAAATATGAATTGTGTGATGGAGATTTTTTTTTCGTGTGGAGTTCTCGCTAGTACCATTTTCTGTGTTACTGGTTTGAGAAGAAATAAGGTCTTTCCTTTACAGTTATGTGATGTATTGAAACATTACTATTTCTGTTACTAAGAAGCAATATTCTTGTGATGCTCTACCAAGTGTGTTGTTTTAGTTCCTCGTTGGGCGAGTGGGTTCCGTTCTCTGCTAGTGCTCTGCTGGCTGCGAGTTCGAATCTCCGACCAACCAATGAAGAATAAGAGGAATTTATTTCTGGTGACAGAAATTCATTTCTTGCTATAATGTGGTTCGGATTCCACAATAAGCTGTAGGTCCCGTTGCTAGGTAACCAATTGGTTCTTAGCCACGTAAAATAAATCTAATCCTTCGGGCCAGCCCTAGGAGAGCTGTTAATCAGCTCAGTGGTCTGGTTAAACTAAGATATACTTAACTTGTAAGCCAGAGCAGTAGAATAGATCTTTAAAATATGGACACTTCTTAATTTAGTTCCCTCGTTTCTTGGAAGCCTGCATGCTTGTACATTGCATTTTGGCGTCGAGGATGGTGACGAAGATAAACTGAGTGGATCTGGTCATCTTTTTTAGCTACAAGAGGCATCTACAGTGAGTAATTTCACGATGTCATCTGGAATTAGTCTGCCAGTGTTCCACGATGGAGAAGATTTCACTAGTTTTTGGAGTGGATGGAGTGCTGCTTTGCAGTAAAAGATTTGGAGGAATCCAAGAAAGTTCATACGCTTATAGTATGTTTACAGCCGAAGCGATATTGAGGATTTAGTTGGTTGATTCTAAGTACTAGCTCTGCACCTGTTTTTACCTTGGAAACTGGTTTCTTCTACACTTTTAGGGCTTCTGATACTGGCGGCGAGTTTGTTTGTTGTCGGCCAACTGTTATTTGCCCCCCTAACTCTACTCATCAGTAAAGGGGGACTGTGGGAATCCGGGGCTCTGGGTGGGGGAGAACAGAGAAATGGAGTGGACATCTTTACATTACGGGGCACCATCTGGAGGGGAAAAACGAGAGGGAGCCATTCGCCAAAGGGAGGGAGCGGCTGAAAGGGTAGGGGGTAACGGGGCAGGGAGGGAGAAAATTCCTCACGTGCCCCATAAGCGGGGGTAAGTGAGGAGTGGTACAAGTGGGGGTGGGAGGAAGGTTGCGCAAGCATAAAACGTGTTGGGAATGAGTGTGGGTAGAAACATAACAGTGGGGGTTGGGGGAGGGAGGCAAAAGAGTAATTAAAAAATTAATAAATTTATAAATAAATGAAAAAAATAATGATTAAATAAAAATAAATGAAACTGCCTGGTAAGGGGCAGGGGGACAAAGAATGTGGCCGACAAAAAATAAACTTTACCAGAAGCCTGAAAAGTGTAGAAAAAACCAGTTTCCAAGGCAAAAACAGGAGAAGGGAAGCACTTAGCATTGTTTGGAAGAAGCAACCTGACAGCAATAAATAATTTGCACCCAAAAAAAGTTGACACACACAGAACTGACTGGCCTTACCTTAGGGACTGGGAGGGTAGAGGTCAGCTGCTGCTTTCAAAAATGTGTGGAACCTGGTGTTGGGGTTGTGGAAGTGAATCTTACAGTAAGCTACAGCCAGGTAGCCTACAAAATTGTACTTCCTCCTGCCGAACCTGGGAGTGCTGGCTCTGAGTTCCCGCCACCTCCTCTCAATGGTGTTGGTGTGGGCACCGGTTTCCGGATCGACAAAGTTGAAGGAGTGGTTGACTGTCAAGTGCCTGTAGCCTTCGGTCCCGAGGCAATCGTAGGCCTTCCAGCAGTCTGAGACGACAGTCGTGCCAGGCAAAATTAAATCTTTAAATATGGTTACGAAAGTGGCGGTACTCCTGTCTTCCACAGCACAACGAAAAAGTCCCTGGTTTCTCTGCAGATGGCGCCAAACACCCACTGGCCATCAACTGCCCTGCTGACGTTGTACTTCCTCCTGCCAAACTTGGCTTCGTCAAATTCGACAGTCGTGCCTGGCCCACTAATCCTCCTGTTTTGCTTTATACACCAGTTGACTATTACCTCACACGCAAACTAGACCAGTCATTAATGGCAACATCGCTCAAGTTAAGTTCTGATCTAGCAGGAGAGTAAGAGAACCAGTTTGATACGCATATAAAGCAAAAGAAGAGGACAGTCTCAACGTCGAGGCAGGAACCAGAAAACCAGGTTTTCCAGAACAGCGACTGGTAAAAGCTACACCTCTTCTGCCCCTTCTTCTGCGCTGTAATGTAGGTCCTGTGACCCTGTCGCACCTAAATGCCCTCTTCTGCAGGTCGAGGTGACACTCCCTACCGCAGTGTGGACAAAAGCACTGTGTTTTTAGCAGGCTGTGATCTTGGAAAAGTTTAATTAGGCGTTCATAATTGCCTAAGTAATAGACAGAAAAGTTGCGGTAACTGAGATAGCAGTTAACGCAAGTCACTGGAAGGTATGCCGGGTTATCGGCTCAGACACACGCGACATGGACGGAAGGGATTCAGCCATTGTACTGAACAAGAAAGTGCAAAAATTGTATGTTTTAAGGCGTAGCCTGGGTAGCAGATAAGAGTTGTGGTGGGTTAAGGGGGGGATGGGATGCGGGGGATTTTGGTGCAAATGGATGTTGGGGAAGGGTTTACATGAGGGACTTGTGGGGGAAGGGGGAAACTTACACGGCGGTAACAGGAATGGTTCTTTTGAAAAAGCTTCACGATGGTTATGACAGTAAAGCAAAGAAACCAAACTGGGGTGTGAAAAATGTGTCTGGGCAAAATGCTCTTTTTGGGATACAGATACACTTTTGCCGTGTTCAATACTGGGTTGGCGTGTTAAATGCATTTCGCTGTGTTTAGTAGTGGCTTGGCGCGGTAAATGCATTTCGCCGTGTTTGGTAGTGGGTTCGGGGGGATGGAATCTCCCTTCGCTGTGTTCAGTACTATCCCGGGTGGGTACCTATGTTGCAACAAGTGTCAGTAAGTGCAACCAAGAACGGTGAAACTTATAAAGTAAACCTCAAAAACTTATATATGTTTTATTCTTTGCTGTGTTAAGTTATAGTTTGGGAGGATTATATGCAGGGTGTGTTAGTTTCATGCATAGGGAAAACATGTTAACAAGTTATTGCACTTGCCGGATGGGATATGAACCGTAACAGACATACCCATGCTCTGTCTTGTGAATAGGGTGGCCATTTCCAAATTCCCAAAAAGAAGGACAATTTTTTTATTTGCCAACACCAATTTTTAACCTAAATGAAACATGATTATTGAGGAGTTGAAATATAAAATGTTGTATAATGTATATTATATATATATATATATATATATATATATATATATATATATATATATATATATAAATATATATATATGTAATATATGTTACAGTCAACATGCGTAATCAGTGTAATGACTGAAATTTCAGTCATCACGCGTAATGCACTTAGGGACATTTGATCCCCCAGGAGCTAGTACTAAACACGGTGAAATACATTTGACGCCCCAGGGACTAGTACTTTAACCCGGCGAAACAGTGTAGGTGACTCACTGTTTCGCTGTGTTTATTACTAGCTCCTGGGGGATCAAATGTCCCTAAGTGCATTACGCGTGATGACTGAAATTTCATTCATTACGCTTAATGACTGATTACGCATGTTGACTGTAACATATGTACATATATATATATATATATATATATATATATATATATATATATATATATATATATATATATATATATATATATATATATATATATATATATATATATATACACACATACATACATACATAGCTTAATGGTAAATAATATTGCCAAGACCAGGAAGAACATTCTTTATTAAACAGCTTTCGAGGATAAAACCTCATCAGGCTGAAAAAACCGACAAGGACGAGAATCAATAAAATTACAATAAAATGAATTGTCATAATAAATCTTCAGCAAAAATACTAACCAAATATATAAAATGAACAAGTAGATACAAACTAAAAGGGTGAGGCGTAAAATAACGAAAAATTAAAAACACAAACATAAAAATATGAAAAAAAAATAAAAAGGTGAAATGTAAACAAACTACCACTCACAAAGTAAAATATTTAACGACCTAATTGAGTACCTACTATGAAATTACACGATAGCTAGTTGAATACCAGACGAGTTGTTGTTCAATTCCGGCTTCATCTTTTTAATAGTCAGCGACTCTGAAATTAAAAGGTCCAGTCTATTTGAACAAAAAGACAGTACCCGAAAATCCAGGTCAGTGAAAGGATGGTCCTGTGCTAAACTGTGTTCTCTAATGGCAGAAAAGGGTGGTTTGGAAAGAGGAAACCTAGTTCTAATAGAAAGACCTCTGTGTTCCAAAATTCTGTGTCTGAGGCAGCGGGAACTGGATCCCACGTATCGCAGACCACACTGCGAACAAGTGAACAAGTAAACGACACAGGAATTAAGGTCCACAGGCAGAGTAGGCTTCTCTCTCAAAAGTGATCTTATTGTAAAAGGATTACAGAAAACAAACCGGATACCAATTTGAGGGAAACTATGCTTAAGTATTTCTTGTAACTTTTTTCGGACCATATAGCTACTATGACCAAGGTAAGGCAATTTAATGTACTTTACATCTTTACTAGCAGTACTGTACACCGGTCTGGGACAAAACTTTTCATTTAAAAAAATTTTCAGAACTTTGTAAAATACAAAAATGGGATATGAGTTTTCAGAAAAATAATTCTGGAGGAAAACCATATATTGATGAAATAAATTAAAATCACAACAAACATTGTAGGCTCTATTTATCAAAGTGAGTATTGAGTTCATCTTATACAGCTTTGGCGAAAAACTGAGGTAATTCAATCCCAAGCCAGTAAAAGTACTTTTCCTATAGACAGAGGTCTCAAATTTGCCACTATTTCTGTATACCTGTACATCTAAAAATGACAACTTATTATCCTGTTCCGTCTCACAAGTAAAAGAAATGTTAGGGTGACGAGAATTAAAATATTCAAAAAACAAATCAACATGTGATAATTCCTTAAACACAAGGAAAGTATCATCTACATACCTACGGTAATACAAAGGTTTGAAAGCACTAGGGCATTCAGTTTTTCGCCAAAATGAACTCAATACGCACTTTGATAATTCTTTCAATGTGTATAGCAAATAAGCTTCTTGAGTCCAAAGAAGGACTAGATTTAATTTTTGATAAAGCTTTACAAATTACAGAAGCTACTGAAGTTAATGAAACAAACCGCTTTTTATGCAAGGTTGGGAAATGGGGGCCGAAGCACCATACATAAGACACTTCATGTAAACAAAGTCTACAGTAGACAATCTTTTCAGAAGAAAGGTGATATTAAACCAGTTAATAAAGCATTTAACAATGATAGGAGATGTTATAAGTGTACAAGTTATACCCATTTAGCTAATGTATGCAAATTTCGAGATAGTGAGTGTAGAACGTGCCATAGAATTGGACATATTGCTGTTGCATGTCGGCAAGGTAAAGTGTCGAAATCTCAACATCAAGAGGATGTAGGCTTAAATGAAGCAGTCAGCATCGTGAATGGAAGTCATTCGAAGCCAGATGTACCAGAATTATAGCGGCTTAATCGTAGCATTGCTAATAATGCCAGGTTGAACCCTGCTAGGCCTAATATTAATGAAAATTATCATATTTTTGGAATAAATGATGTGCTGAAAGTAGGTGCTAAAACTGATTTGATGTTACATAACAGTAATAAATATTTTGTTAATATGAATTTGAATAATGTTGACATTGATTCTGAATTAGATACAGGTGCTGCTGTCACTTGTTTTGGTGAATACACATTTAAGAAATTTTGTATTTCTGCAGAAGGGTTACAGTCTATTGACTTTCCTCTTACAGACAATAAACAACCATTGGAAATTTTTGGCGTTACAATGGTTATGATAAAATAATGTTCACAGTGCAAAAAGTTACCTATTGTGGTTATTAAAGGGAATCAGGCTTCATTGTTAGGTAGAAATTGGCTGAATGAAATAAAGATGGATTGGCCAAATATTTTTAGCCTTAAGTCTACTGTACATTCCATAGATAAGGGATCCGATGAGACTGTACAACTTTTGAAGAAATATGAGAGCATATTTGAAGCTGGGTTAGGATGTTTAAAAGATTTTGAAGTATCCTTAAAGGTAAAATCTGATGCTTTGCCAGTGTATAAACATGCTAGAAGAGTTCCATGTTATTTAAGGGAGATGGTGGAGAAAGAATTGCAAAGATTGCAAGACATTGGTGGTAATTAAACCTGTTGATTTCTCAGAATGGGCAAGTCTTACAGTTAGTATTGTCAAGTCAGATGGTAAAAATGTTAGTATTTGTGCTGACTTTAAGGAAACTTAAAATCCTGTTTGTGGTATTGATTCTCACCCATTATCTGTTCCTGAATATATTTCTGCCACTTTAGGTAGAGGTAAATCCTTTACTAAACTTAAGTCATGCTTATCATCAACTGAAATTAAGTGTTGAGTCCCAGAAGTACATGTTATTAATACCCATAAGGGATTATTTGCTTTTACGAGGTTACAGTGTGGATTAAGTAGTGCTGTTGGTATTTTTCAGAGTAATGGAAAATGTTCTTAAAGATATATCCTATATTGCTGTATATTGAGACGATATTGTTATTACAGGTCGTGCTGAAGATGATCATTTGAAAACACTTGAATTAGTTTTGCATAAACTTTGTTCTAGTGGTTTGGATTTTAAAGAAGGATAAATGTTCATTCATGAATAAAGAATTCAACATTGAAGTCATAAGTTAGATGCTGAAGGAGTACATGCTTCTGATGAAAAAGTTAAGGCTATTGATCAGTTTCCTGTACCCATGAATAAGCAAGAATTGAGTACTTTTAATGGGATGGTTAAGTACTAATGTAATGACACCATTGTATACTGTAGAAGAGATAGGCCAGACATGTCTTGGGGAGAATGAGAAAATTATGCATTTTAAAGGCTAAGGAATTACTTAAATCTAATACTTTATTTGTACATTACAATCCTGACAGACCATTATTCTTGACTTGTGATGATAGTTCTTTTGGTCTTGGAGCAAGAGAGCGAAGATGGTTCATTAAAACCATTGTCATATGCTTCCAGAACATTAACCAGATCAGAAAAGAATTATAGTCAGACTGAAAAAGAAGGTTTAAGTGTAATTTGGGCAGTTGATAAATTTCATAAATACTTGTATGGCAGGAAGTTTGAAATATGGACTGACCGTAAACCCTTACTAGGTTTGTTGGGAGGAAGTAAAGCAGTCCCCCATATAGCCTCTGGTTGAATCATTAGATGATCATTAGTTCTTTCTGGTTATGACTATAAACTGAAGTATAGACCAGGTTGTAAAATTCCAAATGCGGATTATCTGTCAAGATTTCCTTTGCAAACTAATGAATGTAAACCTTCGAATGTAGGAGAGGTTTTGTGACTTGAACATGTTGATACTACGAATGTTAATTCCTCTGATGTACGCAGATGAACTGATAGAGATCCTGTACTATCTCAAGTAAGGTTATGTATTCTGAATAGTTGGAATGATAATTTTGAATCAAATGAAGATTATAAACCAAATGTTAGTAGAAAAATGAACTTACAGTGTTGCAAGGTTGTATTTTATGAGGAAATAGAAATGTTGTACTGCCACAAGGACAAGATAAGGTTACTGATGAGCTTCATGACACTCATCCAGGTATTGTGAAAATGACAAACTCAGCTCGATGTTGTGTGTGGTGGCCTCATATTGAAAAAGTTTTAGAGAGGAAGGTAAATTAATGCAGAATGTGTCAACGGTACGTCACTGTACTCTTGGTAAGCAGCCGTTGCATCCTCAGGAGTTTCCTAATAGACCTTGGTCTGTTACACATATAGATTAGGCTGAACCTATAGAAGGACAGGTGTTTTTAGTTGTAACTGATGCATATTCTAAATGGCTCGAAGTTATTCCCACTCATGGTTGTACTTCTAATGTTACATTGTCTAAATAGGTATTTTGTACATCTGGATTACCAGATGTAATGGTGAGTGACAATGCCACAGCTTTTGCTAGTGAAGAATTTCAGAGTTTTGTGGCTAAGAATGGAATTCATCACATTGCTAGTGCTCCATATCATCATTCTACAACTGGGTTAGCTGAAAATGCTGTTAAAACCTTAAAACTACTTTGAAAAAATGTGAGGGAAGTAAGGATGAAATTTTGCGTAGATTTGTGTTCGATTATCGTATCATGCCTCACTTCACAACTGGTATTCCTCCTTGTGAACTTATGGTTAAAAGAAGATTGAAAACAAGATTTAATTTACTGAGCCCTGATTTAAATGATCATGTTGTAAAAATACAGGAGGCCCAAGCTAAAAATTACAAAGGTAATATGGAAGAGTTGCAGAGAGATTTGAAGATGGTGATCATGTATATTTTAAGAATTATTCCAGTGCAGGACCAATTAACAGTCAGTCCGGGGATTGTGGAAGAGTGTACTGGTCCCTCTTCATATAAAATTATTAGTAGTGATGGAGATGTTATACATAGACATTTTGATCAAATGTTTGAACAAGTGAAAGCCTCTTGTGAGATTGAAGCTAATGCTAATTTCAGTGATGCTAATGAGGGTCTTGAACAATCTCAATCCTTATCTAACTCTGAATCCAATTTTCAACTGATTGAAAATAGTGGAACTTGATTTGTGATTGCATATAATTTTACAAGTACTTGTTTATGTTTGTCAGAGATACAGTACCATATTATTTTTACATTTTTGCTGAACTGAGTGTAGGTTCTTTCTTAAAACATGGAGGGGTGTGATATATATTGAAACATTACTATTCCTTACTAAGAAGCAATACTCTTGTGATGATCTACCCTGTACCTTGTGTATGACTGTAGGCCAGAGCAGTAGAATAAATCTATAAAATGTAATAATAGCTGGAAAGGGACGTCGTTGGATAAGTTTCAGCCACTTAAGACATCAAGTAGGCAGGGACAGAGGCTATTGCCCGCACATTGGTGGGATGGGCATTTACTTTTCAAAAACCTTTAAAAAGCAAGGAAGGAAGGAAGGAGAGAGACAGAAAAGAAGCAGAGGAGTGAGGTCGAGGGCCTCACCAGTTGTGGGTTGTTAAGATTCAAGAAAGCAAGGCTCATACTTCGATTCACTTAATTGTAAATGATATGTATATTTTAATTAGTGTGTTAATGAAGTAAGAAAGCCGCACAGTGTCTTCCTAAACCTCCTGGGACTCAAACGCTACTATAACAAACAAAGCCAGAAACCATAAAACAATTATAAAGGAAATAATAAACTCCTTTACTTGGGCAACGAATAAAATAAACAATAAGAAAGGAACATCATAACATTTGAAGGTGATCAAAACATTTCATTGGTGACATAATATCATCACAAAAATATGGACGCTTCTTAATTTAGTCTCCTCATTTCTTGCAAGCCTACGTGCTTATACACTACAAGTTGTGTTCTTGCACTTTTGTTAAAAATGCTAATTTTGTGCAGATGCTTATTACTGAGATTATAATATTTGTTTAGCAAGATGTTAGTGAAATTCTCTAATACTTAAATATATTTAAAGGAATGTCAGATGCGACACCCTTTGAAGTATTGTTTGTTCGAGAGATTAGCAGCTGATCAAGATGACCAAGATTATGTCATGTTCTACTATCTGGGGAGGGGAGAGAGAGTGTATGTGTGTGTGTGTGCCAAAACCTTTGAGAGCGGGTGATGAATGCATCAAAAGTGCTTGTGGTTGGTGAAGTTAGAAAAGGCAAGACAAGGCAAGGAAAGTCTCAGGCCTCGAGTCATCTCATGCAGATAAAAAGAGAAGTCTCAGTTCAACATTAACCTTGTAGTGTTTTGGCCTAAGAGAAGAGCCGTTCAAAAGCCAATTCCCGACTCCCAGTACAAGAGTACAATTGGGCAGAAGTTATTGTTACCTCCTGGATACAGTTGTACAAATATCAAAAATAATCCTTATATTTTTATATTTGTTATGATGTTTTAATATACGTGGTATAAAGCCACTTCCACACATATTGTGATAATAATGTAGGATGGTAAAGAGGGTTCATAACTTGGAAGTCTTTGGAGAGAGGAAAGGAGAATACCTAGAAATCCTAGCTAGTTGGCGGGACTATTAAAATGAAAGAAAATTAGGATCAAGGAAGTGTGATGCTGCACATATACAGTATATGACTGGCACGTTGTTAATGAACCTCCTGTGTAGCTACAGTATATGAAGCTGCTGCTGCTACTGAACTTTTGAGCTGCAGTTACGGGAAGAATATTTCAAATGGCGCTGAGCTGTTGATTGAATTACTATGGCACATTTTGTTTCTTGCTAATCAAGAGGCCCTGCCGGTAGAAGTGTTGTTTATTCTGACAACATTGAAGAATACATCTGTCAGTAATTATTCATATGAGGAAAAAGAGGCAGACCCTCACCTAGCTCTCAACTGTCTCCTTTGTGTCAGCAGCCAAACGCTTGAAAACTCAAGCTTGGAATAAAGTTCAGTGGTCTCCTGACCTCTCGTGCATTCACCTCAAACATCCAGACACATTTACAGACACCTAATTGAATGCTTAGACAGAAATATAAAACAAAGCATTCCAAAATCCTCATCATATTAAAAGTGAATTTCCAAATGAATTATGAAATATGGAAGAGAGAGATGGAGTTAAATATTATAAAATATGAAAACCAGAAAAAAAAAAATGTTCTTTAACTGAACCGTCTTAATGTGCAGTAAAGTAATATGCACTTCGAAAGCAACGTCTTCAACTGTCCTCGCACCGAAAGGTTGCAGGAAATATGTTGCCATAGCAACTATCATGTCCTTGGATGTATATAAACTGATACTGAAAATAGAGCGTTCCTCTATTTTGTGAAACAAAACCTTTATGGAGGAAGAACAAATTTTACAGGCATAAACCTTTGCACTTGTTTCTCTCTCTCTCTCTCTCTCTCTCTCTCTCTCTCTCTCTCTCTCTCTCTCTCTCTCTCTCACACATACACGCAAATAAATGTGCAATATGCAGTCTCACACACAGACAAACGCATATGTATACGTATTTATACACATATATATATATATATATATATATATATATATATATATATATATATATATATATATATATATATATATATATATATATATATATATATATATATATATGTATATATATATATATATATATATACATATATATATATATATATATATATATATATATATATATATATATATATAAATATATATATATATATATATGTGTATGTTGGAGTTTCTTAGGAATTCTAGATTTTTTCAAGGATGCATTTATAAGGTTCCTTGCACGAATTGCAAGTGTTGTTATATAGGACAATCTGGCAAGGGATTGGAAGTAAGAATTAAACAACACAGATCATTTAGTGTGAGAACAGGACAAATGTCGAATACCTTATTTTTACACATTATCAGTTTTTATTATAGGTTACATTAGGATGGGGATACTTATTTTATATTGTAACAATATATCTCGAAGAAATGTAATTGACTCTTTGATCACGGCAACTTACTGAATGTAAGCCAGGTTATGTACAAACTGGGTGCCATTGTTGTCACAGAGATTTTTAGGTTTGTTTCTTTGTAATCACCTGTTGAACTTTCTCTACGTCCTGTGCTGTTTGAGGTCGTTTCCATGATTTTAGATCTATTTGTTTTCATTTTTTCAGCTTTTATGTTGACTCTGTAAGTCACTTTGTGTTTTCAACATTGCACCTTGAACATTTGTTGAAATGGCACAAAAGCACTTGGTACACCTTTCTTTCATTTATTTTTTTCTCTGGCATCACCGGAGTTTATTGTCGCTTGCTGTATAGTGACACACACACATACACATATAAATACACACACACACACACACACACACACACATATATATATATATATATATATATATATATATATATATATATATATATATATATATATATATATATATATATATATATATATATATATATAAAAGTTTTTCTTGTATGCAGATTTCGTTGAATTCGATATCTTTTTGGTTGTCGATCAGCTTTTTATTAGTTTGATGAGTAGGTGAAATTGTAGACTATGAGCGTGATTATCTTTATTACGGTCTATGGTCGTGCCAGTGAAATGGTATGGGCGAATGAAAGGATAACAGGCGAGGTCACAAACCTCCTTGAGCCCTAAGGCACCCGTCAGTAGGAGAGAAAGAACGATAGTAGCGAGTCCTGGCAAGTGGTAGATAGCCAGTAAGGTATTACGGAGATTTAATATCGTATTTAACTTACTTTGAAAGAAAAGGGGGGAAAAAGCATCTATCTTTTAGGGGTAGGGATCGATGGAGGAGAAAGGAAGATTATTTAGTTTTAGAAAAAGTGGTTTTTTTTTCCGCTGCAGCTGAAGGGAAGACGTGAGGTTGTGTTCGTCTCTCAGGGAGAACCGTCCGTTGTCAGAGCATTTGATTAATGGAACTTGGACTGTGTTTGCTCCACTAACGAGGACTGTAGAATATCAGAGTATAATTATGTTTTTTTGTCTCCCTTTAGACGGCCGTGACGAGTAGAGGTAACAGCTTAAGTGATAGTTGAATAACTCGGCCGTTAGAAGTGAGGCACAGTGGCGAAGGTATGGGAGTCCACGGTGGTCCCGGCGCCCCCAAAGTTGAAATTCCCTTTGTAGCTAAACTTGAATCCTTTGGTGGTCAAAAGCAGATTTATAGTTATAGTTTTTAACACAAACGACATGTCTGTTCACGATATTGTGATCCAACTTAATGTTACCAACTTATGTATGAAGTTGCAAAGTCCCCGCTCAACACGTTCTCTGTGGAGAACATCCCGTTTTCTGCGGTGCCTTTCCATGACCTAAGGTCGAGTGGAATATATATTTATTATCATAATTATAAACTATGTATATGTTGTTTTTCCGAGCAATCATGTTATTTATTTTATATGTCAGACATTGTTTATCACTATGTTCTCTGTATGAAACTGTCCTGTTTTTTAAGGAACTAGTTTGACCTCAGGTCACCTGTAAATCTTTGTACCAGCGTCTCTGCGCACTACGCAGACGTCCGCATCCCACTTTATAAGCAGCTATTTTTTATCAATAAATCAGCAGTACTTGTCTCCCTGCTCATTATTTCGCACCTCTCTCACAGTGGTGACCCCCGGAATGGTTCCCGGAAGCCATTAACAGACCCAAACGGTGACTTAAGTCTTGGCCCAATGAACCTAATCCGCGCCCCTAACGGACTAACTACGGCACTCTAACAAAGCGTTCAGGCGTTAACTGACCCTCGTCGGCAGGTCGCCAATGTCATTATTGGACCCACACGACACGCTCCCCCAGCGTGTATTGGCTTGAGTGTTCCCACACTCCAAGTGAGAGCGCGAAGAGAGCATGGACGGAGACATTCCCAACCATGTACAAATTACCGTGAACCTCTCGGAGGTAGACACCTCCCTCTCGCAACCCCCTCCCATGCACACCTCCACACCGGTACTGGCACCCACGCAATGGCCCCCCTGATGGACCAACCAAAGACAGCCCTTAACATAAGGCTGCTGCCATTCACCAGGGAGAATGCAGCGTCTTGGTTCTATAGAGTCGAGGGGCAATTCAGAATAGCAGGCCTGACTGACGAGGTGTTGAAGGCGGACATTGCCATTAACGCCCTCCGGGAGGGATTTATAAGATTGCCCCATGGTTGATGATGACGTTGGTCCCTACCATCTTCCAAGAACTGAAATCCACTCTCATCGAGACCTGCTCCCTGCCAGTCTCCGAGAGAGCTGCCCACTCCCTCAACCTTGCCCTCAACCCCCGGCAGGAGGGGAAGCCTCTTAGAAGTGTGGCACGTCCTCCAGGACCTCCTCCTCCTCCTCCCCCCTGAGACTGACAGCAGTGGCAGGCACAAGTAAATCAGTCTGTCATGGGAGATCTTCCTGTGGCAGCTACTGCCAGAGGTCCGTGGGCAGATCACAGACACATACACCCTGCCGGTTGAGGACCTAATCAGGTTGGCGCAGCAGCTGATGGACTCCATGAAGGCGGCCAAGCGGGTGACCACACCCGCGCACTCCGCCAACTGCCTCCTGCCGGAGGACCCCACCACGGAGCCTGTCAACTCCTTTGGGCAGAAAAGGTTGTCCCACCAGCAGAAAAGGGAAGGGCCTGGGCTATGCTACTTCCACCGGAGGTTCGGGAGAGCCACCCGGAAGTGCGAAGCCCCCTGCCCTTTCTTCCCTTCAAAAAACAGAGGATGCAGCGGCCAACCCCAAAGACCGCTGGCAGCAACAACAAAAATACCCAAGGGCCCCTTACCAGTAGGGTTCTACGTCCGCTATGCAATCTCCGGCAGGATTATGTTGGTTGACACTGGAGCCATGCATTCGGTGTTTCCACCTTCAGGAGAGGACCTTAGACGTCCACCGGACCCGACTACCTGCCTGATGGCTGCAAACGGGTTTCCCATCCTCTCCTATAGCACCAAGCTCCTGTCAACTTCCATCCTTGGCCAGAGGTACAATGGGAGTTCATCATCAATGTCAGGACTCCACTCCTGGGGCAGACTACCTCGCCCACTTCAGTCTGGCAGTTGACGTCGGCTGCAAACGCCTGCTAGACACCCAGTCCTGCCGGTCCCTGCCCTTGTCACCAGGCCCCAGGGAGCCCGCCATCTGTTCCATCGCGCCCCACCAGTATGGTTCCCTCCTGAAGGAGTTCCCAGAGGTCTTCAAACCTGAGCTCCACCAGATGCCCGGGACTCCTGCCAGACACGGGATATACCACCATATTAAGACATAGGGCCCCCAATACATGCGAAGTTCCGATGGCTTCCCCCGCAGCGCCACCTTCAGGAGGCCAAAAAGGCCTTCGCATAGATGGAAAGGATGGGCATATGCAAAAAGAGTCGCAGCCCGTGAGCTTCCCCTCTTCACATGGTGCAGAAAGCAGATGGCACCTGGAGGCCCTGCGGTGACAACAGGTGGCTGAACCTGGCAACAGAGTCGGACCACTACCCCCTGCCAAACATGCAGGACCTGACGGCCTCTTTCCACGGGGCCAGGATATTCTCCAAAATGGACCTACTAAAATCTTATTTTCAGGTCCCAGTAGCTCCGGAGGACATCCCCAAGACTGCCATCGTCACGCCCTTCGGGCCCTACGTCCACCTTCAGCTTGAGGAATGTGGGCGCAACCTTCCAGAGGTTGATGGACAGCATCCTTGGGGACCTGGACTTCATCATGTTGATGATATCCTAATCTTTTCAAGATCTCGGGAGGAACACCTGCGGCACATACAGGTCCTGCAGCGCCTGCAGGAAAATGGCCTTGTTGTCAGGTTTGACAAGTGTACTTTCAGCATCGAAAAGGTGGAATTCCTGGGCCAGAGATATCCCCTAAGGGCACCTGCCTAATGTCAAGCCGTCAAGAAGTTTCCACCCCTACCCCCCATCAGGGCTGTACAAGAATTCCTTGGGATGGTCAACTACTACAGAAGATTCATCCTGGGGATCGCTCACACCATGGCCCTCAAGGGACATCCAAAATCCTTAGTGTGGGGCCCCGACCAGCAGAAGGCCTTCCTCCTGACGAAGGCCGCCCTCGTCAAAGCAACATCTCTGGCCCAACAAAACCCCAACACTCCCCCCCAGCTGACGACGGACACCAGCGACGTCACATGCGGAGCTGCCCTGGAACAAGTCATTAGGGGGACCCCTCAGCCCATTGCCTTCTTCAACAGGAGGCTTAGCCCCACTGAGTCCCGCTACAGCACCTTCGACCGACAACTCCTCGCAGCATACCAGGTGGTAAGGCACTTCAAGTTCCTCCTGGAAAGAATGCCCTTCACAGTCTGGACTGACCACCAGCCGCTGGTCCACACCTTCACGAAGTTGGGAGACGCATACACCTCGTGGCCATCGCGGAATTCACCTGCACCATCAAATATCTCCCTGGCAGGAAGAACCCAGTAGCTGACGCCCCCTCTGGGATCAAGATCGACTCAGTACCTAGGACCTCGCCCAGCGAACAGGCTGCCCCGACCCCCCACCTACCATACAGCTGTCACGTCGCTGAAGTGGAAGGATGTGCCCTTCAGCTCAGGAGGATCGACATTACTGAGTGACATTAGCACTGGACGTGGCCCCCCCTGGTGCCCACCTCCAGGCATCGGTGGGTCTTCGACATCATCCACAGCCTATCCCACCCCTCCGGAAGGACAGCAGCCAGACTGCTGACGGAGATGTTCGTCTGGATGGCATATGGAAGGACGCGACGGCCTGGGTAAGGCAGTGTATGCAGTGTCAAGCCAGCAAAGTAGAACGGCACACTGAATCTGGCGTGGGCAAGTTTCCCCAGCCAAAGAGACTCTTCAGGCACATCCATGTCGACGTAGTGGGTCCTCTTCCCCCATCAGGAGGAGCCAGATACCTTCTAACAGTCGTTGACTGCTCCACCAGGTGGCCCGAAACTACACCCATGGAAGAAGCCACCTCCAGTGCATGCACGGAAGCCCTCCTCTCCAGCTGGATCAGCCGGTTTGGTGTCCCAGACCACATAACAACAGACAGAGGACCCACTTTCCTGCCCGATCTGTGGACTGCCCTGACACGCCTAATGGGGACCACTCACCACAGCACCACTGCCTACAACCCTGCAGCCAACAGAATGGTGGAAAGGTTTCACAGGTCTCTAAAGGCGTCCCTCATGGCTTATTGCTCCTCCGAGAATTGGAAATACCAGCTGCCCTGGGTCCCCGTCGGGTTAAGAACCGTGCCCAGAGCCAACAGTGACCTCTCCTCGGCGGAAAAAATCTACGGGGAGACCCTGGTAGTCCCAGGGGAGCTCATTGCAGAGGACAGGGACGACATAGGGATGCAGAGGCTCCGTGACAGGATTGGAAAGTTCGCCCCCTGCCAAAGGACATTCACCGACAGGGCATCCCCCTTCATGCCCCCGAGCTACCCTCCACCACCTGTGTCTTCATCAGGAACGATGCCGTGCACCCACACTTAACCAGACCCTACAGAGGACCTTTCCTTGTACTGGAAAGAAACAAGAAGGCATTCTGAGTAGCTGTCCACGGACGGGAAGACTGGATATCCATAGATCATCTCAAACCTGCATTCCTGGAGGAGGACGTCAGAGGCGGTCCCCAAAGCCTCCTGCAGGTGTGGCACCCCCAAGGACAACCCCGCATGCAGGAAAGAGGCGTGGGCTTCCCCGGAAAACCCAGAAACCAGACAAGAAAGCACCCCAACAAACAGCTCCAGAGGGCGCCAGGAAGGCGACCACCCCCTCCAGTTGACATCCAGGAAGCGAGGCCCCCCCTCTGTCGCCCCGGCAGATACCTGCTTTGATCAGACGTTACCTCCATCTTGTGGGGGGAGTATTGTAAAGTCCCCGCTCAACACGTTCTCTATAATGAACATCCCGTTTCCTGCGGTGCCTTCACGTCGACATGGGGTCGGCGAAAACACATGCTACCATCATATTTGTAAATTATGTATTTTATTGTCTTTCCGAATGATCATGCTTTATGTACATGTAACGAAGTATTTTTGTAACACATCAGACATTATTAATCACTATGTTTTCTGTATGAACCCGTCCTGTTTTTTTTGTAGAGAAATAGTTTGATTCCAGGTCACCTGTAAATCTTTGTACCCGCAGTCTCTGCGAAGCAGGTACAGATGTCCGCACGCCGCTTTATAAGTGGCTCGCTTCATCAGTAAACTACTTGACAGGCTACTCTAGGAGCAAGAGCCCGTGCTGGCACAAGGCCAGCTAAATCTGAAACAACAACATCAGTAAACTAGCAGTAGGCCTGTTTTCCTGCTCATTATTTCGCACCTCTCTCACAGTAGCAGCAAGATATAACCATTTAAAGCAAACGGTTAGCCAGCTGTATTATTAACCCTCTGCCTCGGGCCACCATGTAATAATTGGCGACGAAATTTGGTAGCCAAAGGCAGAGGAAAATGGTATGGCAGCCTGTTTTTGGGTCTTGATGGTTTGTTCATCTTCTGGAGTGCCGAGTAGCCCATCACTTAGCCTATGCTGACCGGGAGAGAAGACCGCCTTGGCAAGATAACAGATGAATTGTTTGCAGTGGCTTACGTTTTTTTATGTAATCATATGGAAGTGTATCTTCGTTCATAGCCTATTATGGTAGCAGTATGCTTAAGCTACTGTGTTTTTGCTTGTCCTTTTGATTTGTCATGTGGCCTGGATTAGGTTATGCTGCTTTTGCTGTGACGGTTACATCCATTTTAGCCTGAAAGAATACTTCACACCGTGATCAGCATCTCTCAAAAATGCTTTTTTCTGGCTTCGTACATTAAGGTAATAAGGTCTGGTTGCTTACAGATTGTTGTATTATGTTACTGGCACGTATCCTGCAAATATGTTCATTAAATAATTCAGGAACCTGCAGTAATGGTTTTGATCAAGCCAAATTAATTACCGTTGATTTATATGTAATAAGTCTGGTACCGAAGTGTTAGTGGATATGGCTATTCCACAGATTAAAATTGATGCATTTAACCCCTCCAAAACTTCTTTTGAATTGTGGCTGATTTTATTGGAAGCAAATTTTGCTTATATGTCTATAACTGACAGTGTTAAAAAGAAAAATGGTCGTTGGTGTCTGTTGGTACGGAAGTGTTTGCAGTTCTAGGTAATATATGTGCATCAGATTTGCCACATACTAAAACACATGAACAGTTGGTTCTGCTGATGGCACATTTTGATATTAAACCTAGCTACCACAGAAGTTTACTTGCTTTCCAGCAAAGGAGGAGGGTCTTTGAAAGATTTGCATGCTGACCTGAAATCTTTGGGCAAAAGATTGAGTTTGGTACACAGGTTAAAGTGCTGGAGTGAGGGACCAGTTGTTTATGGCTTTAGAGCATGAAGTTTATTTTGCCAAATTTGGTTGCTGAAAACGTAGATTTAAAGTTCATGACCTCTACTCATATTTTTGAAAGGGTTTTGAATTTAGAGAAAGTTTTTGCTTATGAAAAGACTCTCCTGTACAACAAGTAAAGTAATTTTTTAAGAAAACTGTTTCTTGTAAACGTTGTGGATACCCTCATGATAGTGTGAAATGCCATTTTAAAGATAGGATATGCAATCAGTGTCAGAAAAAGGGCCATTTGAAACTAGTTTGTATAACTGTTGTAAGTAGTAGTAAAAGTGATGTACAGAAGAATGGGTATAAATCTGTAGTACATAAAAAGAGGAAAAGTGTTAAAGCAATTGATGTTGTAACTGTTCTGAGTGACAGTGAAGATAAACTTTTATCGGTTACCACTGTTCATGCTTTAAAAGATGAATTAAGGTGACAATTAGGGACCAAATTGTTCCTTTTGAGGTTGATTCTGGTGCTGCAGTTGACACTATAAGTGAAGATTGGGCTCACACCCTAGGATTACCTATTGAAGATTGTAAGAAACATTTAAAGGCATGTGATAATGTTGACATAAATGTGTTGGGTAAGGTTTCTGTAGATGTTGCTTATAATCATCATAATGTCAGTCAGATTATTATATGTTGTTGGAAATAAGAATTCAAATCTCTGTGGTAAAGATTTGGATGGGTAAAATTGGTATTTAATTGATGGGCATAGTTATTTCATCTAAAGTAAATAAGATTAATAGAAATGTTCAGGATTTGTTTGATAAATGCGAGGTGGACCATAAGAAACCAGTTGTAGGTTTGGTTGCCAAAATTCATATGAAAGGTGATTCAATACCTAAGTTTAGAAAGCACAGAACTGCTCCTTTTCATTATAAGTCTATGCTCGAAGATGCTTTGCCGACTTGGGTTATTGATGATATAATTGTCTGTCAGTTCAACTGAATGAGCAGCTCCGATTGTTACGGTTATGAAATATGATAACTGTTCTTATTTGTGGTGATTTCAAGGAACTGAATCAATGTCTAGATTGTGATCAGTATCCATTGCCAAAGATTGATGAATTATTACCAGAGATTGGCAAAGGGAAAATATTTTCCACAGTTGATTTAAAAATGCTTACTTACCAGTGGATGAAGAGAGCCAGAAGTACTTGATAATTAATACCCATAAGGGTTTGTTTAAGTTTAAAAGATTACCTTTTGGCCTTTCTTCTACCCCTGCTATTTTTCAAAGGTTTATTGCTGGTTTGTTATCAGAGGTGGATGGTGTGGTGCATATTTAGATGATGTAATTATCAATGGAGAAACTGAAGAGGAGCACGACCTTAGATTTAGTAAAGTTTTTGATATTTTGCAAGAGCATAATATTCAGATTGATAAGAAAAAGTCTGCTGTCAGGGTATTTTCATTAGAATATTTGGGGCACCATATTTCTGATGTTGTCAGACCTCCTGCTAAAAAGGTTCAAGCTATATTAGATGCTCCGTCTCCCACTTCTGTTGCAGAAGTTCAGTCATTTCTTGGTTTGGTTACGTATTACTGTAAGTTTATCCAGAATTTCTCTAGTGTGCTCCATTGTATGACCTGTTGAAAAAGAATGCAAATTTCAAATGGAGTAAAACTGAACAAACTGCTTTTGAAACTTTAAAAAAAGATTTGGCTGAAAGTCCATTGTTGTGTAATTATGATAGAGAAAGTTCATTGATTGTGGAAGTTGATGCTTCACCCATTGGAGTTGGTGGTGTTTTGTTGCAAGTTGATGGGAAAGAGGCTTCTGTATATTCCGTTAGTAAAAAACTTACATCAGCTGAACGGAACTATGCTCAGATAGATCGAGAAGGCCTTACATTAGTTTTTGTTTTAAAACAGATTTAGATATTTCTTACTTGGTAGGAAGTTTGAAGCTAGGACTGACCACACACCATTACTTGGCTTATTTGGTAAAGGAACGTCAGATTCCATACCAAGCCAATGCACGTATTCAGCGTTGGGCTTCACTGTTATCTCGGTATGATTTTGACCTTGCCTATAAGGCAGGCAGAGAGAGTAGTTGCCTGTTAAGGATGATAGTGAGTTTCATACCCCTGTTGAATATATTAAGCTGGTAGAAGCAGTAGATTTTGATGATATTTCTTTTGAGGTTATCAGAAATGTATTAGAAGGGATGAAGTTTTAAATCAAATCATTCAGAGTATTAAGTTTGGTTGGTCTAAAGGGGATTCAAGATTGTCTGAGTTTGGCTCCGTGAAAACTGATCTTAGTTTATGTGATGATGTAGTACTGTATAGAAACAATTGTCATACCCACGCTATTGAGGTGTAAAGTGTTGGATCACTTACATAGTGGTCATAATGGTATAAAATGTCATGAAGGCAGAAGCTAGGAATTGGGTTTGGTGGCCTAAGATTGATCAAGATATTGCAGAGGGTACAAAAAGTGTCATATTTGTTATACTAATTACCAACCAAATCAAGCTCCTGTTCTTTCTTGGCCGTCACTTGGTAAAGTGTGGTCTAGATCACACATAGATTATGCTGGACCTGTGGCTCATAAGTATTTTCTTTTGATTATAGGTGCATTTTCTAAGTTTATGGATGTCCATGTTACTTCCTCAACGACATCAAATGTTACTGTTGAGTTGCTTAGGAAAACCTTTTCTAATTTTGGTATTCCAGACGAAATATTTTGTTTCTGAAGAGACTAAGGCTTTTTATAAGAAAAATGGTGTATATCTTATAACTCCTGCACCATTTAACCCTTTATCAAATGGATTAGCTGAGCGAGCTGTGAGGACTTTTAAAGAAGGCTTGAAGAGGTTTAAGAGTGGATCTTTAAACACTAGGCTTTGTAGACTCTTGTACAATTACAGAAAAAGTTCACATTCTAGTGCTGGAAAGTCACCTGCTGAACTGCTGTTTGGTTGTTCCTTTAAGACAATCAGTTAAAGTCCATTCTAAGAGAAATAAAGGCACTTAAGTTTTGTCAAAGAAATGGTCCTCTCAGGAAACTCCTAAGTATAATGTTGGAGATGCAGTGTTCGCAAAAAATTTTGGAAAAGGAGAGCCCTGGGTTGAGGGAAACTTTTCAGAAGTTTTAGGAGTAAGAAATTATTTTGTGTAAGTTCATAATTTTGGAAATATGTTATGGAAGAGACACCTTGATCACTGAATGCCTAGATTTACTAGTAACCTTGTTAATCCAAGAGGATGCTTTCTCATGTTTCTTCTAGTAGTGTAGATGAATTTTGTAACGATAAACTAACTACCTGCAGCCTCAGAAGGTTGTGTAGAATCTTCTGATAATGATGTACCATGTACGTACTGTTCAAAAGAACGAGAGGGATGTATCGCGTGTACCCCATACTGCAGTTTTAAGGAGACCAAGCAGAGTTGTTAAACCCCCTGATAGATTGAATTTGTGAAGGTTTATTTTTTGTTCATGATGGGATTTCTTGATGCTTATTGTTTAGTTTTGTCTTATCTTGGGGAAGGAACTGTTTTGTATAAACCTTGCATAGAATATTGCGCATGTTGAAGCTCTGCTTGTCTCTGGTGCATTGTGGGGATAGGGGGAGAAGCTCACCAATTTTGGTAGCAGCAAGTTATAACCATTAAAGCAGTGTTTCTTAAACTTTCTTGTGCAGCGGATCCCTTTTACTAAAATTGCCCATGTAGTGGACCCCTTATTATGATAATATCCCTCTTGGGTTTAAAAATGTTTTTAGGGTTGTAGGATGGTTGATTGTGTGTGATGTATGTTGTCAGGAGGAGCGGATCTTGGCGCCAATGTTTCCCGCATCTGCACCTTAAAATAAGTCACGCCTCTGTACTGATTGGACATGTAATAAAGTGCACTGGAGTGTCCCACTGGTTTCCTTCTGCCTCTAACATGGCGCAGTGAGTAGGATGTTGTAAAAGGATAAGGATGTCTTGAGGAAGACCGTCTTTCACGACAAGGAGGGCTTCGACGATCCTCCAGGGTGCCCACAGTACTCCCGTTGGAGTGGCGCCAAGATCACCAGCTCTTCAAATGTGGTTGCGAAGGGCGAGATGTTGTTGGGAAGCCCTTAATGACCGCTTGGCTACAATGGCGAGTGGCTTGTGTCTGCAGAGCAGTCCCAGGGCCCAAACCCCACCACTACCAGAGAAGTGTGCTTTGGAAATGTCGTCGGCCTCCTTCAGGACTTGGAAACGGTCCATGACACAGTGGCTTAGGCTATGATAAGTTCAACCAACGGATGCAGTTCAACACATTAGGCTTCACTGCACCCCAGAGTTGCAACGTACACTGGATGCCAGGTATAGTGATGCACAGTGGGCTAATTTGTCTCCAGAAGGGCTTTGGATGCTATACTTCTGCGTGCTTGAACCAGGCCGTGCATTGATGAGTTTTTGTGTATATGCAAGGACGTGAGGAGTCAATTAGTGAATATTTTGCAAAGTGCTCTCAAAAAGCCATGGATTGTGGCTTCCAGTGTCCTAGCTGTCATAGGCGATTTGTCCGAATATATGCTTATTAGGAAGCTTATGGTAGGTCTAAAATGAGATATTGAAAAGACCTCTATGGGTCAAATGTTTTGATTCCATTTGTAGTGTAGATGCCTTAAAGTGTGTGCGACATATGAGGCAGCCTGCAAAGATGCTTCCATGCGCCAGCATGAACATGGCATCAAGAGCCCTGGGGTCCACGGCCGATGTGGAGACAGACCCCAAACCCCTGAGTGTGCAGCGGTGAAGAGTGGTGAGATTCCTCAGTTTCCATCAATGCTCAAAACTGTTCTGTGGAGTGCAGCATGAACCAAGGAAGGTCTTGTGCCCGGCGAGAAATAGTGTTTGTCATGGCTGTCAAAAAATTGGCCACTTGAAACAGTTCTGTAGGAGCAAGAAGAAGATGGTGAGTGATGCCCCTGCTTCAGTCAGTAACACTGGGAGCGGTCACCGCCGGTACAACCCAGTGTGCAGCCTGACTATACAAGTGATAGTGTCCTCATCAGTGCATGGGCCTAGGCCTCAGATCACAAGCCTGTACGGGCTGTGGTAACACGGGGGCCCAAGAGTTTTTTCCCCACTTTGCTGTCGACCCTCACTGAAAGACCTGCCCTTTCACAAAACCGTTGATAATGTTGCCAATGTTCAATTGGAGTGTATGGGGACTGGCCCTTCGCATTCAGTATGCGGTGCCAGGACAACCGTGAAGAAGTGTATTTTTATCAAGTCTGCAGGTCTTGCTTCCTTTCATTGGCTGCTTGTAAGGACCTTGGCCTCGTGCCCCAGTCCTTTCCCCACCACCTACCAGTGTCAGCGAAAGCCTTGCACTGGAGCATGAGGTCCCCACACCCCATTGGGCCATCCCTGCCCAAGCCCTCATCCATGCCCTTTCCACCAGTGGAGGAGAACGTCCCAAAGTTGGAGCAGTGGCTCTTGCGCCATTTTCATCATCAACTTTCAATACAGAGAGGGAGCCCCTCCCAGTCATGGAGGGCAAGCCGCACCATATTCACCTACTGATGGGGTAACCCCTATGCATGCCACACCCCAGCATCAGTGCCAAAGCATTGGGAGTCAGAAGTGAAGAAGCAGTTGGACCAGGACATCAAGAAGGGCATCATTGAGGAGGTACCCACTGGTGAAGCAACAGAATGGTGTCTGCGAGGATGGTCATTGTTGCCAAGAAGTCAGGTCAGCCCCGCCGCACTGTGGACTTTCAACGCCTTAATGCCTCCTGCAGGAGAGAGAGCATCACACCCCTGCTCCTTTCGACATGATCTCTGGGGTGCCTTTACATTCCTTCAAGACAGTGGCAGATGCGCATTGGGGCTTCCACCAGGTGGAGTTAGATGAAGAGAGCCGCAGACTCACAACCTTTATCACACCCTGGGGCGTTACCTACAGAAGAACACCCATGGGACACTGTTCAGCTTCAGATGCCTACACCAAGAGGTTTGATGACGCCATCAGGACATCCCCAAAAAACACAAATGTGTGGACGATACTCTTCTGTATGACAACAGCGTCGAGGAGGCCTTCTGGCACACCTATAATTTCTTGGACACGTGTGCTAAAAAGCCAGAGAAATTCAGTTTCTGCCAAAGAGAAGTGAACTTTCGGTTCCAGCTGGGATGGGATTCCTACAGGCCCACAGAGGAGAGTCTAGCTGCCATGCGGAACGATTCCCTATGCCAGACAACCCCTCTGTCACTGACATCAGGTCATGGTATGGCTTTGTCAACCAGTTGGCACCCTTCCTCGCCACTGCCCCGCTGATGGAACCCTTTAGAGACCTCCTGAAGAAGTCTACAAGCAAGAATGTGTACTGGGATAGCAACCTACAAGAGAGATTCCGCCAAGCACAGGAAGCCATATGCAAGCTGGCCAAGGATGGGCTGGTATACTATGACAAATCCCGACTTACATCCCCTAACAGATTGGAGCAGGGATGGGATTGGGTTTGTCATCCTGCAGCAGTACTGTGCTTGTGCCTCGGCTGATGCCCCATTTTGCTGCAAGGGTGGGTGGCGTATGCCTTATGTGGGAGCCGCCATTTGTCCTCAGGCTGAAGCTGGGTATGCTGCTGTTGAGGGGAAGCCTTAGCTGTCACATGGTGTCTCAAGAAGGCCAGGCTACTCCTGTTAGGCTGCCCCAACTTGGCACGTCTGATCGTGACTGATCACTGCCCGCTGGTCAAGCTCCTGGGTGATAGAGAGCTGAAGGATATACTAAACCCAAGACTCTTCCGTCTCAAGGAGAAGACCCTACAATACAGGTTCCAAGTAAGATACTTGCCAGGAAAGAGGTGTGCTGCTGACTTCTTATCACGCTTCCCTGCTCTCCGTTGGGACCAGATGACAAGGATTCTGAACTTGAAGAGGATATGACTGCTGCCCTTGTCGCTGCTTCGGCCACCGCCCTTGAGCAAGAATGCCTCACCCTGGATGAGGAGAGGGTCAAAGCAGCCTCTAAAGACCCTGTGTACCAGCTGCTGGCAGCTAAAGTTGCAGTAAATGACTGGCGCCCAAGAAGGCACAGGAGGTGGCCTGCCTACGTCAGTTTTTACTCAGTTAGGGACAGGTTATCTAGCTAGAAGACCTGATAGTCTACACTTACGAACAAGGATGCCCACGTCTGCTCATCCCAGAGGAACTTCGCCGTCAAGTCATTACAGGCCTTCATGCAGGACATCAGGGGTAGACTCCATGCTCCAGCACAGCTAGACAATCGGTTTACTGGCCAGGGATGGAAGGCGACCTGCAGAGCCACAGGGATGGATGTGCCTCTTGTGATGTACATGCTCCATCACAACCTGCTGAACCATTAGTACTGCCCCACCCCAGAATACCCATTCCAGTCGACAGTGTGGACATGCTACAGTTGGAGGGCCATATGTACATGGCCTATGCAGACAGGCTCACCATGTGGCTGGAGTGGCACACTTCCCACATGGCACAACGTCATCAAGAATTATATCAGTCTTGAGGACATACTTCACAAGATGGGGAGCACCAGAGCTAATCTCGACAGATGGGGGCACAAACCTCATTAGTGAAGAGACCACATCATTCTTCAGAAAATGGGGGTTCACATTTGTTGAACGCCTGTCGTCAGCCCATTACCCCAGTCTAATGGAAGGACCAGCAGTCAAGACTGCCAAGAGGATCATCAGGTCTAACATAGGCAAAGGTAGGCAGCCTCGATTGCAACAAGGCATCCCTGGCAATTCTTCAGTACCTCAATACACCCCTGAAGGGGTTTGACAAGTCCCCAGCACAGCTATGTTCGGCAGGCAGCTCAGAGATGGAGTGCCAACACCCAGACAGCATTACAAGGTGGAGAGACACTGGGATGAGATAATTCAGCGGAGGGAGCTATAATGGCAGAGTCCCAAGAGGAGACCCCACCATATACTGGTACCAGGGAGCTTCTACCCTGGTTGTAGGCTGCAGGGTAAGAGTGCAGGATCCTGTAACCAAAACCTGGGACCGATCTGGGTTGGTTGTGAGTCTGGGGCCACCGACAGTATCTCATGGCTGGATGGAAGTCTGTCGGGTGTCACTTTTTGGAAGCACCTGAAAGTGTTAAAACGGTCAACCCCAAACGTCCTCAGCCATTCCCCAAGCCTGGAACCTGCTCCACCTCGTCCAAAAAGGCGCACAGTGCAACCCTCATGGATGGGCGAGTATGTCTTTTTGATATCGTTGTTAACCCATGCTTGTGCTTGGTGTCACCTTGTACAGTTACATTTTGTTGTCCCTTATGCTCATTTTATCTGTTGTTTTCAGTAAGCTGAACTGGATAGAAATTCTGTTGTGCAAACATATTTTATGCATGTACTATATATTGTTGCCATGCATGTCCTTGTATGTTGTGACACTCAGTGTTAACCACCATTCTGCCATGCCATAATCTTAGGGGATGTAGGATGGTTGATTGTGTGTGATGTATGTTGTCAGGATGGAAGAGGAATTGGCGCCAATGTTTCCCGACGTCTGCACCTTACTTGCAGTCACGCCTCTGTACTGATTGGACGTGTAATAAAGCACTGGAGTGTCCCACTGGTTTCCTTCTGCCTCTAACAAGGGTATAATATATAGTACTAAAATTGCTACTGAATTATTTATTAATGGCTTATATTTAACATAAATGTTTACATTTTACTTAAAATAACTTTCACATTATTAATTTTGCAAGAAATGTTAGTGAATTTAACAGCAACGCTTCCTCCTCACATCTTGAACCGTATTTAATGAGAGAATGGGCTGTTTTTGCTGATTCATTATTCTTGGAATATCTGGCTCCAATCTGCAAGAGCTTCAGAAATGTCGGGTTCGACACTGATTCGAAACTTCTTAGTTTTAAGATCAACCAGTTTAGAAAATCCAGTTTCGCAGCTATATGTTGTTGGGAACGGCATCAAGTGCCTCAAAGCAATTGCTGCAAGTCCAGGGTACAAACCTCTTTCCATGAACAGAGTCTTAAGTGTCCCATTTGTTGCAATCTCGACAAGATTATCAACCTCCTTTGATGGTAGGTTCACACTGATCTTTTCTATCTCTTCTTTATCTGTAACAAATGCATTTCTAATCCACTCAAAGCTTGGGTCCGGTTCTTCAAAATATTTTCCTAGCGCTGAGTGAAGGCCTTGCAGATGGGCTTTGAAAGCTTGTGTTGTGTCACCATCTAGCTCTTCTTTGGCAGTAAGAAGGGAGTCTGCTAAGGAAGGAAAGGACTCAAAATCTTTGCTGTCAAGGCGGCCATTGTCAGAAGCCAAGAGGATTTGGCGGTACAAAAATAGGAATTTAGGACGTTTTGGCCACAAATGTTTTTGAGCCACGTTTTGGCCTAAAATTTATCTGATACCGCCGGCCAAATTATCGTGCGGATGCCTTGGAACATTCCACGGATCCCTGGGGGTCCACGGACCACACTTTAA
The DNA here is from genome assembly GCF_040412425.1 of Macrobrachium rosenbergii. Taxonomy (NCBI): domain Eukaryota; kingdom Metazoa; phylum Arthropoda; class Malacostraca; order Decapoda; family Palaemonidae; genus Macrobrachium; species Macrobrachium rosenbergii. The sequence continues at coordinate 2,404,854 of NC_089789.1, read as the reverse complement.
GAAACACTGATCTAGTTGAAGTGGCTTTGATATTCCATTACAATTTAAAAAACTTTCTTCAGGAGCCCAATTTCTTCAATATGACTCTGGAATAAGTGACGGCGATAGAATATTGGTCTTTGTTTCGAATGAAGGGCTGAAGGATCTTAAGCAGTACAAAAATTGGGGAGCCGATGGTACAGTCAAGACTTCTCCTGAAATTCATTAACAAATTCTCACAGTTCACGTTCAGGTCGAAAATATAACAATTCCTCGAATTTTTTCCTTTGTGCCAAACAAACCAGAGGCTACCTACATAACTGTTGATAACAAAATCAAGGAACTTGGTGATACCCCTGAGCATATAACAGGTATTTTGAAAAGGTTTCTTTATAGGCAGTAAAACATGTCTTTCCTAATGCTAATTATAATGGCTGTCTTTTTCATTTTGGTCAAGCACTGTACAAAGAAATTACTGACATGGAGGAATTCTGGGACACCTGCTGGTTTCCTCCCAAGTTCCACTGTCCATCAGGAAGGCTGGCTTTAGCCTGTCGACAGAAACCCAGTCTTCCTGGATGCCCTACTGATGACACGGTATGGGCCTCTGTATGGTCTGGTCAAGGGTGGGCGTCGATCCTGATGAAGACGTGTGTGCAGGAATCCAGGCCTTCTGGGCTCTAGATGTGGGTCCTGTCTGCAAAAGTCTTTCGGCAGGGTGCAAACTTCTTTGCTCTTTCCCTCAGCCTTGGAAGGCGCGTATCTGTGACGTCTGGTTAGGGATAGGGAAGAACTCTCCACAGGGAAGTGTTTCGGCCATAGACTTTCTCTGCAGGACATTCATCGCCATTTTAGCCCTGGTGCGGTGCAGGACCTACCAGGACCCAGGGAGCTGTGGTTTCCAATTGTCGCGTGTTTCAACGTGTGCCAAGCTGCCCTCAATGAACGGTGGGTCCTTTCCACCATGCCGTTGGGGTGGGTTATATGCCATCGGACTGTGGAGAGTTGTCCCCATCAGGCATGCCAGGGGGACCCAGAGCTCCAATAAGAATGCCGGGCCTCTGTCTGTAGTTATGCTGTCGGGCACAGCAAAACAGCTTATCCAACTTCTGTGCAGGAGCTCGTTGATGCTTCCGTCATCGGTGTTGCTTCCAGCCATCTTGTGGAATGGTCTATGACCATCAGGAGGTATCTGGCACCCCCTGATTGTGGCAGAGGCCCTACAGCGTCTACATGGATGTGCCTGAAACACCGACGTGGTTGAGGAAATCTCCAATGCCTGATTCCATGTGCCGGGTGATTTTACTCGTCTGGCACAGTATGCAGTTCTTCTCCCACTCCCGAACATCCTTCCTGATCCCGTGCCACACGAACTTTTCTGTCATCAGGTGTGCTGTTGTTCATTCTTGATAGATGGGACAGCCCATGGATGATGTCGAACGTCTGCTTTCTCCTCGACATGGGTATCAGGGGGCATGGGCAGCCAGTGCTGGTGTCGCAGAGAAGTGTTGAACTGGACCCACCTATTGGCACATCTTCCCACCTCAGTGTGGTGAGTGCCATGCGGTAGGCTGTTGTCTCGGGGTCCACAGCTTGTTCCTTCGCCAGGTCGTCGTAGTCTGTGCCCAGGTGGACTGAATTTATCTTGACTCTTGATAAGGTGTCAGCCACTGGGTTCTTCTTGCTGGGGACGTAGCTAATGGTGCAGCCGAACTCGGAGAAAGCAGCCAGGTGCCGATGCCGTCTCACCGACCATAGATGAGACCCTGTGAATGCATGCACCAATGGCTTGTGATCTGTCAGGATGGTGAAAGGGCTGCCGTCCAAGAGGCTGGGTAGAAAATGCCAGCAGCTCCCTTCGAATGCACTTGCGGGACTCTGGCGGCTTTAACTTGTGGCTGAAGAAGGCCAGAGGGCAGGGGAACCACCTTCTACTTGCTCCAGCACAGCTCCGCAAGAGATGTTGCTGGCACCAGTGATAAGTCTCAGGGGGCAGTGGGGTCGTGATGTGTTAAGGTGGTGGCTCTGGCGAAATGCCTTCGTCTGTTCAAATTCCTGCTGCTGGGAAGAAATTCAGAGCTTTTATTTCCTCTTCAGTACTCCAGTTAGGGGATATGTGATGCGGGCAATGTCTAGTACGAAGCGACGCTAGTAGTTGACCACGCTGAGGAATTCCTGCAGGGACTTGATGGATTTTGGTGTTGGAAGCATCTTCATTGCGTCCACTTTGGAGGCCATGGGGCGGACACCTGCCGGAGAGATCTCTTGGCCCAGGAAGTCTGCCTTTTCTGCTCCAAAGGTACATTTGTCGAACATGACAACCAAACTGTTCTCCGGGGACCTGGAGAAGATCAGGACGTCGTCTACATAGCAAATGCAGAAAGGTAGGTCCCTCAAGATGGTGTTGATAAGGTGTTGGAATGTGGCCCCAGCATTCCTGAGGCTGAAAGTGGAGTAGGAGAAGGTATGTGTTCTGAACGGCATGATGATGGCTGTCTTGTTTTCATTTGTGGTGCACTGAATTTTGAAAATAAGACTTGAGCAAATCCATTTTTGTAAATACTGTGGTTCCGTGCAGGGCGCCTGTTAGATCCTGCATGTTTGGCAAGGGATGGTGATCTGGTGTCGTTATTAGGTTCATGATAGTCGCCACAGGCCCTCCAGGAGCCATCTGGTTTCTTTATCATGTGGAGGGGGGACACCCATGTACTCGATGCTTTCCTGCAGATGCCCATCTGTTCCATCTCGGTGAAGGCTCGTTTAGCATCTTGGAGTTTTTTGGGTGGCAAGCGGTGGAATTTGGCATGTGTTGGCAGGCCTGCCATGGTGATATGGTGATGGATGCCGTGCTTGGCCTGGGCTCCCGGCAACTGACACAGCTCTGGCTTGAAGACGTCTGGGAACTCGTGGAGGAGGGCGCTGTATTTGTTTGAAGAGATGGAGCAGATGGCGCATCCCCCCGGCCCAGTGGAGAGCGGTCGGGAGCGGCAGGTTCTGGTATCCAGCAGGCGTTTTTGGCCGACGTCTACCAGAAGTCCATGGTGTGCAAGGAAATCGGCGCCCAGGAGAGGAAACTTGACGTCCGCGATGATGAAAGGCCAATCATATTTATGGCCCAGGATGGATTTTCTGCGGGTCAAAGTTCCGTAGCAGCAGATGGGGCTTCCATTTGCCGCCACCAGTGCGGTTGCGGCGCTGGACGTGTGGTCACGGTCCTCCTTCGACAGCATAAACACCAGTTGCATAGGCCTGGTGTCTACCAGCATCCGTCGTTTCGATGTGGTGTCGTGGATGAAGAATCCTATTGGCTGGGGCTCCATAAGGCTTACAGCCACTGCTGTTATTTGTGCCCGCCTTTCTCATTTTTTGTGAAAGAACAGGGGCTTTGTAATTTCTGGTGGCGCTTCCAAACCTCTGATGGAAGTAACACCAAGCTGGATTTGTCCACATCCTCTGCTGCTGCAGCGGCGCCGTCTTCCTGTATACTGCATATGTGTCCTCTGCCTCAGCTTCTTCTGTTACCAGGTTACAGGGTGCGGGTGTTGCAGCGTGTTTGGAGGCCTTGGTGGCCTCATGGAGTTTGTGTGCAATGTTCACCAATCCGTCCATTGAAAGGGCGTCCGCATCCATGATTTGCCCCCTCACCTCCTGCAGAAGGCGCCGCAGGAATATTTCTCACAACAAGCTGATATCCTTCCTCCGACCATCTGCATCGATGCCCTAGCAGTATCAGGCCTTTTTCTCCCAGGTGTCCCTTGGTGATGTGTCCCCAGGGGCTGGGTCATCAGGTCAACTGACTACTCTCTGGGACGGGCAAAAACAAAAACAATGAGCTTATCTCTCGGGTCTCTATACTTGACTTTGCCCAGCTTTACACAGTCCAAACATGGGGTGATTTTGTTGAAGACCTTCCTCCGGTAGCGTTGTCATGGTTACATCCGCCTTGGTCTCCTCATCTGTAATTTTCACCACTCGGAAATGAACATCTGCCTACAGAAACCAGGATGAATGTTTTGTCCTGAGAATGGAGGGAGTTTTATTGCCTGGCTTATTGCTGCCTTCAAACAGAGGGAATGCAGAATCTGTGTGTCCTTGGGATGACTTTCCACCTCAGTGTCTGACATTTTTTACTCACACCAAAACGCTCAATATGCACCGTATTTAGTCCGTTAATGGTGTTTGGGCTCATCAGAAGTCAAAACTATGCGCCGTGTGGTTCCGTTAATGACTCCTGAGTATGGTCAACGTGAATCATAAATGGAGGGGCCAAACCGTTTGAGCATGCCAGAATGTACCTGGAGGGGTACGCTGTAATTAGTCCGTTAGTGGCGTGGGTGTTCTCTGAGGAAGGAACTTTCAGAGGCCTAGACTTTTGTCGCCGCGTGGTTCCGTTAAAGGCTCTCTGAAGGTAAAGCAGCCGTAGTGAGTCTGTTAATGGCAAAGCCAAAACCGCTGTGTTTACCATCACTCCCGGGTCACCAGTTGTGAGGACAAAAAGGTCGGACTGGGTATTAACTGATTTTTTTACCTGGGCACAGGTATACATAACAGAGTGCGGACGGAAATGTAGTGTCCCACCTCCACTTGTCGTGACGTGCACTCTGGGCAATTTGTGTTTGTTGACAGTCAAACAAATGGCAATTTTAAGAGACACAATATACACACAATGATAAAATATATATCGGCGGAAAGGCCAGGAAATTCTACATATAAATATTTACAAGATTCTTGACATGTTAATAACTGTGATGCATGAACGTGATTGATGCGAAATGAAGAGATGTCTGACGTCTTTGCAATACCTTTGCCCAGGTAATAAATCAATCAGTAGGCCTACCCAGTTCTGTCTTCTTCGACCTTACAGTTTTAATATGATCTATTTCTTACGGCAGAGTCATTAGTATCGTCTGTTGTCATAAGAACTGATTTGATTTTTTACTGTTGCCTTCTGTCAGGCAACCCATAGACGAGGACTGTGTTGTTTGGATAAGTTATTTGTGTGAAATCCAAAAGCATCTGCATGCTTACAAGTTCTCTAGAAATGTGTATGTCTCTATTGCATGACCACATCTATCAAGAATGGCACTCATACATTATTTGTTTGATTTTGCTGTGATACTGATTAAATCATTTCTGTATTAACTAGTGAAGAAGCCAAGAGGGAGAGTTGGAAGGGAGTTTCGTGGTGTTTATGAAAAAGATGCTGACGGCTGCGTCAGAGTTGAATGATGCCGCTTTCTGCCATTATAGTCGAGGATGTGTGTGCATAAGTGCGTGTACCTAAAATATATTGTCACACACCACCAGTTAATTCACTACATTGAACAAATATGCTGGAATTTCTGAGTGTTATGTTTTCAATTTAATTTTGATAACAAACTTGAGAATTATCTTAAAGTTATTTTACGTTCATGTAAACTTTTTAAGTCAGTTCTGTATTCACGGTAATTGTATAACTTGTCCACTTTTCCCAAATAAAACCCGAATACAGAACGAACGAGTAGAATCTTAGGTGACCTGTTATCGGGTGTCGTATAGTGAGCGATACGTGTTCGCATTTATAAAGGGTCATTGCCTTCATCCTTCGAACTTCCTGTGACTTAGTTCATTTGAGTGCCATTGAGTTGTGATTCCCTTCAAGTAATTAAATTTCATTGGTCTCTTATATGTTTAACCTTTAGTTATTAAATAGGTTTTAGCTTTAATTTCAACAGGTGCGTTTCACTCCATTTTATTTCATTTTTCGTCTACCTCTCGTCGTATCTCTCAGCATCTTATGAAGTGATGATCTGAGTTCACATCTAAGCGATTGCTCAGTAAGTGGAAATACTTAATTGTGGCACTATTCATTAATAATATTGGTGTCTTATCCTCGTTAGTACTGAACCGGTTTGAGAGATATCTCGTAATTTAGAAACCGCAAAGGGAGCCTGTGTTGTTGCCTAAGGCTTTTAGGGTTTCTGACCAAGTAACAACATTAAGCATACAGTCCACTTTGTCCGTACAATCACTTTTCCGTCACAGTTTCGGCTGTTAGTGAAAGGAGCCCAGACATCAACACTTAATCTCTTCCATTTAACAATTTCCCATTCCTTCGAAGACTAGGACGACTTGGGGCGAGGGACAGAGCTGGCGTAATAAGGCGAGCGCAACCTAAGCTAACCGACCCAACCGCGTTCACTGTCAAAGGATACATCAAGGCGGAAAATAATCCGGTCGGCGACTGGCGGAAACTAGTCCGCGGTAGCATTCTTCAGTGTTCCCTGGTACGTATTGTTATTAGTTTACGTCGATGTGATTATTATAATGATGATAAATCTGAAATGAGGAGGGAATCAGTGAGTGGCAACTCTCTCTCGCCTCCAAGAGAATGACGACGACGTAGTAGAAGACGCGGGGGAGGAGGAGGACCGCCCAGACGACCACCCCACTAAACCTCTTACCTGGTGAACCTGTCACCCAGAGGACCCAGCCAGTGTGTTGTTCCTGTGGGTCGAGGTCGGACGTGGCTGGTCCATCTTCTGCTCTTGAACCACCTTGCCAGTTGCGAGGCCTCCATCGAGTGCCAGGCCCCCTGCCAACGAAAGGTCAGTTGAATTGAGAGGCTCCGCCCTCAGGCGTCATTCATGTTTATTTGGTGATGAGAGAGAAGGCGCAGATTTCCCCTAGTGTTGACGAGTAGCCTGTCCTAGGCCCTCTGCGAGATGGGGATTTGTGTCACAGACCTTCCTTCTTCCTTCCTTCCTTCCTTCCTTCTACCTCCGAGGCTGAAGGCGTTTGATGCCTCTCGAGTGTCACCAATGGCTTCTGCTTCTCAAAAGAAGGCGAGTTTCAGAGGTGGACCAACGTCGGGTAGCCTGTAGGCAGCCTGTGGGCAGCCTGTGGTCATTTGTGTCGTTCACGGACGCGCCGTTTCGTGCGCCCTGTGCAGCCTATGACAGTTTTAATCCCAGTAGAAACTAAATCTGTAAAATTGTATCAGTTGCCTGCCAATATAAAATAAATAATACCGTGTCAACTGTGGGTGATTACTGGGTATAATTTTGCCATATGAGTTATGGAGGGGGAGGGTGGCCGGTATTGTCTTACCTTACAGTATATATAAGTTGTAATTTGATGAAGAGCTCTTTTCACGAATGTAGGTTACAATTTCATATCGCGTGCATTGCCAACTTATAAAATAATACCATAAAATCTTGAATGTTATATACCGTTTTTAACATTGGGTGGGTGGCGGGGGTTGGGGGCCACGTCCTAAGTGAGGTTAGGAATGTCTGGTTAGGTCAAGACATGGCATTCTAGGGAATGTTAGTTAGCCCAGCTAGCTTTGTCGGTATTTCTAAGTGTTAGCCCAGCCTTAATTCCACACAGACTCTAGGGTATGGAACGGTTCCGCAAATGCGGAGGTCAGTCATTGGGAGGCGCCATATCCTAGGCTATGTATAGGAAGGGACTGGCTAAGGAAATATATCATAAAGGGAACCGTAGGCTACTGACCTAACATACCCTAACCTAACCTAACCTTGTAGGCTGTGTTACTTAGCCGTGGGGTTTGGACCCCTGGTAAAGGAGACCACTTTTTACTAAAAGCTCCCCCATAGGCTAACACCAAGTGCGCGATAGCATTCCAGGGTGGCCACAATACAAAAACACAACCAGTTCTGAGGTTAATTTCAGTCGACCGACAAAAATTAATAGTAAATTCTTAATAAACAAGCAGAATACTGTAGGAAAAGTCAATTTTAAAGGACATACCCAATGCGGATTTATTGCTGGGAGAACTACGGTAAGTATTAAGTCTGCGTTGGCAATTTCCTCGTAAATTAACTCTTACTACAGTATTATGGCTCCTAGTGAAGGATTTACCTTCAGTTTTTGTCGCACAACTTTAATTAGGCTGTAAGTAACCACAGAACTTCATCCAACAAGGTAGGGGACCCGTTGGGAAAGCGGGGTTGTGGGTGGGGTATACCTCCAGGACAGGGTGATTTGCTCCCCTGTTTGTTATTATCCTACAGTTTAGGGGACCCCTAGGGAAAGTGGTGTTAAGGGATGGGTAGACCACAGGGGATGAGAAGGCAATCATATCTTACCTTAGATTACTGTTACTTTAAAACAGGTACATTTACATTTACAACTATAAGAAAGTTACTGTAAATATTAAAATACACTAACTGTAAGTGATTTCCTTACTGTATACGGCATTACACAGTTACCTCTGTGTTGAGGAAAACCCTCCTAATTCTCTGTAATACAGCCCAAATGGATGGTTGGGAATGGGTGAAACGATAGGTGGATTCATACTCTGAATTACATATATTTCTTTCAGTTTTCATTTTTTATAACTGGCTTTTCTTTCTCCTTACCATTATTTTGAGTTCCTTAATCACAATATCACAAAATCAGAATGAAAGGTAATGCTGACACTGACATGAGAGGCTGGGTTGTACTTCAGAAACAAACAAGGCTCTCACTGGGCATAGAAACCCCTCGTCCTGACTTCCAGAAATTCCCAGGGAGAGGAAAAAAGAGAGTGTCTCCCATCAGACTGACAATGCCTGAGCTTCTGCCACAAATCCAGAATTAATGGGCATGGGAGTGATTCCAACTCTCACCATGTTGGACGAGAAGGCCGTGACACTCGCCTGTCTCAGGGCTCATACAAAACCCGTTAGGTTTGGGAGGACTAGAGCCACCTCCTTCCCCAGAGGCCAAAGCCCCAGGAGACCATGACTGATCAAAGCTGCTACAGTATTGGGTATTGTAACTGCATTACACTAGAGTTATATTCAGAAACATAGATTAATTTTTTATTTATAAATATATTTTTTTATTTTGTATTAGTTTTTTATTAATGTTTTTAATATGTCATTTGGGGGGATGCGAGGAGCTGTCTCCTGTCTCCCCACATTGCTCCCCTTCCCTCAGCCGCTCCCTCCCCACAACGAATGGCTCCTGGCGTTTTACACTTCCGGAGTATATACACTTCCTTAACATAAACATGTCCGCTTTGTTTGTGCATGTTCTCCCCCACACAAAACCCCAAATTCCCAAGTCCCCCTTTACTCTTGGGTAGAGATAGGAGGCAAATAACATTTGGCCGACAACAAACAAATATGTCTCCATCAGCAGCAGCCCTAAAAGTATAGGAAAAACCAATTTCCAAGGTAAAAACAGATGCAGAGTTAATACTTGGAAATACCCTAATGCTTAGTTCTACCTGTTTATTTTTGTCAGCGGAACCTGTTCCCGTCGTTCTACACTCAGCCCGCCAAATGTATGTTTGAAAGAAGCCACATGTGAGGAGTGTTGGAGGTGGCAGACTCCTCGTTGGGCCCTCTGTGAGAAGAGGCCATGCAAGAGTGCCAGCAGTTTGCCTAGGGAAGCAACCATCAGACCTCCTTTGTTTCCGTGGTTCCCCCCCTTGCCAAAATCCCTCCAGCAGGATCTACCGAGGAACTGGTGTTGGAAGAGACAGTGAAGAAGATTTTGGCCTGATGAAGTAAACCAGACATGACAGGCAACTGCACAAGGAGAAATTTCCCAGCTTCCCATCATGGTCTTGCAGCACATGTTGGCGGGAGCAGAGAAGGTCATGTGTGGAAGAGGGAGAAGGAGACACCTCTGGAGGTAAGAAATGTTCCCATTCCAACTCAATTGCCCTTGCCTTCCACCCTTTTGAATTATCAGCAATGGCGTCCTCGCCCCACTCCCTCTCTGTAGCCTCCTTAGCTTCATTGTTCATCACCTTTGCCTCCCATCCCGCCTCAGGACAGCTTCGGAGGGACAGGTCTTCCTCCAGGAGGAGCAGAAAGCAGATTCTACCAGAGTTCCAGCAGATCGAGCAGATGTTCCCCTAAAAGAAGTCGTCATGAGCGGTGTAGACACTCACACAGCCTTTGGAGATGTTCCCACTCCATGAGCCTCTCCAGAGCCAGGACGTCCAGGAGTATATCTGAGAGGAAGAACAGGTATATACTCCCAAGAGTGGCATAGTCTTGCCTGGTCCAACTCAAGATCCTGCCGTATGGAACACTGTTCCTTTCCCACCAGGGCCAGAGGGACTCACCCCAAGAACTCCCTCCCCTCCTCAAGTGTTAGCCAGTTCCTACCCGGCAGACAGCAGCAGTGGCATGAAGGACAGCATAGCTAAGCCCAGTGTTCCAGCCCAGAGGGCATCAGCCAACACAGAAACACCTCCACCTGCAGTGTAGAAGAGATGTCATTAGAAGCTGGCTCAATTGGAGACACCTGAGGAAAAGTATGTTGTTCAGACACAGTATGCAAACCGTCGGTCCTTTACATTAGGAATTACTTTCAGCGTAGACTGGAAATGGCCATTAAACTCTTGAACAAGGTGGTTAGGCAGTAACTACCGAGTGACTGGCCTCTCTTCCTCCTCCTTCCCTGCCCTCCTACTTCTCCTCCTTAGGGGTGAGAATAGGACTCGAACCAACAGTTGCTGGATCTGGCGCTGATGTGGTAAGACTACACATCAAGCACCCATTCTATTTTTCTTCTAGAATCATAGCAGCAGTTCTGCTCCTACCTCTAGCAAGGTGAGGAAGGAGAGACTGGCAATAAGGGAATCCTATCTCGGCTTTTCCTCATTGCCTCTGACTCTAGATCCTTCCAGCCTATTTCGTATGAGTTACATTTCCTCACTCGTGAAAAGGTCCAGTATCTGACATTTGGTCTTGCAGTTCCTACACTCCGATCAATATGTCAGAGGCACAGTACTCCTCCTCGCTCTTTCGACCAGGAGGAGTTAGCCCAGATGTGCAGAACTCCAGTCAGTTCAGGAGACTCACTCAGATTCCTCCCTCCAACCAGCGAGCCTTCCTAATGTAAACGACTGACGGTTTATATATCGTGTCGGAACAAATCACAATTTTTGAAAGTAAATTGTATTTTTCCTAACTATAGAAACTTGAGGTCCTTTGCATTACATATTATGCCCGCGTCATGCCACTCCTCAGTCTGAACTTGGACCGAAAGGCAAACTGGAATGTTTACATGCGGGCAGGCGGGTATTCCCGCCTACCTGGCAGTAGTTACTGCCTAACCACCTTGTTCAAGAGTTTAACGGCCGTTTCCAGCCTACGCTGATAGTAATTCCTAATGTAAAGGACCTCAGGTTTGTATAGTTAGGAAAAATACAGTTTGCTTTCAAAAATTGTGATGTTTCATAGTTTGTTGTGCAAATAAGGTGGCCCAAACAGTTCTTCCTGGCACAAAAACCATCCTGAAGGTGATGCAATCATTCCGCTTAACCTGCAAAGCCTTATGGCAAAGTTGAATAAGCGTGGTTGCAGATGTAGAGAACTTCCTGTCATCAGCCAGGTCAGAAAAACACTTGCTGCCTCCGTTACCCTGTCAGGCAAAGTAACTTCTGTAGGCTGCCTTTGCAATCCCAGGAGTCTGGACTCCATTGTATGCAGGTTGTGGAACATCCCCCTCAGGTGGTTCAAGCAACAGGGACTGAGACTCAACTCAGCAGAAATCAAGATTGCCATTGTCAATATCACGTTTGCCGTACAAGGTGTGCTGGCCACACCTTGTCAACTAGTAGCTTCCTGCACTTTTTTAATGACATATGGTCATTTGTTCCCATACAGATGTAAACCTGTGGTCTTTACATAGGATTTTGCTTGCTAACATGAGGTGGAACGGCTATTAACTTTCAAACAAGGTCGTTGGCTACTGACAGGAGGGGGGAAGCTCTGCCCACTCATCAGTCTGCACTCCACTTTGCTTTTGGCTGCCGTCGTGTGAAGACATCTCTGCACTTCTCTGCCCGACAGCTGTTTGCTTTCTTTTGTGTTGTTTTTATCGATATATTTTTGAGTGACTTCTGTTTCCTTGGAAGAGGAAACTGCTGGGTTATGTATTGTCCAGGGAAGGACAGACTGTTTATTTGGTTTCTCGCCCCTGATCCCGACCCCCTGACAAGGTTGGGGGCGGCTTAGGGATCCACTGCAGGTAGAGTACGCTCTTTTACGCCTACTCTCTCTGCTGTGGATTCAACTGAACATTGGGACCTTTAATTCCTTTACTCCTCCTCCTCCTATAAATTTTCCCCTTCCCATCTTCCTCTTTCATTGATGACCTTGGCATGGTGTTGGATTATGGAATTCACTGCTCTTTTAACTAGATGGAGGGTGGAGTTGGACAGCATGCCACTCCACTTATAAAACTAGAGTACCTGAAGTGGTTGAGTGAGGGGAAATTTTTATGTCAAGCCGTGCCCTGAGTGCTGAGTCTGTTGTCAATGGATTGACAACCCATAAGGCACTGTGGGTATGGTGTATATCCAGGTGATGATCCCAGGGCAGTTACCACCGTGGGTAACAATATTGCTCCTCCCCAGTTGGTCCTCCTTGGTGAGAGGGACCTCATCCTGGATGAAATTTATAACATTTGTTATAGGCGACTTCTGGCATGGCAATGGACTGTTCAGAGGAGAAAACAGTTCATGAAAATTAAGGTGATTTGTTCCGATACAATATACAAACCATCGGTCCTTTACATTAGGAATTACTTTCAGCGAAGCTGGAAATGGCCGTTGAACTTGCAAACAAGGTGGTTAGGCAGTTAACTGCCATCCAGGAGGCGGGAGTCCCGCCTGCCTGATTGTAAACATTCCAATTTGCTTTTGACTGTCGTCAGGTGTGGACATATTCTTCGCTCTCTGCTGTGAGTTCCATCGAGCTGATTTTCCCCAGTGGGATCTTTTTCTTGTTGTTTACTATCATGAATGTTGATAAACTTTGCAAGCCCTCCTTCCCCAGTGTGTGTGCCTGGGATGTTTACCTATTTATCTATCTATCTCTCTCTCACATTCTACTAGTATTCTTTGGCATATAGAGAGAAAGAGAGAGTGAGTGAGTGTTTGCCCAGCACTCTTCATGTCAGTATGTCAAGATGATTGACAGTAGTTCTCAGCTAGCACTTTGCTGGCCCACGTTCGAGTCTCCGACCAGCCAATGAAGAATTAGAGGAATTTATTTCTGGTGATAGAAATCCATTTCTCATTGTAATGTGGTTCAGATTCCACAATAAGCTGTAGGTCCCATTGCTAGGTAACCAGTTGGTTCTTAGCCACGTAAAATAAAATCTAATCCTTCTGGCCAGCCCTAGGAGAGCTGTTAATCAGCTCATTGGTCTGGCTTAACTAAGGTATACTTAACTTAACTTAGGCCTACATTCCTCTCTTGCTTATCACACAAGAGAAAGATTGGGAATGCTACAGAATTATACTAAAACTAACCTAATTTACTATATATTTTACTATTTACTATATTTTCGTAATTATTGAAATGCAAAAAGTTATAATTATAGCATGGAGGATGAAAAAAATGAATGACAAAGTAATGTTATGTTTATCTATAAAACTATACAAAACAAATAAACATACATGGTACATATGCATAAAAATTCTCTCTCTCTCTCTCTCTCTCTCTCTCTCTCTCTCTCTCTCTCTCTCTCTCTCTCTCTCTCTCTCATCTCAGGAGAGAGAGAGAGAAGTACAACTCATACACTAATGACAAGCATCTGAGCTGCAAGCTGTGCGATTGGCTACTTCCAACCCTTTCAGCCTGTAGCGTGTCGTCATGGAGAGAGAGAGATAGCGTGAACTGAGTTATGTTTATATTGGTAAAACAATTACAAATGTCGGGATGGTTTTTTTATACAGTATATATTATGATGATAATAAGTCAATATTGAGGGATTTTACTCTTAAGATTTTATTGATATTTTGATTACATTGATATTAGTAGTATTTAAAAACTAGTACATTTTTTTATCATAAACAATGTATGTATTTCGTCATGGAAATAACATCAAAACAGTAATTAGCGAATATTGCTCTACGAAAAAATTTGCGAACAAGCGAATTTTCCATGAATAATTTGGGGATATGTTCCACAGAAACATCTGCGAATGGGTGAGGCCGCGAATGCTGAACCGCAAATAAGTGGGGAGTCAACTGTATACACACAATCAGCCACTACGCACATTGGAAAGTGATCCTTTACTCACTTTATTTACCTTCTGACAATCATTGCACATTCCCAGAATTCCAACTGGCTTTGTAACAAATGCAGTCAGACTGTTCCATTCACTTTCAGGCTGTTCTGTCACAACTGCTGACTTTAATTCCGCACACTGATTTGCTGTTGCTTTCATTGACTAGTGGAGGGAAATGACAAGGCCTTTCATAAATACGGGTATTATCTCAAAGAGATATCGAACTCTGGTAATGTAGCCTCACCAAATTCAGTACCACCCATACATACCAAATGCTTCTAATAGCCACACTAGCTTCTCTCGTTCACCTAGATGTTTACCTACGTTGCTTTCTCAATCAGCTCTTGTTCATTCTTTTTTTTTTTCACCTCCCCTGCCATTACACCATGCCCATTCATCCATCGTTTCTTCTTCAAGTCCGTATGTACCTGACAATATACTTGAGAATCTTCCGTATTCAATAACCCCGCATATACATTGACAACGTGCCTTATCTTGTAATCAGCCTTCGTTCCATCCACCACAGACATACTGTATACATATTTATCATTCACACTAACTCCCATATGTGCTTGCCATCCAGTCTCTACACCAGTTATCCTATCTTCCTCCCCAGGTACATCCATGTCCCCAGTTGCATATGCTGTACCTCTAACCATTTATCATTTTCACAGCACTACCATTTCCATGTAAGTAGGCTACTGTGCCATTTTATTATAGCACCTCCTTTCCCTTTCATTTCAGTCACCTCTTCTTTTGGGTACAGAAAAATTCTGTTTTATCTTAAAAACTGGTAGCCTAACGATACATACTATTCCTTTTAGTTTTCTGTAAAAGAAAACTATTGAGATGGCTACTTGTCTGTCCGTCTGCACTTTTTCTGTCCGCCCGCAGATCTTATAAACTACTGAGGCTAGAGGGCTGCAAATTTTACTTGAGGTTAAAGTTACCCAGCAACACAGGTGCCAGCAACACAGGCCACCACTGGGCCATGGCTGAAAGCTTCATGGGCCACAGCTGAGAGTTTCATACAGCATTATACGATTTGATTGTGCCAGAGAAACTTCGGCACAATTTTTTACTTGTTTATCAATTAAGGCACTTAACAACACTCCAGGCACTCCATCTTAATGCTTAACCCTCACTTTGAGCCCTAGTGACAAGATCAGTGGTCTGCTAATCTTGTAACTGACCAGTTTTCTCCCTTTTCTGTATGTACTTTGATTCTTTATTTTTATTACTGTTACAATATTATGCTGTACTATTATGTCATAATGTTTTATTATAGTAGAGGATAAAATATGTAAATGATACGTAGGTAATTATATAAGTGCTGAATTGTGTAGCTTTTATTGGTGATTCGTTTCAGCATGATACCTCTCGAAGCATGCAGTAAAGTAATGCCATATTTCTTGTTCATTTTGAAAATCTGTATTACAAACCTTGAGCGATTGCTCTTGGCCCAAAAGTTATTCTGGAGAAGCCTCACCAAAAATAATAAAAAATACATTTGTCATTGTGGAAAATGTGAATTTGTTATCTCCAGTTAAAGTTTCAGAGCACCGATTTTTTACAAAGTGAATCGTCAGTGGTCTCCTATTTGCAAATTGTCACATTTTCCTTGTTGACTTACACCACCTCTGGAGCTTGACAAATCTGCTTCCTTCTCTGTCATTTCCTCAGATCCACAACCATCTCTTAATAAAACCTGAAGTCGATAACTTATCTAAGGTAGGTTTGTCTATAACTTACATATAATAAACATCACCAAATTTCCTGCTGTCACTGTCAGAACTATCTGATAATTCTGGGCTACTACCATCATTGTCATTTCCAGATAAAAGCCTCTGTACTGTTCTACTTCACCATTGAGAGAAACCTCCTCCCTCTGTAGCATTTTGATGGTTACTGAAGGTCTAGGCCTTTTCCTGAGATTATCCTGTAAGTTGGAAATCAGTTGTTGCCATTTGTCACCAAATATAGACAAAAGCTCCTTAAAATGACAAGGGAAACGCATCATTGATTATGAGCCACCTGACTCCAACCAAAAGAATGATGACTGAGAAGATCAGTCCCATGTCATAGACGAGGCTTTTTGATGACTGAGGAGATTACTGTAGTCCCACACAGCGAGAGGGTTAAACACTTGTTCACAGTCTCCATCAGTTATGCCCGCACATGCAAATCCTCTCCCATATTCTTTATAAGTACACTTTCAGCCACTAAGGTTGAGGGCTCACTTCTGTGAACCCTCTTCATATGCCATTTCCGTGATTCTGATGTCTAATCGCCCCAATCACATCTGGGTTCACGTTCGATTTCCTACACACTCCTGCTATGTGGCCTACTACTCTGCATGTTTTACACTTAGCCCTAGACTTATCACACATCTGATCAAAACTGTCCAGTCCAACCACAATTTCCCCATACACCTACAATTCTTTGCAGTGCACATGTTCTTGCCATATGCCTTAACCATCCACTTTGGACACATTTTACTTATGTACTGTCTTTTACACAGTGCCCTACCTGACCACTTACAAAGCAAGCGCCCAATGTCCACCTGCTTTCATTTATTTGATGTCCTTTCCTTCCACACCTGTAACATTTTACACCTGGCACTCCTCTGTCCTCTTTTCATACCACCAGCGACATTCATTTGATTCTGTTCCAACTCCCATTTTGTCCATAACTTACTCTTATACTCCAATCCCACTTATTCTACTGCTGCCCCGTGTTCCTCATTGGACAGGTTGGTATCGTTCTCGGGTAGCACTCGGCTGGGCCCGCGTTCGGTTCTCCAACCGGCCAATGAAGAATTAGAGAAATTTATTTCTGGTGATAGAAATTCATTTCTCGTTATAGTGTGGTTCGATTCCACAGTAAGCTGTTGGTCCCGTTGCTAGATAACCAGTTGGTTCTTAACCACGTAAAATGAATCTAATCCTTGGGGCCAGCCCTCTGTAAGAGAGCTGTTAATCAGCTCAGTGGTCTGGTTAAACTAAGTTATACTTAACTTCTACTGCTGCCCCTCCTCTTGCTTCTGGTATTCCTACAATCTTTATTCATTCCAAAATCAGGTAATCCTCTCATAATACTATTGATCACTTCTACCAAATGGATTACCACTGCATGGCTGTGTCCCTTGCTTGTGCCTTTCTAAATTCTTCTATTCTTCCTACACATGCTCTACCATCATTCCTCTTTTACATCATATCCAAATTCAAAGTCTTTCATTCGTTCCAGTATATAATTTCATTTCAACCTCTCATTTTTCTGCCAAATCTTGTCCTTACGTTTCGAATTTGTAAATGGCCACAGATCCAGAACTGTACCCAGAAACTTTCAATAGCTTTTTATTATCATACAGCATATCACAATCCCCATACTTCTTTCTGGCACAAGTCTTGAGTCGGTGGGCATATAGCCTATCACGACACTTTCATTCTTTCCCACCGGAATGTCTTCAAATGCATTTTTTTGTTTGTACCTTATTCCCTCTTTATATCGCTTCACCTTCTTCAATCATTCTTTCTGTTTCCGTATTCAACTAATACAATTCTAATAGCCTACCCTCTGAAAATTTTCCCTGTCCTTGCAACCAAAGATGCCTCTGTTACTGTATTTTTCTACTCAGTATCTTTCATATTCCATAAAGAAATCAACTTTACTGTATCTCTCTCGCTTGATATGTAATATTTCCCAATCTTTGGTGTGTCTCTCAGTGATATACTCCTTTGCACCTCCCTCTTTTCTTTATCACTCAAACTCCACATCTCCATCACTTTCTCCCCCATGTTTCCATTGCACACCCGTTCTCACTCGATGGTGCGTGCAGCAAATCACGACTCTCTTTCAACTTGTATACCACTTCTGTCTTTTTCTTAGCCTTAATCTTCATTCCATTCATCCTCTCCCCTTTTTCCCCTACCTTTCGCACCCATCTTTTCCCTTCTGCTCCAGGATGGATTCTACCTGACCTATTCTCGCTCCTTGTAATTCCTCACTGGTACTTATTCCTAATCTTGCATTAAACATTCTTTCCAGTTCTTCAACTTCTCTTCCATCTTCGTCTTTGCTGCCCCTACCTGTTCCCTGACTGAGTCCTTTGTGTCCCCTTTGTCATCCTCCTCAACATCTCATTCTCCTGTTATAACTGTTTGTTCTCTGCTTTTGACTTCTCAAGTTCTCCCTCAACTGCTCCGCTTCTTTTTGTGATGCTTTGTTACTGACGTTAACTTTTACCAGTACCCAACCATTACAATGCAGCTACTTTCAATTTTCCACTTCTGCCTCCTTTCAGTCTTTCAACTCCTGCCGATCGCTGCTTTCTTTACAGTCTCTTACTTTAACTTGATTCCTTTCGAAAGCCATAGCCCCACGTTGGGCACTATATATATATATATATATGTCATAATTTTTGTGGAGCTTCCTCTAAGGGCAAACTACTGCCAGTGAAGTTTACAAGCAGTATATCTGCAGTGTGTAATGGGAAAGGATAACAGCAACACAGCAAGGATTACACAACTATTATATTTAAAAAAAAAACTCGTGCATGTTGCAGTCAAATCTTTGTGACAGTACAAACCCACCTAACCAGTCAGCTAACTTGATCCCAATTTATATGGACATATGTCCAAATATACATATTACAGTCTTATTTTTACACCTTAAATATCATTTGCCTTATGATAGCCATCAAAAAATCAAAACAAAAATTTAAAAAGTCCATTTTCCTTTACAGTAGATAAATGCCTAAACATAAGTAACTTAACACTAAGGAATGTTAATGTAAATGGGGTTTCTTTAGTTAGTAACAATGAAATAATGTACAGTCATTTTTCTTACCAGAAAACAAAAAATGCCACCTTACAGTGTAACAATAATCTTCAAAGTGCAATTTAATTGTCACACCAAAGGGACAAGAGAACATGCATTATGATACATATTTTCATCAGAAAACACAAATTCAGTAGCAAGTAAATTCCATTTACAGTAAATTTGTCTTCACATGAAGAGAGAAAGAGAGAGAGAGCGAGCGAGCTACTGTCTGTTTTTTGTAGTTGGCAAAATTATGACAGACACCTGCTCCTTCAAAACACTTCTTAACATCAGAGCACTGCAATCTGTATATTCGTGAAGATTTATACAACTTCATTTGCATCATAACCATGGGTTCCTTCAGAACAGCCATAAATTAAAGTTTCTCTTCATACACTTTACTTGAAGCTTTTACCATAAGGAGCGACCCTTATCATCTCTATCTGGAATGAGAAAGGTACACAATTAATGTAGAAAGCTGTATAATGACATATGATTAAAAACATTAATTAATAAAAACTAATACAAAATAAAAAAATAAATATATAAAAAGGTATCTATGTTTCTGAATATAACTCTCGTGTAATGTAGTTACAATACCCAATACTGTAGCAGCTTTGATCAGTCGTGGTCTCCTGGGGCTCTGGCCTCTGGGGAGGGAGGTGGCTCTAGTCTTCCCTAACCTAACGGGTTTTGTATGAGCCCCTGAGACAGGCAAGTGTCATGGCCTTCTCGTCCAACATGGTGAGAGTTGGAATCATTCTCATGCCCATTAATTCTGGATTTGTGGCAGAAGCTCGGGCATTGTCAGTCTGATGGGAGACACTATCTTTTCCTCTCCCTGGGCATTTCTGGAAGTCAGGATGAAAGGCTTCTATGCCCAGTGAGCGCCTTGTTTGTTTCTGAAGTAGGACCCAGCCTCTCATATCAGTGTCAGCATTACCTTTCATTCTGATTTTGTGATGTATCAAACAAGCTTCTGATGCCTCTAAGAAGTGGACAGTCATGCAGTTTGGGCGAAAACTCATGGTAACCTAGGTGATGAGGGCACACATCTGAAGCATCAGGCCAACTTTACCTCATTGTTCATAAAGGATGTCACCCACAGGTGGTAGTTACAAAACAGGTTGTGAAATCACCCAGCTCCTCTTGGAAAGAAAAGCGTCTTGCCTAAGGTAGAGTTGTCGCATTTTTGGGTCAATGAACCAGCTTCCCATACTTACTACATTTTTTTAAACATCTGACTTACCTGGTAGTTATATATATAGCTTAAGTCCCTGACGCGCGGCAGAATTTCAAAACTCGCGGCAATCGCCGATGTGTAGTCAGGTGTACCACCTGTGCGCCCTCTACCCAGGTACCTGGAACTATTCCAACTATTCCTCAGATCTTCCCTGCCGCTGTGTCGGTAACATTGATGGAATTTCGCTCGTAGCCGTGTTTTTGCAACTTATTTTGGTGAAGTACATTTTGGCTTGGCTTTAAACTTGTTCGCTTTTGGATTTTCTTATAACATATCTGACTTCATCGAGTGTGAAAAGGTGTGTGTGGGGATGCAAGCGGCTTGCTAAAGTCTCCTTGGATCCCCACTCAGTATGTCTGAAGAACGGGAATGAAGACCGGCTCAGAAGAGCCAAGAGTACTGTTTCTCACTCTTCTTGATATAACCAGGAATAGTTAATTCTTTTCCCCTTGCTAACTATCCTATTGATCCTTCTCCGTAGTGGTAGTCTCTGAACCCCTACTGAAACAGGTAAGGACCCAACACTTAATGATTTGTTGGCTGCCATTCAGACCCTGGCCCAACAGGTAAATCCCTCTCAGAAGACAGGGATAATATGTGATCGACAATAAGAGATCTAAAAAATAAAAGTGTTAATATGTTGTTAGTGCAAGTGCAGTGGAGGGTGCAACCGCTCGGTCCTGTTGTGCTCCTAGTCCTAGACCTCTTCCAAGCTCACCAACCCCTGTGAGAAGGAAAGTCGACAGACGAAGGAGGCAAGAGGCTTTAGCTACCGAGCAGTCGTCCCCTCGAGCGTACCTGTTGGCGTTTCCCAGGGCGCTCACCCTCGCCATGGAAAGGCGAGGTTAAGTTTTTTTTTTTTTTTCGTAGGAGGACGCCAAGGCGTCGGCGTCGAGCTGGGCGCCAGGGCGTCGGCGTCGAAGCTGGACGCCAGGGCGTTGGCGTTGAGAAGCTGGGCGCCAGGGCGTCAGGCGTACAGGCGCTGAGCGTGGTGAATGAAACTCTAGACGCTGGATGCAGTGGCGTCAAGCATCTAGGAGTGAAACACCATGACGACAAGTGTCAGTGAACCCAAGGCGTCAAGTGTCAAGGCATTGGGCGTCAGGGCGTCAGGCTTCAAGATATTGGAAGCCAAGGCGTGGAGTTAGCGCAGGGCGCAAGATGCACTGGCATCAAGCATCTAACAAAGAATTAGGTCTACTGATAAACAGATAGAAATCTCAGCTGATCCCATCCCAAGAGGCTCTATACCTTAGGATGAAGATTCAGAGTCAGGATTTTCGGGCTTTTCCGTTTATTGCAAAGACAGGACAAGCCTTGAGAAAATTTCAGAACTTTATAAAGAAACAGTCATGCTTGGCAAAGGAATGGATGAGTCTGCTGGGAACCCTTTCCTCGCTGGAACGGTTTGTCTCCTTTGAGAGGTTAATTCTATGCCAGTTACAGTTTCATCTAAATCGGAACTGGGACAAGGAAATAGAACTGGAGACCAAGTGCATCCCCATTTGAAACCAATAAGACCGTATTTATAGTGGTGGAACGTCCCGTCAAGCTCCAGGAGGTCCCTTCTCTATATTAGAGGAACCCAGACCTAGTGTTGTTATCCGGCGCGTTGGACTCAGTATGGGGAGCAACACGAGGGAAATAACAAGTCTCGGGCTCCTGGACCAGAGAGAAGGAGAAGTTAAACATCAATTAGAAGGAACTAACTGCAATCCTTCTAGCTCTCAGGAGTTCGAACACAGTGGGGAACAGAGAGGTGCAGGTCAACACTGACAACACGGCAGCGTTGGCCTACATCTGCAAACAAGGGGCACTCACTCCAGGTCTCTATCACGAGACAACAAGAGAACCTCTTCTTTGGGCAAAGGAGGAGAATGTAAAACTAGTAACCCACTTTATCCAAGGGAGAAAAAATGTGAGGGCGGACATTCTGAGCAGGAAATAAAGTCCTCTCAACAGAATGAACGCTACATCAGGACTTTGTGGACGTCCTTGCATAGATCTCTTAGCCACAGCGCAAAACGAAGAGGCTGGACACTTACTGCTCTCCAGTACCAGATCCCGGGCTATATACATAGACGCGTTCCTGGTGGACTGGTCCAACTTGGACGTGTATGCATTTCCCTCTTTCTCAAGATAATACACAGGGTACTGAAATAATTTGTGTCACATGAGGGACCGGAATGACCCTTGTGGCCCTTACTGAACGACAAGAGATTGGTTAACAGAGGTACTGGAATGGATGGTGGACATCCCGAGTAGCCTACCTCAGAGAGTAGATCTACTCAAACAACCCCACTTGGAAAGATATTACCAAAACCTACAAGCGCTACTAGTAACTGCCTTGGGACTATCGGAAAACTCACAAGAGCCAGAAGTTTTTGAAGGAGGCAGCTGGCGCTATCGCAAATCAAGGAGGTTATCCACCGTTAAGGTATACCAATCGAAGTGGGAGGTATTTAGAGGATGGTGCAAGGACAACCATGTGTCCTCTTCCAATGTTTCTGTAACCCAAATTTGTATATACAGAACTCACCAGCATGGAACCTAGACGTGGTCCTGAGGTTCCTCATGGGGAGAAGGAGTTCGATCCCTTGCAGAGGACATCTTTAAAGGACCTCACCATGAAAACTCTTTTCTTGGTCAGTTTGGCATAGCGAAAGAGTTAGTGAGATACATGCTCTCAGCAAGAATATAGATTTTAGGCAAGGCAAGGCAATCGGCTCACTGCCACTAGGCTTCCTTGCAAAAAAATGAATACTCGTCACAACCCTGGCCCAGAACGTTCGAGATTCGAACCTAACGGACATAACAGGGGGAGGAGAGAGAGAGTCCTATTCCCGGTAAGGGCTCTAAGGCTCTACCTGGATAGGACAAAGGACTTAAGAAGGAATTCAGAAGGGCTTTGGTACTCAGTCAAAAAGCTCTCTGTATAGATGTCGAAGAATGCTCTGTTTTATTTTATCAGACAGTTGATAAAAGAAGCACATATGGAATGTAGAGAGATAGACCACAAGATTCTGAAAGTAAAACGCATGCAGGTCAGGACAGTAGCAACCTCTGTAGCTCTTAAACAGAATAGGTCCTGCAGAGTATCTTGGACACGACCTTCTGGAGAAGCAAGTTAGTATTTGCCTCTCACTATCTAAAACAAGTCCAGACATTATCAGAAGATTGCTATACGCTGTGTCCGTTTATAGCATCTAATTCAGTAATGGGAGAGGGAATACCCCTACAATCCCATAAACCAATACCCTTTTTCTTACCTTGGAATTGAGAATTTTTATGGTTGTTTGTGAAGACTGGGCGCTTTATCTTCCGCAATCATTGGGATGAAAGTTCCTTGGTAGCGCCCGGAACAAGGGTATTGAGAGGAGGTCTAGTCACATAGAGGTTATACACGGTTGACAGCCCCTAGAGATTTTCAGCCCCTGGGTGGATCGCTGGATCTCTTAAGGAATGCAGACATAATGAGGGGAGTTCATTGAAGTCAGCTTCATAATCCAATCCCATAAAACAATACCCTTTGTTCTTGCCTTGGAATGGTTGAAATTTGTGGTTGTTTGTGAAGATTGAACGCAGTCTTCCACAATCATTGATTTTAGTCAGATGATAATTTTGTTCCTTGGTGGCGCCAGGAACAAGGGTATTATAGGTTGTCTGTCACATAGAGGTTGGTGCACCGGTTGGCAGCTCCTAGAGTCTTCAGCCCCTGAGTGGATTGCTGGACCTCTTAAGGAATGCAGACATGATGAGGGGAGTTCATTGAAGTCAGCTTCCTTAATCCAATTCCATAAAACAATACCCTTTGTTCTTACCTTGGAATGGTTGAAATTTTATGGTTGTTTGTGAAGATTGAACGCAGTCTTCCACAATCATCGATTTTAGTCAGATGATCATTTTTGTTCCTTGGTGGCGCCCGGAACAAGGGTATTATAGGTTGTCTGTCACATAGAGGTTGGTGCACCGGTTGACAGCTCCTAGAGGTCTTCAGCCCCCTGAGTGGATCGCTGGACCTCTTAAGGAAAGCAGACATAATGAGGGAGAGTTCATTGAAGTCAGCTTCCTTAATCCAGGTAAGGACCTTAAGTTGGTTTAGTAACCCTTAAGCAAATTCCAACGATGTTAGCTGTCTCAGACCCTCCACCAAAGGTGTCAATCAGCTATATATATAACTACCAGGTAAGTCAGATGTTTAAAAAGGATATTTTCATAAAAAAATAAATTTTTGAACATACTTACCTGGTAGTTAGATATGATTAAATTCCCACCCTCCTCCCCTCTAGAGACTAGGGGCATGGAAGATCTGAGGAATAGTTGGAATAGTTCCAGGTACCTGGGTAGAGGGCGCACAGGTGGTACACCTGACTACCCATCGGCGATTGCTGCGAGTTTTGAAATTCTGCCAACGTCAGGGACTTAAGCTATATATAAACTACCAGGTAAGTATGTTCAAAAATTTATTTTATTATGAAAATATCATAATTCTCACACCAATAATTAACTTTTCATTAGGAAATTATAGCTTCAGGCAGTTTGCGTCTTTGTAATTGGAAACTGTTAGGTGCACAAAATTCTTACAAAAATGTTTTTCACATCAGTCACAGAATTTTTGACAATGCTGATCACTAATTGATTGGAATTGTGATATAAAATTTAGGCCACAGTCCAAGCAGTAGGACCTATGAGGACATTTACGGTAACTCTGAAAGTGGTGTTGAAACATTTGTTTGGGGAGGGTGATAAGTGAAGTGGAAGAAAGAGAACATGAAGAGGTATAGCAAAAGCAACGAAAGGAGTTACAGCTAGGGGGTGAAGGGATACTACAAAACTTTTAAGAATGCATACAGTGCACCACATGAGGTCCATTAAAGCACTACTCCCCTACGGGATCACTAATTGATGACATTGTAAATGACTGTGGTCCTAAAAAAATTCTCACACACATTGTTTGCACTAAACCTTTCTTATACTCATTCTGATGATTTCGTGAAGAAACATGGGAAAAATTGATAGTAATAAGAAGCCTCATGACATTTTCCACAAAATTTAGCACTGTACTATGCTTCATATGAAGGTTAAGGTTAAGTAAGAAACAAGTAAACAGTGCACTGAAGGTTCTTTGGCGTAATCGAGTTCTCTGTACAGTAAACCCCCCGTATTCGCGGTCTTACGATTCGCAGATTTCTCTATGGAACATATATACACGTTATTTGCTGAAAATTTGCCCATTCACAGTATTTTTCACCGAGAAATATTCACTAATTACTGTATTTTCATCTCATTTTCATGACTAAATGCACCTTTTATGATAAAACTATTAAAATACTGAGGTAGTGCTCGAGTTACAATAATTCGATTCTGCAGTGGGATAAGCAATTAATACCGATACGAAAATATTTATAGAATATTTTTAAATTTTGTGTGGTCGCAGCCAGCAGCGTACAATCAGGCAGCAAGAGAGACCAAACTACAATAGACCAACTTCTTTTCCTCCATCTCTTTATCCCAACTTCTAGGTAAAAAAGTAAAAGAGAATGATAAAAGTATTGTTAGTAACGTTATACTCGTGCAAAAATACGTACAGCCATAAACAACTGACCGAGAAACTGTTGTTTTGCTTATCACCGAATTGGATAACAACAGCCCTTTTGCTTGTATTTCAACCATTGTACGGTAATACACAATCACCGTGAGGTTATAGTACAAATGACGTTAAGGAGAATAGGACTGATATATTTTTACATTATACCCTGATTTGGTATGGATAAAAGATGGGCAAGGAAATATACTGCTAAATTTAAGCTGCAAGTTGTAGCTGAAGCTGAGAAAACAATGTTCAAGCTGCTATTGACTATAAATTATCATGCATTGGCAACATGGATGAAACTCAACCGTAATTAAAATGAGAGAGAAAGTATTTTAATAAAAACTACTGGGCATGAAAGAACACATTACTGCTATTTTTACACCAATAAACGATAAATACTCTAAAGTTCAAATTATGACGAAATCAAGTGAAAATAGCAAATGGAATCTTGAATTTTTTTTTTACACAAATGAATGCCCCCAAACAGCCAATGTCATCGACTCATATTCACGTCTTATTTTTTTAATACATAGAATATAATCGCATGCACGCACACACACACACACACACACAATATATATATATATATATATATATATATATATATATATATATATATATATATATATATACAGTCGGCGCAAAAAAAAACGAACGCCCACTACATTTGTAAACAAATCATAGCAATGATATAAAAAAAAGGAAAATAAAAGGGAAAATTTTAGTTCACTTATATTTTTTCAATACTTAGACATTTCTCCATTATTTTTAAGTACAGCTTTTAACCTTCTTGGCATTGAATGTGCTAAATCTTTGAAATATTGTGCATCCATGTCTTCAAACCAAAACTTACGGATGGCATCCTTCAATTTGGGAGGGACGTCATCTGCTAGTGCCTTCAGTTTCCGTTTCATGTATGCCCAGCAATTTTCAATTGGGTTTAAATCTGGTGAATTGCCTGGCCAGTCAATTTCTGAATATTAAATTCCTTAAGAAGGTTTGTGACCTTGTGAAATCGGTGGCAAGGTGCTCCATCTTGCATAAATACACGCATGCCCAAAAGTTCCTTATAAGGGACTAATTCATTTTCAAGACATTTTCATAAATCTCTCCATTCATTGTCGTGCTCTCTGGGAGAAAATATAATCCCCCACTACCCCCATATCCGCTGAAACATCCCCATACCATCACATAAGCTGGATGTTTCACAGTCTTGACTGTGTATTTTGATGCATAGCGGTTAGATCCTTGGGGCTTGCCAGCGCTATGAATAATGTGGAAGTTAGATTCATCGCTAAAAGCTACCCTTTCCCAATCCTTTTCAGTCCACTTCAAATATTTTCTGCAAAAAGCCATCCTTTTTTTTTTTAGGCTTAGTGAGAGTTGTGGCTTCTTTGCTGCAACACGACATGGGAGACCAAGGTCTTTCTGCACTCGATGTTGCACGGTCCGTTCAGATACGTTCCTAAGCAGATCAGGGTTTGAGACTTCAAAATTTTGGCTGGCATTGATGGATGTTCCATAACAATCCTTTTAAAATGTTATCCGTTCTTTTTGTAGTTTTTCGTGGCCTCCTGAGCCTTTCTTCCGCTTCAGTGATGAATCAAGGTCTCCTGTCTTGGAGCGGTTGCACCACAATGAGACGGTGCTTTTAGAGATTCCCAGCTCTCTTGCAATAGCTGACATTGACTTGCCAGTTTTCCATAGGGTCACAATTTCTGCTTTCTTAACCAAGGATAAGGAAGTTTTAGCCATAATTCATTAGCTAGCGAAGAGCGCCAAATGTAGCGTGACGAAAGCGTGAATGGGGCACGAGTGCATACAATGACAGCCGACCTTTGTGATAGCTTGAGTATCACTGAAGTGCATTAGAAACTCATGGTACCGAACAGCGAGACAATACAGGCTGCCAGACGAACGATAAATTGGGGAAAATATATACTTCTCCGGAAATCAAGAAAAGTCGAACGCTTATTACAGTAATATATAGGAAGTCGTTAAGCTTTTTTTTGCGGGACTGTATATATATATATATATATATATATATATATATATATATATATATATATATATATATATATATATATATATATATATATATATGAAATTTTTTATCACACCGTGATTTTTATACAATCATGAAGCTACAAATGTCGTTTAATATCAAATTCACGCTACCTCGAGTATCTCGATGGAGAATTATCACCGAAGGAATTTATATAAGTGATAAATGAACAGGTACCACTGGGGCGCGAACCCTTGACATGGACCCATTCAACGACTCCAGTGGGCGTTACCATCGCGCCATCAAGAGGTATAAATCATTTACGAGTCTCCTGTACTGTTTTTCCCGTCATGAGCGGGAAATTGTATAACCTCGCAATGACCCACCTCCGCCATGATAGTTCGTTGATACGTTTGGAACGCGACATTTGTAGCTTCATGATTGTATAAAAATCACGAGTGTGATAAAAAATTTCATAATAAGAGCTGCGTGTTCCAAACGTGAATCCAACGAACTATCATGGCGGAGGTGGGTCATTGCGAGGCTAAGTACAATTTCCCTCACGGGGGAAAAACAGTACAGCAGACTCGGTAATGATTTATACCTCTCTTGATGGCGCGGTGGTAACGTCCACTGGAGTCGTTGAATGGGTCCATGTCAAGGGTTCGCGTCCCAGTGGTACCTGTTCATTTATCACTTATATAAATTCCCTTCGGTGATAATTCTCCATCGGAGATACTCTCGAGTAGCGTGAATTTGATATTAAACGACATTTGTAGCTTCATGATTATATATATATATATATATATATATATATATATATATATAATGCCATTATCATGTGTAATTTCTCATTTCTTTCATTGCTACTTAGGCCTATCATTTTGATGCCTCTTATGAAGTTAACTGAATATATAATGCTTATTTTTGTATTTCTTTTATCTAAGTTTCTAAAGAATTAAATTTAGTTAATGCTAAATGCCAACAGTGAAGAAGACTACCATGCTCATCAGTGGAGAATGTCTCCTCCGCATCACAAAAGATGACTCTTACAGAAATCATTGGCCACTGGATTATATTATAACGCAAACCCTAGCCTCTATTCTTTGTGTTTCGCAGATATGAAGTGTTTCTTGGCAGGTGTATGATGAAATAATATCTTGGTCTCATGTAGCCTGTTATGGATGGTTTGAGCCCCAACTTGAAGGGAAAGCGTAATATTCTCTCTTTATAGCAACACCGGTTGTCAGGGGGGTTAGGCGGAGCTCCTTCAGTGATCATCCAATGATGATCCTTAACAGTAGTGCAACAATGGGGTCGTCCTCCACTTTTTACAATGAATTTATCATATTTCCTCGTTCTCTCTGTTGTATCCCTCTATACATGGTTGTTTTATTTACGCTAAGCTGCCGAGCAATATCTACAATAGAGACATTAGTCTTATGCAAGCTAATGATTGTGGTGCGGCAGAGTCTGTTGCCCATCTTATCGGTGCAAGTGACGAGACAGTTTAGTTTACCTTTCCTGCCTGAATGTGGAGTCACATGATAACATACGACGTTATGAGATTTTTTCTTGTTTGTTTTTGACAACAGTAATGGTTAAATTCTTTTATTTATATATAATTTCATTGATGATTACTCAATATTATTGTATTAGTCAATAAGCTTTTATTTGGATTTGAAATATAGTTTCTTCTTTGACTCTTTTGCCCAATCACCTGAAGTGAAAATTTTCAAAGTGTTTTGTCATTTTTCGTAATATGAATTTTTCACGCACCATTATTTTTTATATTGTTAACTGTATGATTAATAACCAAAGTCGAATAATACAATTACATTTCCTTGTAAATATCAAAAGAACAAATTACTGTTAGGTGAACGAAAAGTTCTGGAACTTGTTGCAAAACATTTTTGAGTGACTGGACATGGTACCAAATACCTTAGTGTAGGCTAGGCTATATTCAAGGTAAGTTTTTTCCAACAAATGATGGGTTTTTTTGGAACCTAACCCCATCGTAAGTAGGATAATACCTGTCTAAGCATTTTTAGTTTTTTTGTGTGTGTTTGAACTATCAAAATATGCAGTTCTAAGTGTTTTTAGAAGGGTTCTAAGTATTCGCGGGTTTTAGCTATTTGTGTGGGTGGGTGGTACGCATCCCCAGCGAATACGGGGTTTTACTGTACAGCTTATGCTGTATGAAACTCTCAGCCACGGCCTAGTGGTGGCTTGTGTTGTTGGGACCTATAGCGTTGCAAGATGCACGATCATGGCTAACTTTAACCTTAAATAAAATAAAAGCTACTGAGGCTAGAGGGCTGCAATTTAGTACTTTTGATGAATGGAGGATGGATGATCAACATACCAATTTGTAGCCCTCTAGCCTCAGTGGTTTTTAAGATCTGAGGGCGGACAGACAAATAGCCATCTCAGTAGTTTTCTTTTACAGAAAACTAAAATTTGTGTGTTTATTTGCTTCCAGTGCAAACCCATGAATCATTTAATCCTGTGTGGAAGGCCGTCACCCCCAGCGTGTATGCCCTGGGGTTGGTGGCAAGGGTTGTACCTGCTTCTGTTCTCCCTTTTGTTGTTGACCCTCATGCCCTCTGTACCACTTGCAGGGGGCATGACTGTACAGTAAACCCCTTATTCACATTCTCATGATTTGCAAACTCACCTATTCGCGGATTTTCCTATGGAACATTACACATTATTCGTGGAAAATTCACACATTTGCGGTATTTTTCACTGCCAAATATTCACTAATTACTCTGTTTTCATATTTTCATGACTAAATGCTTTTTTTTGTGATGGAACTATTAAAATACTCAGGTATAAGAATTTTTAGAGTTTTTTGTGTTTGAACTATCCCAGTTCTAAGTGTTTTTAGAAAGGTTTTAAGTATTTGCGGATTTTAGCTATTCGTGGGGCAGTGTGGTACGCATCCCCCACGAATAGGCTACAGGGGGTTCACTGTAATCCTAATTCGACTTGTGCTGAGTGTTACTCTTGGTCGCCTGCTCAGTGGCAGAAGCTTTCTGGGAGGAAACATTATAGGAGGAAGGCTGCCAAGGTGTCGTCGGAAGGATGTATGCCTCCAATTATGCCCTTGGTAGCTACCTCTTCTTCCTCGTTTATCCCCCCTGGTAAACTTCCCCTTTTGGCTGTCTTTCCTTCGTCATCTTCGCTTGCTTCGTTGGGTGAAGATCATGGCGGGGGTTGGGGGGATCAAGATGACCTCTTCTCAGGGCCTCCTCTTGCTCCAGGGGAACTTTTCCCTCGGCGCAGAGGATTCTCCCTCCACCCACCCGACTTTTGCTTCGTTTGGTTTGACAACCGAGCAGCATGAAGCAACCAAGTGACAGGAAGCTGGGATCTCCTTGGGGCTCTCAGGCCCTCCATCTGTGCAGGGTATCTTGGAGCACCCGAGGTGTTACCTGGTGGTCACACATGATGCTGCCACCTCAGCTATGACCACGGGGACCATGCCAGC
Organism: Macrobrachium rosenbergii; assembly: GCF_040412425.1. Classification (NCBI taxonomy): domain Eukaryota; kingdom Metazoa; phylum Arthropoda; class Malacostraca; order Decapoda; family Palaemonidae; genus Macrobrachium; species Macrobrachium rosenbergii. Next base: position 2,373,689 of record NC_089789.1, on the reverse strand, counting down.
TTTCGCTGACTCTGGCAGTGGTGGACCAGACGGCTATGCATGCTCTGGCACCCTAGTATGCGGTGTCTCTTTCTCCGGCTCTACCTGTGGTCCAGACTGCTCCTGTTCCTGCTGTGCCTCCTGTGTTGATTGCTCCTGCTGTTCCTGTGGTCCCTGTCGACTGGGCTGCTTTTGCTGGGCCTCCTGCCCCAGCTGCCCTGGTTGCTCCTGTAGCAGCTCCTGCTGTTCCTGATGCTCTTGCCACCCAGGCTGCTCCTGCTGCCCTGGCTGCCCCGGTTGTTCCTGTGGCTTCTGCTACTCCCTCTTGGATGGGGGACCTGACCGCCATCCTGAAGATGATGCCGATGAAGAAATCATAGAGGAGGTCCCGTAAGGTGTCGTCTTTGTCGTCTTCTTCGTCTTTGTCTCTGACTTCGTCGTCTGCTGCCTCCTCCCCTTCTTCTGAGGCTCGTTGGCCAAAGAAGAAGGCTGCTTCTCCCCACCCCTCCCCCGGGTACAGTACTCGACCAAGTGAATAACCTTGTCTCTGGGCAAGAAAACTCCTTTCAGTCGAACTGCTCGGACAAGCTCCTTCCCCCTCCTCTGCCTCGATACAGAAGCGATTCTACATGCCCTCGGAGGGGTCTTTGCTGACTAAGCAGATTGACCCGGACCTGGTTTGTCCAGGCTGGGATCTCTCGCTGCAGCACCTCACTGCAGAAGGGGTCTCCTTCTCGCAGCAAGAGGCAGTGAACCTGGAGGCCACTGCCATGGCGGGCCTCCAGGCAGTCTCCTGGTTGGATCTGTGGTCTTTCACAGCTTCCAAGGTTGCCGCCTCCTCGGGTGCGATCATCCCTGGAGAGGACTCTGTCTTTGGGAGACTGTGCCAGTCTGGAGGTATAGCCATCTCCTACCTTGCCCACCAGACGGCAAACCTGGTGCTAAATTGGATCTCCAGGTCTGTAGGTCCCAAGTCGACATTGGCCCTTAGGAACAGACCGTTGCTGTGTTCTGCCTCTCTCTTCCCCAGAGAGGTGGTAGATGCTGCGGTGCACAAGAGACAGGCTGAAGACAACAACTGCCTTGTTCACCAGGCAGTGGCCAAGACCTTCGGGTCTTCGCATGCCGCTGTGACCCAACCCTTGGGTCAGGCTAGCACTTCTTCGCCCCTAAGAAGACCCAGGCTTCGAAGGGCACTCATAGGAACACTCAACCTCCTTCTTCCTCTGCCAAGAAAGATACACAGTTGCGTCCCTTTCAGCCCTCTTTCCAGCCCGGAAAAGGGGTTAAGGGGAAAAAGAAAGGAGGTCACTAGGGGCGGTGTTCCCCACCAGCTGCTGCCATTGGTGGGGGTTGCCTGTCAAGCCATTGGGCAACGTGGGTGGAGACGAGACTTGGGTAGTGGATGTCCTTCAGGAGGGATAGCCACTCCCCTTCGAGTCTCGGCCACCTCTCACCAACAACCCCTTCCGTCTCCTCACCTACATTCCCAGCTCGCTGAAGGACCTCGCACTCAAGGAAAAGGTGCAAGCGATGCTGAGGAAGAGTGCTCAAGCGATGCTGAGGAAGAGTGCTGTAGAAGTCATGTCGGATCAGTCCCCAGGCTTTTACAGCCTCTTCTTTCCCATAGAGAAAGCCTCAGGGGATTGGAGACCAGTCATAGACACCTCTCCCTTGAACTGATTCGTTTGCCAGACTCAGTTCACGACGGAAACAGCACTCTCAGTGCTCTCCTCCATCAGGGAGAATGACTTTATGCCTGTGGTGGACTTGAAGGATGCGCATTTCCAAATACCCATCCATCTGTCCTCTCGTAAGTACCTTCGCTTTATCCTCGGGGAAGCGGTGTTCCAGTTCAGGGTACTTTGTTCTGGCTCTCGACCGCTCCCCAGGTGCTCACAGTTGCTACAGGACAAGGATCAGCTTCTTGAGTTCTGCTACAGCCTAGAGGTCTCAGTTGCAAATCTCTTCCTGAGTTCTGCTCAGCCTAGTCTGATCTCATCCATCCCCAAGCGGAGGATAAAGTACCTGGGCATGCTGATAGATATGGTAGCAGCAAAAGTCGTTCCCTCAGACTCTCATATCAGCAGGTTCAGGAAGGCAGCACATTTCTTGTCTCGACAACAATGGCAAGTCGTCATCGGTCACCTTCTGTCGTTGGAGATGCTGGTCCGTCATGGGCGGCTTCACCTCCGGTCTCTTCAATGGAGAATGAAGAGTACTGGTCCCAGTCTCGAGACCCTCAGTCCTTTACCATTCCTCTTTCAGAGGAAGTGAGACAGGATTTAGACTGGTGGGTGGATGACAGGAACCCCTTAATTAGGAGTATCCCTGCATACTCCCCCTCCCGACATGCTTCTGTTCTCGGATGCATTGACTGAGGGATGGGGAGCAAACTTGGACGAGTTGCTTGCTTCAGGGGTGTGGAGTCAAGACAACAAGCACCTTCACACCAACATTCCTGGAACTCAAGGCGGCCATCTTAACCCTCCAAGAGTTTCAGGATCGGGTGATGGGACATCGATGGTATTGATGAGCGACAGCACCCACATAGTGTCATATATCAACAAGCAGGGAGGTATTGTATCCCTCCCGCTGCATCAGTTGACATCGCAGGTTCATGAGTGGGCAGTTGCTCACTCGATAAAGCTGTCAGCCTGGTACATCCCAGGCAAGAGGAATGAAGTGGCAGACAAGCTCAGCCGCCAGAATCAAGTGATGGGGTGGAATGGTCCCTTCACTCAGACATCATGGAAAGGTTGTTCCTGTGGTAGCTTCCTGCCATCGATCTGTTCATCACCCAGCACAACAGAAAGCTGCAAGCCTTCTGCTCCATCATGCCAAACCCATGGGCCGCTGTGGAGGATGCATTTCAACACCCGTGGGACAACCGCGATGTTTACGCCTTCCCTTCGTTTTGTCTGATTTGCAAGGGGATCAGCAGGGTGTTGATCACCCCAAATCTGAGGATGATTCTGCTGTCCAAGGCACCAAGAGAGATTCCTCCCTGGCCCAACCTTCTGTGTCAACCACGTGTGGAGTGGTAACATCAGGCAGTGCAGTCCCTGCATCTTCACTGCTGGAGACTACCCAGCATCTCTTGTGAGCGAGAGGCTTTTCTCGCCGTGCAGCAACAGAGATGGCTGGATATCTCAGACAGTCCTCTGCAGCAGTTTACCAGGGAAGATGGGCTGTCTTCTGTGGTTGGTGTCATAGACGCAGTCTCCCTCTGGTCGGAGCTATTATTTTCCTTCACTGAGAGAAGCTTCTCTCCATTTCAACTGTAAAAGGCTATAGGGCCGCAGTTGGCCTAGTCTTGCGCCTGAAAGGTGTGGACATCTCCTCATTGCAGATTTCACAACTGATGAGAACCTTCGAAAGGTCTTGTCCTTCCAGGGACCTCAGGCCCCCTGCGTGGGATGTGACTCTAGTTTTGAGGAGCCTGACTCATGCGCTGTACGAGCCTTTACGAGAGTCGTCAGACAGGGATCTGACCCTCAAGACTGTCTTTCTGTTTGCCCTGGCATTGGCGAAGAGAATAGGTGAACTTCATGGACTTTCCTTCGATGTTAAACACTCAAGGGTTGGGGATCAGTTACGTTCAACTTCATCCCAGATTTCGTTGTGAAAACTCAGAACCCATCAGTCTGACACTAGGTTCGAGTCCTTCACAATCCCCTCCCTGAGGACTTTGTTGATGATGATCCAGACGAGATGCTACTTTGTCCTGTTAGAGTGCTGCAATACTATCTAAAGTCGACTCGACATCTCTGGCCTTCCTGAGTGTCGATGACTCTTCGTTAGTACTGGCTCATCCAAGAAAGAAGTGTCCAAGAACACGATTTCTTTTTGGCTTTGTGAGATGATCAGGAGGGCGTATTCTGTAGCTGGCGAAGACGAACTCCCGACCCGAGAGCTCATGAAGTCAGGAGCATTGGTTCAACCCTTGCATTCCGGAAGAATCTGTTGGTTCCTCAGGTACTGAAAGCAGGGGTGTGGCCTCGACAGATCACCTTCATGTCATTCTACCTTCATGACATTGTCCACAAGTCCTTGGACACTTTTTCCTTGGGACCTGGGGTGGCTACTCAACAAGTTGTGTAGCGTACCTGGCTCCTCATTTGGGACAGGTAGCATCTTGCCTAAGGTGTTCAGTTGTGGAAGTGAGAGTGATTGCGTGAGTGATTGGCCTCTCCCCCTCCTCCTTCCTTGTCATCCTTCTGTCTCGTCCTTCAGGCAGAGAGTGGGATTCAAGCTGACACATGCTGGAACTGGCAGCCAGTGCTGGTAAGTTTACACTTCGAGCATCCGTTCTATTTTTCTATCATTAGATTTATAGAAGCAAACCCACTCCTTCCTCTAGCGAAGGGAGGAAGGAGACTCTGACAGTAAGACAAACCCAATACAGTACAGTACTCATATTCGCCTTACTGTCACCGACTTTTGGGTTCATCCTAGCCTATTTTCGTTTGAGGTTAAGTTCCCTCACTCATTTGAAAAGGCCCAGAAGTCGACCAATATGTCAAAGGCACAGTACTCTTCCTCGCTCTGTCGACCAGGAAGAGAAACTCAGGTGCAGTGAACTCCAGTCAGTTCAGACCCACTCAGTTTTCTCCCTCCAGCAAGTGAGTCTTCCTAATGTAAAGAACCGAGGGTTTGTGCATTATGTAGGAGCAAATCACAAATTTTTAAAGTACTGTAATTTGTATTTTTCTCAACTATACAGTACAAACCTGAGGTCATTTACATTACGTTTCATGCCCACCTCATGCCACCCCTCAGTCTGATACCTGGGCCAAAAGGCGAATAAGAATGTTTACACCTGGGCCAGCTGGACTCCTGCTGACCAGACGGAAGTCAACTGCCTAATTATCTTGTTTGGAAGTTTAACGGCCGTTTCCAGCTTCGCTGAAAGTTCCTAATGCAAAGGACCTCAGGTTTGTATAGTTAGGAAAACCTAAAATTTGTGATTTTAGGTTTGTACTTCGAATTGATTAGTAGTAGAACTAATATAGACCAGCATTTCCACAGTATAAAAACAGCAGCAGCAGAAAGAGTAATAATAAATTTTGAAACAAGTCAAGATTTATATTACAATAGAATTTGCACAATAGAGGAATTTGAATACGCCCTTTCTTCATGCACAAATTCGGGCCTGGGTAAAGTTAATATTGCATTTCACCTAATTAAACATTGAAATCGTGCAGCAAAAAAAATTTGGTAACATTTTTTAATTATTAGGATGAATCTTACCTACCGTTAAGTTAGCTTACATCTCGGTGCCGATAGGCGAGTCGGCATTCAAACAAAAGATCGAATGGCTGCGCGGATGACTGTCTAGTTAACATGTTTTCTACCAGGTTGTGTTTAAAATGTTTAAGGTCTTGTTAGAATTCTCCTTGCCGCCATTGGTTTTAGGCGCTTGTTGGTATTTCATGGGTTTTTGCTGCTGTCATGGTACTGTACATTTATTTTTCCTATGATGCCTCCACTGGAATCAAGGCTAAGAATATCAGGTTCTGTAGGAATGATTACTGTGTTAGCAGAACGTTGATTTTTGAGAAGATGCACACCGTTTATGCGTATGGTTTTAAGTGTGGTCTTCAGAGTAGATGTAAGGAAGTAGGGATTTTCAAAGGACTTTCTGCTTAAGTTTGTTGATACAGGAAGAGAAGGGAAGCAATTGGATTGCGAAGCAATTAGTTAGGTCAGGATGTCAACCTGTCATTTCCCCCCTTCTCCAGGTCATCCTTCTGTAGTTATCCATACTCAATCTAGGCTTTTCCTTTGCTAATGCTTTAGTTAATATTGAAGCTTCCTCTTTAGCTCTGCCTTCCACTCCCCTTTCGGTTCAGGAAAAGCGTAATGAGAATTTAGAATAGGATTTAAACCTTCTTTTGATCATTATGCACAAGGTTTGTCTTGAATTGGGAACCACTCCGGGTCCCCCCATTGTGCGATTATTTTCACGTTCCCTCATCAGAGGTAAGTTGATGGCGCCCTCGCCAGTATGTAGCCCAAGCCTAGGGCTGCCCTGTGACAATTTGATTCTGAGGAAGAAGTCTGCTGCCAGGGAACCGGGTCGGTTCCTGGGGTAATGTGGTATTGTGCCCTGCATCACCTGCCTCTCTGTTTTCACATTAATACTCTTGTATAATGCGTTAGAGCCAAAAGATCGTTTTGGTAAATGTTCATCTTCGCTATGTGTGCAACTTCTGCTGTCATCGGCACCTAGTATGAGGAGGTTAGCACCAACAGGACTACAGTAAACCCCTCCATATTTTTGGGAGATGCGTACCAAACAAACTCACTCCCCCTCCCCCGAATAGCTAAAATCCGTGAATACTTAGAACCCTTATAAAAACATTTAGAACTGCCTATTTTGATAGTTGAAACAAAAAAAAAAAAACTCTTGAAAATGCTTACACAGTTATTATCCTACTTACAATGGGGTTAGGTTCCAAAAAACCCATCGTTTGTTGGAAAAATGTATCTTGAATATAGCCTAGCCTACACTAGGGCATTCGATACCATGTATACAAATACGGTAGCCTACCCTACACTATAAAGTATACTGTACTCTATACATACACAGTATAGTAATTATTAATATCAGCTAATTCTGGAGGTTCATGCAGAGTGACTTATGATAATTGAGTACAAAGAGAAATTATGGTAATTCAGTACAAAGAGAAACTGAATAACAAACAAGAATTAGCTTAGCCTACAGTATGGTATATCGTATACATATATGGTAGCCTAGCCTACATTATACTGTACTCAGTTCGCATAATATCGTATTATACAAACATCAACATAACGAATATGCATCTTTTCGATGGATATTTTAAAATGTTATGCTTTAATTCACTATATTCAATAATATGTTATATATTATATTGCTTTTGTATTATAAATTACGATCATAGCGGTCAATGTTTTGGTTTGGACGTCGATTACGTGGTAAGCTCATTTCGCCATATTTAACTCTGGTCAGAGTGCTTTTCTTGCTTCTAGCTAGCATAAATGAATCTCTTAGATACTTTATCTATATGGGACAATGTTATTTTATTTTTCATTATATGAAACATTTTTAAGTCAAAATATAACTTAAATACGTCTCATTGTGAAATTGATTTAGCTATTTTTTCCGGTAATAGATGATGTTGGCCGTTTGGGGGCCTTGTTTGTTTTGTGTAAGAAAAAAATCAAGATTCTGTTCTCTGTTTTCACTTGATTTCATCATAGTACAAGCTTTATGTATTTATCGTTTATCGGCGTAAAAATAGCAGTAATATGTGTTTGTTCTGACATGATATACAAACCATTGGTCCTTTACATTAGGAATTACTTTCAGCGTAGGCTGGAAATGGCTGTTGAACTTTCGAACAAGGTGGTTAGACAGTTAACTACCGTCCAGGAGGCGGGAGTATCGCCTGCCCAGATGTAAACATTCCAATGTGCTTTCGGCTGTCGTAGACTTCGGACGTTGTTTTCTCGCTCTCTGCCTGACTGCTGTTGAGCTTTTCCCGGTGGAAACTTGTTTTTTTTCTTTTGCTTAGCAATGAATGTGGATAAGTCCTTTAAGCCCTCCTTTCCCCCACCGTGTGTGTCCTGGGGTGGGAGGCAAAAAGTGTAATTCATTTAGATCAAGCAGTTGACAGGGACCCTCCACGCCCTCTGCCCCAACTGCAGGGGACGTGTGTTCGCGTGCTTCGCCCTTTGTCGAGTGTTGCTCGTGGTCTGCTGAGAGTGGGCGAAGTTTGAGGGGAGGAGACGATACCGTGGGAAACCCGCCAAGGCGTCGTCCGAGGGTAACACGCCCCGACTCCTCCTGTGGTGGCTGATCCATGGGGATCACTTCTCCCTCCTGGTAAGCTTACCCTTCTTGCTGCCTCTCCCTCAGGTGAGGACTCCCCCTCCCCTTCCTCATTCGTTTCATCGGGTGTGGAAGGCCACGGGGGAGCGGTCACTCAGGACATCCTCTCTGGGACCTCTCCTCGCTCCAGGGCAAATTTTTTCCCCCAGAGCGAGTAGAGGCTTCCCTTTTTGACCCGACTCTGCCTCAGGCTGGGGGGTGGAAGCGTCTTCTGTTGGCAAGGGACCTGATCTTGCCTCTGCCTGGCTGCACCTGGGTCTGCCTGGCGTTCCATCATTGGAGGGTCTGGTGTCCCATTTGACTGGTGCTCCAGTGACGACCACCGCTTCCACCACCCCTACTGTCACCACGTCATCTTTTGGTAAGCTGCCTGTGAAAGTGACCGCGTACCTGGACACCCAGGTGTCGTCTGTTCTTGCTACATTCCACTCTGTGCCGCTGCCTCTTGGGTTCTTGGCCCTGTTATCCCTGCGTGGGCCCTCACACATGGTGACTTCATCGGTGCCCTACCTGTCGATCCCTGCTCCTGTTGCTGACCCACGCTCGCTCATGACCGCGGTTCCCCGACTCTCGGCCCGGCCTGGTTTCCCATGCGCTACCTGGGCCTTTGAACCTGGCTATGTCTCCTGGCTTTCCTGGCTCCCGCGCTGCTGCACCTGCCCTGGTAGCTGCTGGCCCGAGCACCATCCCCACTACCCAGGTCGCCCTGCTGCTCCCCTTGTCCCCTGGCTGCTCCTGTGCCCATCCTGAGGATCAAGCTGAAGAAGAAGCCTGTCTCTCCCCTCAAGAAGTCTCAACACTTTTTCCCAAGACTCTCTAAGGGACTTCTATGGACTCCTTCCACAGGGAAGGCAGTGGGATCTCTCATCGGCTCTTCCCGGTCCACGGAGCAGGGAACCGTTGCGTTTACCCCCAGGTCAGTCATATCAGGAGCCGAGGGCGTGCAGACCTGTTTGCACTCCTCCACTGCGCCTAAGAAGCCTGCTTCTAAGGCCAGCGGGACCGTGTCGGACACTAGATTGTGAGTCGCTCCGAGTAACCAGGTCTCTAAGGGAACCCGAGTACCCCGGTCTGGTATGGGAGAAACCTCTCTCCGTACCGACGCAGGCATGGGACAGGAGAAAGAGTCCGAGCATGCAGGTATTCAGACCCTTCCTGCTGGTGCTTCTTTTGAGTACCAAGCCAGATTCCTGGGAAAGTGCTCTGGTCCCTCAGGTCCAGACACCTGGGGAGGTAGAGAAGAGGTCCCCTGCTCAGTCTTCCCAAGAGGTTTCAGCATTGAAGAAGACTGGGGCGTGTCCAGAGGACAGGGCAAGTTCGCTCCAACCAGCTGTGCACTCAACTCCTCCCAGTCCCCGAGCCTGGCTTGGGGGAGCTGAATGCGCGGCTCGGCTTGTATGAGCCACTCCACTCTCCTCAGGAGAACGCTTCACCCAGGCGAAAGCGTTCTCCTCAACCCAGGTTGCCGTCACCACCGCAGGCTGGTGACTGCTCCCAACCCGCTGCTCCTGTTGGTTCTACCAGCAAGGCCAGTGGGAGCGCCTGATCCTCCTCGCCTGTCCCCTCTACCTCCTGGGCTCCTCCCAAGGGGTGCGAGGTAGGAAGAACTCCGACGAGTTGTCTCCCAGAGTTCTAACTCGGGGGTGTTTCGTGCCTGGCCTCGGTCCTCAGTTCTCGCCAGGTCGCTGTAACCCACGTGGTGCAGGAAGGATCACGGGGGTCTGCACGAGGTTCTCCCTCCTGCAGGGAGAGTAGATCGGGAGGGCGACACCCTGGAAGGACTCGAGGGTTCTCTTCCCCAGGAAGTGGACACCCCCGAGATACAGAGGACTCTCGCTGAGGTAATTGCGCTGATTCATCAGCACACCAACCTCGGGGAAGGGATATTGGCTTCGTCTGTGGATCGTCCGTCACACCTTGAGTCCTATTGGGGACCCAAGAAGGAACCCAAGGCTTCGGTGGGGCTGCCGTGGTCCACGCTTGCTGAGGGGGTACTCGATCAGGTGAATGGTCTTGTGTCAGGCAGGACAGTTCACTTAATCAAACCGCTTGGACAAGCTACTTCTCTCTCCTCTGCCTCGCCAGGAGCGTTTCTACACGCCGTCTGAGAGGTCATTGCTGTCTAAGCAGGTTGACCCGGACCTGGTTCGTCTGGATCCGGGTCTCTCGTTGCAGCAGCTTACTGCAGAGAGTATCTCCCTCTCACAGCAAGAGGCTGCAACCCTGGAAGCCACCGCCTTGGCAGCTTTCCATGCAGTCTCCTTGCTGGATCTGTGATCCTTCACAGTATCCAAAGTGGCTGCTTCCCCGTGCGCAACCGTACCTGGGAAGACTCCACTTTTGGGAGACAGTGCCAGTCTAGAGGTAGGCCATCTCCTGCCTCACCCACCAGACGGCAAACCTGTGGTCTAACCTGGTCCTGAAGCGAAGGGATGCCGATCTTTCTCACTTCTCCAGGTCTGTGGGGCCCGAGTCGGCAGTGACCCTGCAGAACGGACCGTTGCTGGGGTCTACCTCTCTCTTCCCTGGAGAGTTGGTGGATGCTGCAGTGGACAAGCGTCGGGCCAATGACAGCGACTGGCTGGTACACCATGCAGTGGCCAAGACCTCCGGGTCTTCGTGTTCCACTGCAGTCAGGCCCTCGGGTCAGGATAGCACTTCCTCGTCCCCTAAGAAGTCCCAGTCTTCGAAGGGATCCTGTGGAAACACCCAGCCTTCTTCTTCCTCTGGAAAGGGTGGGTCTTCCTGCCCCTTTCAGCTCACTTTCCAAACAGGAAAAGGGGGCAAGGGGAAGAAGGGGAACGCTTTGGGGCTGGTGATCCCCAACAGCTGCCGAAGGTGGGGGATGCCTGTCAAGCCATTGGGCAACATGGCAGCGACATGGAGCAGAGACCTGGATAGTGGGTGTCCTTTGGGAGGGATATCTACTACCCTTCGAGTCTCAGCCACCCCTCACCTACACTCCAGTCCGTCTCCGCACCGACATCCAAGGAACACCAAAGGACTCCGCACTAGTGCAAGAAGTGCAAGCCATGCTGAGCAAGGGTGGTGTGGAAGTCGTGTCAGACCGGTCCCCAAACTTTTACAGCCATGTCTTCCTCATAGAGAAAGCCACAGGGGGATGGAGACCGGTCATAAATCTCTCTCCCCAGAAGCGATTTGTTCGCCAGACTTGGTTCACAATGACACGATGCGTTCCGTGCTCGCTTCCATCAGGGAGAACGACTTCATGCTTATGGTGGACTTGCGGGATGCGTATTTCCAAATACCCATTCATCCGTCCTCTCGCAAGTACCTCCGCTTTATCCTCGGGGAGTCAGCCTTCCAATTCAGGGCACTCTGCTCTTGACTGCTCCCCAGGTGTTCACGAGAGTCTTCTCTCTCATGTCAGCTTGGGCCCATTCGCACGGAATACGTCTACTGAGGTATCTCGACAACTGGCCAGTCCTGGCGAGCTCCTGCTCGTAGTTGCTGCGGGACAGGGATTGGCTCCTCGAGTTTTGCTGCGATCTTGGGATCGTGGTGAATCTTGAAAAGTTGGAACTCTCCCCCAAGCAGAGGATAAAGTACCTGGGCATGCTGATAGACACGGTAGCAGCGAAAGTCTTTCCCTCGGACTCTGGTATCAGCAGGTTCAGGCAGGCAGCACAGCTGTTCCTGTCTCAACACCTGTTGTTGCCGGAGAAGCTGGTACCTCATGAGCGTCTTCACCTGCAGTCTCTACAGTGGAGACTAAATGAGTACAGTGTATTGGTCCCAGTCCTGAGACCCCCAGCCCTTTCTCACCCTCTTTCCGAGGTGAGAGAGGACCTTCACTGGTGGATGGACAACAGGAACCACTTGATAGGAGTATCCCTGCATACTCCCCCTCTGGGCATGCTGCTGTTCTCAGATACTTCGACCAAGGGATGGGGCGCACACCTGGAGGAGTTGCTGACTTCGGGAGTGTGGCACCGAGACGACAAGCACCTTCACATCAACATCCTGGAACTCAAGGCAACCTTCCTGGCTCTCCAAGAGTTCTGGGATTGAGTGATAGGAGACACTGTGGTACTGATGAGCAACAATACCACGGTAGTGGCATACGTCAACATGGAGGGGGGTCTAGTATCCCTCCCGCTCTACCAGTTGATGATTCAGGTGCACGAGTGGGCTGTGGCTCACTCGGTAGAGCTGTCAGCCAGGTACATTCCAGGCAAGAGGAATGTTGTTGGAGACAAGCTCAGCTGCCAGAATCAGGTGATCGGAACTGAATGGTCCATTCACGCAGAAGTCACAGTAAGGGTGTTCGACCCGTGGGGGCATCCAGTCATCAATCTGTTTGCCACCCAGCACAACAGAAAACTCCAGGTCTTCTGCTCATTTGTGCCAGACCCATGGGCCGCTGCAGAGGACGTGTTCCAGCATCCATGGGACAACCTTGACGTCTACACCTTTCCTCTGTTCTGTCTGATTCGCAGAGTGATCAGCCAGGTGATGATCACTCCGAATCTCAGAATGATTCTGGTGGTATCCCAACCTGCTAGCTCTCCTTTCCGAGGCGCCAAGAGAGATCCCCCCCCCACCTCCCACATAGAGCGGTACCACCAGGCAGTGCAGTCCCTGTGTCTTCATGGCTGGAGGTTACCCACCATCTCTTGAGAGTGAGAGGCTTTTCACGTCGCGCAGCAATGGAGATGGCAGGGTACCTCAGACGACCTCCGCAGTGGTATACCAGGGGAAGTGGTCTGTCTTCTGTGGTTGGTGTCATGGACTGGGTATCTCTGCGGTAGGAGCTACTGTTCAGCAGGTCGTGGACTTCCTCATCTTACTTCGCCAAGAGAAGCTTCTCTCGTTTCAGCTGTAAAAGGCTGCTGCGCCACACTCGGCCTAGTCTTGCAGCTGAAAGGAGTAGACATCTCCTCCTCCAAGATTTCCCCATTGATGAGAAGCTTCAAAAGGTCTTGCCTACCCACGAATCTCAGGCCCCCTGTGTGGAATGTGACTCTGTTCTAAGGAGCCTGACTTGTGCACCGTACGAACCTTTACGAGAGTTGTCAGACAGGGATCTGACCCTCAAGACCATCTTCTTACTGGCCCTGGCATCAGTGAAGAGAGTTGGCAAACTGCACGGACTTTCCTCGATGTTGAACACTCGAGGGGATGAGGATCTGTTACTCTTGATTTCATCCCAGATTTTGTAGCGAAGACTCAGAATCCTTCAGTCCCTGACACACGGTTCGAGTCCTTCACGATCCCCTCCTTAGAGGACTTTGTAGGTAATGAACCAGACGAGATGCTACTGTGTCCTGTTAGAGTGCTGCGGCGCTATCTGAAGAAGACTCAACGTCTCTGGCCTGAGTATCGATGACTCTTCGTTAGTACTGGCTTGACCAAGAAAGAAGTGTCCAAGAACACGATCTCTTTCTGGATTCTTGAGATGATAAAGGAGAGCATATTCTGCTGCTGGAGAAGACACCGGTACGCTTCGTCTGAGAGCTCACGAAGTCTGCAGCATCAGTCTGTCCCTCGCATTCCGGAAGAACATGTCGGTTCTTCAGGTGTTGAAGGCAGGTGTGTGGTCCCAACAGACCACCTTCACCTCCTCCTACCTTCGGTATGTTGCTCACAAGTCCTTGGACACTTTTTCCTTGGGTCCTGTGGTGGCTGCTCAACAAGTTGTGTAGCTTACCCGGCTCCTCTAACAGGACAGGTTGCATCTCTTCTAAGATGTATGGTTATGATTGGGAGAATGAATTTGGAGTGACTGGCCTCTCTTCTTTCTCCCCATCTTGGCTCTCTTCCCACGGGGAGGGAGCGGACGTGCATTGCATGCTGGATCTGGCGGTTTGATGCAGGTAAGCACCCAACGGGAGCTCCCGTTCTATTTTCCATTCAGGTTTATAGAAGCAACCCCACTCCTTCCCCTTGCAAGGTGGGGAAGGAGACCATGGCAACAAGACAAACCCAATGTTTGTGATTGCCTTAATGTCACCGACTCCAGGTTCTTCCTAGCCTACTTTGCATGAACTGACGATTCCTCTTTCATGCAAAGGGACCCAGAAGTCTGACAATTGATCCTGCTTTTTTTTACAACCCGATCATTTTGTCAGAGGCAGTTTTCCCTTCCTCGCTCTATCGACCAGGAAGGGAAGACAAAAATTTAAACTGAACTCAGTCAGTTCACAGAGACTCATTCAGATTCTTCCCTCCAACCAGTGGGTCCTCCTAATGTAAAGGACCGATGGTTTGTATGTCTTGTTGGGACAAATAACAATTTTTAAAAGTAAATTGTATTTTTCCTAACTATACAAACCCAAGGTCCTTTACATTACATTTCATGCCCACCTCATGCCACCCCTCAATCTGAAACCTGGGCTGAAAGGCAAATCGGAATGTTTACATCCAAGCAGGCAGCACTCCCGCCCTCTGGACGGTAGTTAACTGCCTAACCACCTTGTTCGAAAGTTAAACGGCTGTTTCCTGCCTACTCTGAAAGTGATTCCTACAGTAAAGGACCTTGGGTTTGTATAGCTAGGAAAAAACAGTTTACTTTTAAAAATTATTTTTTTATGCCCAGTAGTTTTGATTAAAATACTTTATCACCAATTTTAATTACACTCAGTTTCATCCATTTTTGCTGATACACGATAATTTATAGTCATTAGCAGCTTGAACATTTTCTCAGCTTCAGCTATAACTTGCAGCTTAAATTTAGCAGTATATTTCCTTGCCGATCTTTTATCCATACTGAATAAGGGTATAATGTAAAAATATATCAGTCCTATTCTACTTAATGTCATTTTTACTATAACTACATTAACTGTTTGTTACCTTTTGATGGTTGAAATACTAGCAAAACGGCTGTTGTTATCGATTCGGTTATAAGCTAAACAACAGTTTAACACATACAACTTACCTGTTAGTTACATATAGCTTTAGTCTTGACGTCACGGCAAAATTTCAAAACGCGCGGCAGCGCCAGTCCGAATATCGGGTGATCGCCCTTACCTGCCCTCTGTCGGGGTACTAGGAACTATTCCAACATGCTTCAGAATAATTTTGCCGTCCGCCCGGCGACATTGTTGTCGAATACTGAACGAAATTTCATTGTATCTGCCTTACATCGAGCTGTTTTCACTTGGTGAAAACTCTCTTGTTGGTTTGCGGCTTTGCCAGTTATTTGTCACCTATTTAGTCAGGTTTTCTGATAATTATGTCAGATTCTGGGTCTTATACCTTTAGGGTATGCAGCAAAGGCTGTAAGACGAGGTTGGTCAAGGCTAGTCTTGATCCTCATTCAATTTGTGTGCCTCAGGAATGTTCATATGAGAGGAAGTGTGATGAATGTGTCAGTATGACTGAAAAGATTGGAAGGCTCTATCTAAGTATGTAAAGAAGCTTGAGAAAGATAGAGCCAGGAAAGCTTTGCTAGAAGTTCTTCTTCTCTCTCTCAGAAACCGGAATCTCCCTTAGCTATGCAAAAGAAACTTCTATTAATATCCCCTGTGGCTACTAATATTCCAACACTTCCTGACTCTGATATCCCTGAACCCGTTACACGTGTCTGAGTATCAAGTCCAGATGGACGTAGATTTAACCTCCTTGTGGGCGCCATGGAGGATATTGGCGTTAACGTGAAATCCTTCATGAGCGTATGGATTCTTTCCAAAATATTGTGAATAATTTAAGTGCAGTGCAAAGTGTTAGTGTGGTGGAGGAGGTGGTTGCTCGGCCTACACCTCCTAGACCTAAGCCTCTGTCAAGCTCCCCTGCTCCTGGGAGAAGACATGCTGAAAGTCCAAGGGAGGCGAGTGGGGTCTGCTCACAAGCAGCCGCCCCCTCAACAGTCCTGTTGTTTCCCAGGCTGTTTCAGGCGCCAGGAAAGGCGACTCAAGGAAGGACATGTCTTTCTTCAAGCTCCAGTGATTAAGCCAGAGGCTGGAGATTTCCGAACACCAGTCTAGACCTGAAGAGGTCCAGGAATCTTTCGCCTTCAATATTTCAGAAGAAGAAGAAGCCATTTCATCATCACAGCCTTCCTGTAGTTTTTGGGAGAGTCCGGAGAGATTTTCGTCGTCAGAAGAATCTTCTCCCAGGCGCAAGGCTCATGTTCTTGGCCAAGAGGTATAAGACTTCCCATCGGTATTGCCCAGCGTTCCCGGTGTTTCTCCGTTGGTTTCACGTGAAGCCTCTTGTGGCGTCTAGCCTCTTCCTCATCAAAGATCCTGGCTCTACTGATCATCGTTCCCCAGTTGGATCCTCGTCTACTCATGACTTTCTTGACTTCAGACTGCACAAGAAAATTGGAAGCATTCTTGGCGGGCTGAAGGCCTAGTTCTTCTCAGCAAAGCCTTCTGAAGTGTATTTGTTGCCTCCTCCTTAGAGATCCAAACTCACGGAGCGCCCAGTAGCAAGCTCCTCCTCGATCTGTGTCTCTTGATCCTCCTTTGGTTCAGGCTCAGGATCAGGCTCGTGCGCCTAGTCAGGCTCAGGCGCTCCTCAAGATTTAGCGCTCTCTCAGGCTCAAGCGCCTCAGGTAGCGCCAGGTGAGGCGCCATCCCAGGCTCCTTTTGTGGCGCCAGTTCAGGCTCCTCTTGTGGCGCAGGCTCCTCTTGTGGCACCAGTTCAGGCTCCTCTTGTGGCGCCTACTCAGGCTCAGGCTCCTCCTCAAGCTCTTATTCAGGCTCCTACTCCTCCTTCACAGGATGTGTGTCTGAGCGGAAGGTTTTTCTCTGTTTCGTCTGAGGAAGAAGTTGTGGAAGAGTTTCCTGTAGACTGGGAACCAGACTCCTCTCGCTCGGATTACAAGAAGCTTCTTCGCTTCTTTATTGATAATTTTCCTGAGGATTTTGCACCTGCGGCTCCGGCTTCCTCTCTCTCAGTACGCAAGAGACTCAAGCCTCCTACCTCTTCCTTTATGAAGTTAGTGCTTTCTATTTCAGCTAAGAAGGCATTAAAGAAAATGAACTCCTGGTTGGAAGACAAGCGTGATCAGGGAAAACCACTTTCTGCTTCCCTCCTTCTAAGCTTTCTACTAAGACGAAGGCTTGCTACGACACTGGGGAAGTTTTTCTCTCTGGGAGCTTCTGCCTCCTCTCAGGAGACTTCTCCAGTCTCGTTGATTCTACCCGTGTTCTGTTATGAACTCGAATCGGTGCTTTTCTTCTCTCCTTCAGAGTTGGACCACCTTTTGAAGAACGTTTTCCAAGTTTTGGAAGTCATCAGTTTATGGACTGGACTATTGGCGCTTTATAGGAAGGTAAAGTCTTTTGGTCTTTCTGCATTTCGATGATTTCTCTTCTGTTATGTCCTGCTTAGATAAAGGGATTCGTGACGGTGCGTCTGAGTTAGCCTCCATCTTCACGTTAGGAGTTCTTAAGAAGCGACAACTTTGGTGCTCTTTTTGTCGCCGCCCCAGTTTCTAGGACTCAAAAGATCGGGTCTTCTTTTTCGAACCTCTGGATAAGAAGTACCTTTTCCTCAAGAACTTGTGGCCGGAGTGTCAAATCCCTTACTCAGAAGTCCACACAGGACCTTTTGGGTCGCAATCCTCTCGAAACCAAAAGCTCCTCAACCTTCTCTGCCAGCCAAACTTGCTCCTCTAGTTAATCAAAATAGGCCCTTTCGTGGCAGGCCCTCACCCAGGACAGGATCTAGTTTCCGGGAAAGCAAGATTTGTCTCCAGGGCTATCAAACCTCAGTTAAAAGTGATCTGCATGTCCTCCATGCACTAGTAGGAGCCAGACTTCAGCAGTTCTGGCAAACTTGGGAGGAGAGATCGGAGGCGGACCAGTGGACCACGTCCGTGCTAAAGGAAGGATATTCTATCCCCTTCCTCAAGAGGCCCCCTCTTGCAACAGAACCTTTAGCTTTGACAGCATATTCCAGCAACTTAGAGAAATGCTCGGTTCTGAGTGCGGAAGTAGACTCCATGCTTTTAAAAGGAGCGATAGAGATCGTGGAAGAAGTCAACTCTCCAGGCTTTTACAACCGCCTTTTTCTTGTTCCAAAGGCCTCAGGCGGCTGGAGACCAGTCCTGGGCGTGAGTTCTCTCAACCTTTTCGTGGAGAAACCAGTTTCTCGATGGAGACGACGCAAATCCGTCCTCAATTCTCTTCGTCCGGGGATTGGATGGTCTCAATAGATCTGCAGGACGCTTGCTTTCACATTCCGATCCATCCCGCGTCCAGGAAGTTTCTTAGCCGTTTTCCAGGAGAAGACTTATCAGTTCAGGACTCTGTGCTTCGGTCTGTCCACAGCCCTCAAGTATTCAAAGAGTTATGTCCACTGTTGCCAAAGCTCTTCATCTCAGAGGAATAAAGATCTCTCTATCTAGACGATTGGCTCCTTCGTTCCCAGTCTCAGTCTCAGTGCTTGGAGGATTTGAAAGTAACTCTCGACTTGACACAGAAGCTAGGACTTCTAATCAATTGGAAGAAGTCTCACCTATCTCCCTCACAATCCAGGATCTATTTAGGAGTGAGACTGGAAACAGTTCCTTTTCTGGCTTTTTGCCAGATCAAAGAATCTCGGACTGTCTCGCAAAAGTCCAGAACTTTCTGGATATGGATACCTGTTCCTTGAGGCTTGGATGAGCCTCCTGGGAACTCTCTTGCAATAGAAAAGTTTGTCTCCCTGGGAGACTTCATGAGCCCCTTCAATTCTACCTCAGGAGCAATGGAACAGGAAAACGCTTCCAGACTCCTTCTCCTTTCCAATCTCGGACCGTATCAAGGAGGATCTAAGGTGGTGGTTAGATCGAAGAAAATTAGAGAAAGGTCTCTCTCTTTTCCGTGAACCAACCACGAACTGTTTAAGACTCGTCCTCAGGAAGTAGGATGGGGAGCGGCGTTGAGGGTAAAAGAAATTTCAGGTTTGTGGAATGAGACAGAAAAAAGAATGGCACATCAACAAGAAGGAGTTGAAAGCAATCCACCTGAGTCTCGTACACTTCCTACCTTTTCGTACAGGGACAAACAGTTCTGGTTCATTCAGACAGCACCAAAGCGTTGTCTTATATAAAGAAACAGGGGGCACTCATTCTTACTCCCAGCAGAGGTTCTTCAAGAGACCTCCTTTTGTGGGCAGAAAAGCACAAGATTCTGCTCCTAACGAGATTCATTCAAGGAGCCCTCAATGTGAGCGGACGGACTCCTGAGCAGGAAGCACCAGGTTCTGTCCACAGAGTGGATTTTGCACGAAGAAGTGTGCAAGTCATTGTGGAGACTTTGGGGTCAACCTCTGGTAGACCTGTTCGCGACGCAAGTCCAACAGGCTCCCAATCTTCTGCTCTCCTGTCCCGGACCAAGCAGCCTTCCAGACGGACGAATGCTACTGAATTGGTCGGGTCTGGACCTTTACGCCTTCCCGCCGTTCAAGATGTTAGGTGCGGTGTTGAGGAAATTTCAGCACCACTCCAACACCAGGATGACGTTGATAGCCCCCTTCTGGCCTTCCAGGGATTGGTTCCCAGTTCTCATGGATCTCTTGATCGACTTCCCGAGGAGCCTTCAAACAGAGTAGATTTACTCAGACAGCCCCACTTCAGGAGATTTCACGAAAACCTGTCAAGTCTGCCTAACTGCGTTCAGACTATCGAACGTCTACTCAGAAGCAAAGGATTTTTTAAAGAAAGCGGCTCAATCCATCGCTAGAGCCAGAAGACCATCTTCATCAAGGTCTATGAGTCCAAGTGGAATATGTTTTACGTTCATGGTGCAAAAGATCATGACATTTCCTCTTCAGAACCTCGGTGACGCCCAGATTGCGGATTTTCTTTTGTTCCTCGGGAATAAGAACCTTTCTGTATCCACACTTAAAGGTTATCGTAGCATGCTGGCTACTGTTTTTCGTCACAGAGGTTTGGATATCTCTAATAACCAAGATATAACGGACCTTATTAAATCAATAATGTACCTCTAAGAGGTCAGATGCTAAAGTTGTTTCGTGGAATCTTGATGTAGTCCTGAAGTGGCTTATGTCAGAAATTTGAACCTATGGATTCTGCTTCTTTAAGAGATCTTACGAGGAAAACCCTCTTTTTAGTTTTGTTAGCTACAGCTAAGAGAATCAGTGAGATCCACGCCTTGGATAAGAGAGTAGGATTCTCTGCTTCAAAAGCAATTTGTTCTTTCAAACTGTTTTTTTGGCCAAGAACTCTCCGACCCCTTCGCACTTGTGGCCTCGCTCTTTTGAGATTCAAGTCTGTCGGAACCTGGTAGGTAAGGAGCAGGAGAGGTTCCTCTGCCCAGTCAGAGCCTTGAAATATTATTTGCGAAGGACTAAAGATATTAGGGGTCCTTCAGATTCCTTATGGTGTTCGGTCAGGAACCCTCTTAGACCAATGTCCAAGAATGCCATGTCCTTTTTTATTAGAGATCTGATTTCTGAAGCTCACTCCAATATTTCAGAGAATGATTTGAAAATGTGTAAAGTGAAGGCTCACGAAGTGAGGGCTATCTCTACTTCTCTCGCTTATAAAAGGAACCTCTCCCTTCAAGATATTGTGCAAGCAACCTACTGGAGGTGTAAGTCTGTATTTGCTTTGCATTATCTCTCTAAGTGCAGACAGTGTTTGACGAGTGCAGCACGTTAGGGCCCTTTGTTGTATCTGGCACGGTAATGGGTAAAGGGGTAAAGGAGGATTAACTTACCTTTACTTACTTGTTTTTGGAGTGTGAAGGTTTTTACGGTTGTCTGTGAGGGTAAGTGTTGGTTAGTTTTACCCCACAGTTGGTTTTGGTTTTTATGGTTATACTTTTTCTTTGGTGTTGGGTGACCCCTTTGTAATTCATGATGTTTGTGCTGCGCCCTGAGCAGGGGCATACTTGTGGTATTGTCACGCCATGTCTAGGTGACTGATACCCAGCTTAAGCAATCTGCGACCAGTCATTATACCAACATTCATCACGGTTGCTCTGAGGATAGCAGGTTACTGAGGCAGTAACTGTGGAATCAGCTACCTTAGCAGGTGAGGAACTAAGAAATTTTCTACATTGATAACCTTAATGTTTCCAACAACTCTTTTTAGCTGTCATTGCCCCACCTCCTAAAGGTGTCAATCAACTATATGTAACCAACAGGTAAGTTGTATGTGTTAAAATGACATTTTTATTCTAAAATAATGTTTAACACATACTTACCTATTAGTTACATATACGTACCCCCACCCTCCTCCCCAGCGGGGGACAGGTAGGCAAATTATTCTGAAGCATGTTGGAATAGTTCCTAGTACCCGACAGAGGGCAGGTAAGGCGATCACCCGATATTCGGACTGGCGCTGCCGTGCGTTTTGAAATTTTGCGTGGCGTCAAGACTAAAGCTATATGTAACTAACAGGTAAGTACAGGCGGTCCCGGTTTAAATGACGGGGTTCCGTTCTTGCGCCAGCGTCGTAACCCGAAAATCGCCGTAAGCCGGAAAATCGTCGAAAATCGTCAAAAATCATAAGAAAACCTTACTTTTAATGCTCTGGGTGCATTGAAAACGACGTAAACTGCATTATTATTGAGTTTTACATCAAAAAAACCTTCAAATTATGATTATTCTGCCGTTTTGGGGCCATATTTCTTCCGAAACGGATCGGCGATGAACTGCGTCGTAACCCGGAACATGCGTCGTAAGCCAGGAAATAATTTCTGATGAATATATTTGAAAACAGCGTCGTAACCTCCTCGGAACGTCAGGGCCGGAACCGTCAAACCGGGACTGCCTGTATGTGTTAAACATTATTTTAGAATAAAAATGTCATTTTCTCGTTCAGTTTTTTATGGCTTTACACATTAACACAAGAGTATAACGTTACTAACAATACTTTTATCATTCTTTATACCTTTTTAACTACAAGACAGGATAAACAGATGGGGGGAAAGAAGGTGTCTACAGTAAACCCCCTGTATTCGTGGTCTCACAATTCACGGACTCACCTCTTCGTGGATTTCTCTCTGGAATATATATATATTATTTGCTGAAAATTTGCCCATTCACAGTATTTTTCACTGAGAAATATTCACTAATTACTGTATTTTCATCTCCTTTCCATGACTAAATGCACTTTTTGTGATAAAACTATTAAAATACTCAGGTGGTGCTCGAGTTACGATAATTCGCCTTACAATAATTCGAGTTTGCAGTTGGGTAAGCAGTTAATACCGATACGACAATATTTATAAAATACTGTATTTTTAAATTTCACGTGGGCGAAGGCAACAGCATACAATCAGGCAGCAAGAGAGACCAAATTACAATAGACCAGCTTCTTTTCCTCCATTCTTTATCCCATCTTCTGATTAAAAAAAGTAAAAGAGAACGATAAAAGTATTTTTAGTAACGTTATACTCTTGTGTAGATGCGTACAGCCATAACAACCAAACAAGAGACTTGTTTTGCTCATCACCAAATGGATAACAACAGCCCTTTTGCTTGTATTTCAACCATCGTACGTTAATAAACAGTTGATGTAGTTATGGTACAAATGACGTTAAGTAAAATAGGACTGATATATTTTTACATTATACCCTTATTCGGTATGGATAAAAGATCGGCAAGGAAATATACTGCTAAATTTAATCTGCAAATTGTAGCTGAAGCTGAGAAAACAATGTTCAAGCTGCTAATGACTATAAATTATCGTGCATCAGCAACATGGATGAAACTCAACCATCATTAAAATGGGAGAAAGCATTTTAATAAAAACTACTGGGCATCAAGAAACACATTGCTGCCATTTTTATGCCGATAAACGATAAATACGTAAAGCTCGTATTATGATGAAATCAAGTGAAAATAGCGAACAGAATCTTGGTTTTTTTTACACAAAACAAACGCCCCCAAGTTGCCAGCGTCATCTATTAACAAAAAAGGTAGCAAAATTAATTTCACAACAAGATGTATTTAAGTTATATTTCAACTTAAAAACACTTTGTATAACAAAAAATAACCTTGTCCCATATAAATAAAGTATCTAGAGATTCCTTTACGCTAACTAGAAGCAAGAAAGTGTTCTGAACTGAGTTAAATACGGTGAAATAAACTTACAGCGTAATCGGTTTCCAAACCAAAACATTGATCGCTGTGATCACAATTTATAATACAAAAGCAATATAAGAATATATACAATATTATTGGATATAGTGAATTAAGGCATAACATTTTAAAAGATCCATGGAAAAGATTCATATTCATTATGTTGATGTTTGTATAATATGATAAGTGAATATAGAGTACAGTATAATATAGGATAGGCTACAGTATATGTATACAATATACCATAGTGTAAGCTAAGCTAATTCTTATTTGTTATTCAATTTCTCTTTGTATTGAATTATCATAAGTCACTCTGCATGAACCTCCAGAAAATAGCGGATATTAATAATTACTATACTGTGTATGTACAGAGTATGCAAAGTGTAGGCTAGGCTATCATATATGTATACATGGTACTGAATACCCTAGTGTAGGCTAGGCTATATTCGAGATATGTTTTTTCCAACAAATGATGGTTTTTTTGGAAGCTAACCCCATCGTAAGTAGGATAATGCCTGTCTAAACATTTTTAGTTTTTTTGTGTGTTTGAACTATCAAATACAGGCGGTCCCCAGGTTTCGACGGGGTTCCGTTCTTGCAGTCGTCAAAAATCAAAAACCTTACTTTTAATGTTTTTTGAAAACGATAAGGTTTTTACATCAAAAACCTAAATTATGATTATTCTGCCGTTTTGGGGCCATTTTCTTCGCGGATCGTCGACGGCCGTCGTAATCCCGAACATGCATCGTAAGCCAGGAAATAATTTATGATGAATATATTTGAAAAGCGTCGGATGTGCCGGAACCGTCAGAACCGGGACTGCCTGTAGGCAGTTCTAAGATTTTTATAAGGTTTCTAAGTATTTGTGGATTTTAGCTATTCGCAGGGGGATGTGGTACGCATCCCTCGCTGATACAGTGGGTTTACTGTAGGACAATATATATAAAATGCTTTTTAATTACACGTGGGCGCAGGCAGCAGCGTACAATCAGGCAGCGAGAGAGACCAAATTACAGTAGACCAACTTCTTTTCCTCCATCTCTTTATCCCATCTTCTAGTTCAGTAAGTAAAAGAGAATGATAAAAGTATTGTTAGTAATGTTATACTCTTGCGTAAATGCATACAGCCATAAACAACAGAACAAGAAACTGTTGTTTTGCTAATAACTGAATCAGATAACAACAGCCATTTTGCTTGTATTTCAACTGTCGTACGGTAGCAAACAATTACCGTAGTTATCTTACAAATGACGTTAAGTAGAATAGGACTGATATATTTTTACATTATACCCTTATTTGGTATGGATAAAAGTTGGGCAAGGAAATATACTGCTGAATTTAAGCTGCAAGTTATAGCTGTATAGAGGGATGAATGAATTTGTTTGCATTTAGCATTTCCCAACGTTTTGTGTGTGTGTGAGAGAGAGAGAGAGTGAGAGTGAGAGAGAGAGAGAGAGTGTAATTGTCGTTGTGAGTGGTTCGGTTGTTGGAGTCGTTTACGGCGCTGTCTGTCTGTGAAAATGTTAGGTAGATTTCGGTTTTGGGAGAGTCTTGGGTAGTTGAGGTCCAACCTTGAAAGTGGACGGGCGGTTTGAAAGTAATTTTGTTCTGGATACCGGTACCAAATATTGATGGTGCATGTGTCTCTTCTTTTTTGTTCGTTGTTGCCTGAGGGTCTGTCCTCAGTTTTGTTTTGTGGTTTTTGCGTGCTGTGATTGGCGACCGTGGACCTTTATCCATCTCCAGCAACCGAAGATCAGGGTGAGTGTTGTGTGTTTTGTGGGGTTGAATTCCGCCACATTATATTTGGCGCCCAACGTTGGGCAGCTGGTGTTGCAGCTGCAATTAAGATTGGTGGCTGGTAGTGTGACTGGAGGAAAGGATGGAAGAGGAACTGGTGAGGTTGAGAGAGGAGTTGCGGCTGGCAAGAGAGGAGAATGCATGGTTAAAGAGTGAGAATGAGAACTTGAGGCTTCAGTTGGAAGAGATGGGATCATTGGTAAAAGGAGCGAAAGAGGAAATGAAAGGGGAGATGAAAGAGTCAGAAGAGAGAATGGAAGAGAGGGTGGATAAAAAGTTGGAGAGAATGATAAAAAGTGTGGAAGAAATGGTGAAAGGTATGTTCTAGGGTGTTTTTGGAGAAGGGGCTGTTGGAGGCAGGTCCTCTGGAACGTGTGAAGGGGCAAGAGAGAAAGAAAAGGAGGAAGAAGTGAATGGAAGCGTGAGTGATGAAAGTGATGTGGGAATTGGAAGTAAGAAACGAGAGAACGAGAGGCAGGGTAAGGAAAAGGGAATGAAAAGCAAGGGAAGGAACAGAGGGAAAGTAAGGATAAGTCAGGGGAAGAAAAAGGGAAGAAGGGAAAAGGAAAGGAAACTGGTAAGAAGGGCAAGGAAGTGGGAAAGGCAGGAAAGAAGGAGAGGGTAAAGATAGTAGTGATAGTGAGGTGGATGGAGGTGAATGGATAAAAGTGGATAAAAAGAGGAAGAAGAAGAGTGTAATGAGTAAGATGAATGTAAGTGCAGAAGTGGACTCTTTGTATTCGGAAGAGGGTATGAAAGGACAGAGTGAAAGTAGCGAAAGTGAGAGTGAAAGTGAGAAAGGCTATGTATGTGAGGGAGGTACCCTGGTGTGAAAGGTATAATGAGTATGGAAGTAGGGATGTGCATGATTTCTTTAGGGAGTATGAACGGTTTTGTCAGGATAAGTATGGGGAAAGTAAGAGAGTGTGGGCACGAGAATTAGGAGAATATTTGACTGGGTTTTGCTTGATATGTATAGGGTTATTATGAGTGTGGGAGATGTAGAGTATGACAAGGTGAAAGCTAGACTAGTTGAGCAAGCGAGGTGTATGAAAGCGAGTGTTAAGTATAAGAGGAAGAATGAATTTGATGAGGCAAGAATGAAAGCTGGGAAACCTTGTCACTGTATGCTTGTAGGCTGGAGACGTTGGCAAGGAAGAAGTTTGGGGATGATGGGATAGATGAATGTAAGGAGTTAGTACGGAAGTTGTTAGGGACAGTGCCAGATGGAGTTAGAGAATTTGTGAACTTGAAGCGGAAGGAGAAGAAAAGATGGACGAGTGAAAGGTTGACTTGGGGAGAAATTTTTGAAATTGTAGAAGATTATGAGCTTGACAGGGTTATAAAAGAGAACAGAAGTGTGAGTGTAAGGGCTGGGGTAGATGAGAGAGTGCTAGAGTTTGGAAGCTTTAGGGATGCAGTGTTGAGGGGCCCAATGAGAATGGCCGATAGTGTAATAGATAGGAGTGTAAGAGCAAGTAATGTGGAGGTGCCAGTGAGGATGAATGGTGGGTTTGTAAGGAACAACGGGTTGGACGGGTTAGGGATAGTAGTGTACAAAGGGGAAGGTCGGTGAGTGGAAGTCGAGCGAAGTGTTTTAGATGTGGAAAGGAAGGACATACAAAGAATGAGTGTAGGTGGGCTTTAGGAGCGTGTTTGGGTGTGGGCAATCGGGACATTTGGTAAGTGAGTGTACGAAAGATAGGGGTTAAATGCTACAGGTGCGGACAGGTGGGTCATATTGCTAATGGTTGTAGGGTACCCGAGTGAATGTAATATGTGGCAACTGTGGTAAGAATGGGCATTATGCGAGAATGTATTCAGAACCGAGAGCGAAGTGTGTTGAATGTGGAATGGAAGGGCATATATCAAGTGTATGTAGACGAAAGAGGGTGACTGTGACAGCGAATTCGGGAAACTGAGTGTGAAGGGGGTTCAAATGGGTGGATCCTCCAGGATGCATGGGTGCGTGTGATGCATGTACGTGAGGGGTTGTTGCATGAGGGAGGCTTTGCTGGAAAGACTGACGAGTGCATGAGTGTGCAAGTGTGTTGTAAGGGAGTAAGATTGATTGCATTAGTAGATACCGGGTGTAGTATGAATGTCATATTTAAGAATGGATGTGAGAAATTGAGGAATACGTGTGAAATTAGGAATTGTCAGGGGGAAGTAAGAGGGATTGGAAATTTAGGGGTAGCAGTGGTTGGAAGAGTGTGTGAACGGTTAGAAATTGGGGGTGTAATGATGGATGAAAGTGATTTTTGTGTGACTGAGAGTACGAATGATAAATATATTTTGTTGGGATGTAAGTTTTTGAAAAAATGCGGGATGGTGGTCCGTCCTAGTATGAATGTAATTGAATTACATATGAAAGGGGATGTGCTTGGGGATTTGTATTTGGGGAAGGATGGTAGGGTTGAACAAAAATTGTGGAAGAGAGTGCCTGTAATTGCGACAGAGAGGGTAAAAGTGCCACATGAGATTGGAGAAGTTGTGAGTGTGAAAGTGGCATGGCCAGATAGCCTCGGGATAGCCAACAATGATAGTTGTGAGTATGTAGTTGAGGGTATAGACGTAAATAAATTAGCCAGGGCAAATGTTTGTGTATATGATGGGGTTTTGAACATGGGAGATCCGAGGGTATATATAACGTCATTGCCGAGTGTCAGGAAGAAGCAAGTCCGAGGAATATGTGAGGGAGATTGCGTGGGAATATTACGTACATTGGTGAATGTGGATGATGAGAGGTATGTGAAGGTACGGCAGGTGATGACAGGTGATTTGAAAGGAGTTAATGATTGGATGTATGAGGAGTTGAAAGAAAGAGTAAAGGTAGATGAAAATGTAAGTGATAACGTAAGAGAACGATTGAGGAGAATGTTGTGGGATAGGCAGTGGGCGTTGAGTCGTGGAGAAGAGGATTTTTGGGGATCGAAGCTTCCAGAATTTAAAATAGTTCTGGAAGATGACACCCCCATATATCAGTGTCCCCGACATTTTTCTCCGTCTATCAATCGTGAGATAGAGGAGCAGTGTGAGGAGCTTGAGAGGGTGGGAGTGATTGAAAGGAGTACGAGCGCCTGGAATAGCCCCATTGTACCGGTACGTAAGCAGGATGGAAGTTTGCGAATGTGCGTGGATTATCGGAAGGTGAATGAAGTAACTGTGAAAGAGCGATTCCCGATGAATGTGGTGTCTGATTGTGTGTACAAGATGAATGGAATGAAAGTGTTTACAAAATTAGATCTGGTAAGGGGCTATTACCAGATGCCTCTGGAGGAAGGGAGCAGGCATATTATGGCCTTTTCTAGTAGTTCCTGCCACTACCAGTTCCGGAGATTAAGTTTCGGACTGGCTAATGCGCCTGCTGCCTTCCAAAGGGCAATGAATGTGGTTCTGGCAGGGTTTGATCGCAAGAAGGTAACTGTTTTTATAGATGATATTTTGATTGCGAGTGAGACTGTAGAAGAGAATATGGAACTGCTTGAACGAGTGTTAGAAAGGTTGGAAGAAGTAGGAATAAAAGTAAAACTTGGAAAGTGTGCTTGGTTGGCTGGGGAGGTGGAATTCCTAGGGCATATAGTGAGTGGAAGAGGTGTAAGGAAGAGTGATAAGTTCATGAACAAGGTAAGGGAATTTCCACGTCCCCGGACCGTGCGTGAGTTGAAAGGATTTTTAGGTTTAATTGAGTTTGGCACTAAGGTCAGGTCAGTAGCCTTCCAAATTTCAGTTGAGAAAACAAAAGCTCTAATGTTTTATAAAGACAAAAGATGGATATAGAATTAAAAGTGGATGACAGAATCGTAAATTTTTATGATGAGTAATATTTTCAAGATTATTTGATCAACATTTAAATTGGAAGGCCCACACAAATAACATAAAAGGGAAAAGTATCAAAGCACTTGATGTACAGTACTTGAAAAACTAGTCCATACCACTTGGGGAGCTGATAGACACACCATGTTGTATGAAGCGCCTGCCACTTTTAGAATATGGAAGAAGTCCAATATATATATATAGTTCAGCTTCAAAATCTGTGCTTAAATCGTTAGATGCTGTCCATCATTTGGGCCTTAGACTTGCAACAGGAGCCTTCAGATCACCCCAAACAGAGTCATTGATAACAGAAGCTGGAGATCTACAGTATAGGACAGTACCCTTTTCATATTGATTAGAGATTTGACTGGTGCAAAGAGCTTTGAAAATTAGAACAGGATCATCACCAGCAACACCAACACCTCCCTTTCCAATAAGAACAACAGACTCTTGAGCACCAATAACCTATCAGATATTAAAACTTGTATATCACAAAATGATATAATAGCACCTTGGATAATCAGTGAAGCGGATGTTTGCACAGTCATGATACTTAGTACTGCATCACTTTACGAAATATATCATTCAGATCCTAATTTTTTTTATCGTCCCTATATCAGTTAATATGAGAATTTTGTTTTATAGTATAGAAAGTAGAATCAATAAAACAAGTAAAAAAAATAAAACTAAGAAAATTCCTTGCTTGTTGCAAGTTTTAACGTATTTTGTCCCAATCATTATGAAACATTTCATTGTGTTTAGATTTGAACAGTCCCAGCAACCGTGTTATCAGAAAGGAGCTCTTTGCTAAAAGAATGTCATTTTACGCAAATAAAACATAAGTGGGTAGAGTTTGGCACATTTTTTGCTGTCAGATTATCATTTGTTTAAAGACCTATCTGTTAAAAGAAAGAATATTTTAAGTCAGTATAAGTTATAACTTCTTTTTAAAACTAAATAGAGTTTGCTTCAGGGAAGGGTGATAAAATGCACAGACGGATGAGGTTCGGCTGGCGTCCCTGAACGCCGAATGTTGGCTAGACCAGTTTGGATGCACTGTAACTTCTAAATCTTACATAGGCCAGTTTTCCTTTAAATATCAAAAGCGTCAGATTGAAATAGAAAATATTTACAAATATGAAGAATTTAGATGTATTAAGGAAATTGGGAATATTTTTTTTTACAAATGAATAGTATTAATGGGAGTCACATAGGCCTGGAATGAATGGCGACGTAACGACATGTGAACAGAGTTATGGGTGCTTTTGTGTTACACTAAATATCAGGATGTGAATAGCATTCATAGACTGCAACTGGCCTGATGAACAACTTCTAAAGAATTTATGGGATGCACGTAATTTCCTGTTGTTTTTTTGTAATGATGTTCGAAAGGAACCATTGACCTATCTTGAAAACTTTAATTGAAGTTTCATTAATTTTTTCTGCTTTATGAAAAATTTTAATGCTGCTTTTCAATTCGACTTCTTGCATATTATCAGTATTATATATCTATCAACCATTACTGATGTTCTTTGTATATGGAAATACGTTATTTTCGTTTTACTGTTTTACCTTACTGTGAAGAGTATCGACATTTTTTCTAAAGGAGTGATCCTGAAGCGTAACGGCTCACAATTCGGCCAATTGGACAATTGTAGGCGGCCATTCAGAGCTGTAATGATCAAGTATATCCTTGCTTAACGACTGTAAAGGAATACTCTACAAACTGAACTTGAAAATCATCATCATCTTCTTCTTTTAACGTGCTTGAAAATCTAATAGCACACAAATAATATCATACTGCAGCTTTTCAGTTCAGGCAAGGCTCGATAGGCACAGCCAAACGTTTATAAGTTAACTGACATTTTTCTGTATTTTAATTATGATAAAATGTAGTTAAAATTTTGTTTTTAATGCTGTATACGCAAAACTTATAGGTCTACAGATTTTCAGTGCTAACATAAAACCCCCACCAGACCGAAAAAATGGTGCAGGCCGAATCACAAGGAAAAATTAATACCTCAGTTCTTAGAAAAAAAAATCCTAAAGAACGATAATTCTGATTTTCTTTAAATGGAATGTTATTTAGTTCGGCTGCCAGGATACCGATTGTCCACATAATATCCATTAGGAAGTGACTCATTCATTTGTTTTAGATTAAGACAGCCTTGTACAGTCCAGGGCTGTTGCCCTAGGGCAGCGCCTATAACTAGTTGACTGAGTGTTAACTTTAGTTTTCATCATGGCACATCATTCGCCTGGGCTGCCTGGCCGATAGTTGCCAGATACCGCTTGCTGAATACTGCCGCCACATGCCTTTTGCCAGAAACGTTAAGGAACTGATCGTATTTGTAACCTGTACGTAGTGATGTAAAGAAAGGCAGTCACAATAAGATGGTAATAGAACATTATACACTCGAACAGATGATGACACAGTGGAAAATATGAACTATACTGTACACAGGTGGATCCAAAACACATGAAGGGGTTGACTTTTCAGTGATATCTTGCAGTTCTAAAATGCAAAATTCCCTGTCATTACAAATATCTATATATACAGCAGAATTATATGCTATAAAGACAGTATCCATAAAGAAGTTAAATTATGGTATAATATATAGTGACTTTAAAAGAGCAGTCGAAGCCATAAAAGCACATAAAAGTTGCGATATGTTGGGTTCCACCTCGAAACGAAAAAGCGGATATCGCAGCAAAAGAAGCAATATGGTTACCCATCTTCCAATTCCATCATCCAGTCGAAGATTGGCCAAATGTGCTGTACTCAGCGTTATGGCAATGAGACTGGAATAACACCCCATAACGAGCAAATTAAGAACTATTAAAGACACGGGCAGAGAATGACCGTGATCTTCAAGAAATAGTAGGAACCAAGAAGTGCTGTTAACAAGACGAAGAGAAGAATAGGATATAGTATATAAAATAACAGATAGTTTTTAATGTGCACGCCAAGCAACCGCCTACCAATTTGTGATATATATATACCAAACGCAGGTATCAATCAGTACAGCATATTTTAACGGATTGTCAAAAATTTCAACGCCCAAGAAACGTATATTTTAAAAACCACACAAGATTTTGGATGAAAATAAATTCCCTTTTGAAACAGTGTTTAAACTTTTACGACACTGCAACCTCTTAAATAAAATCTAATTTACAATAAATAAGTGTGATATATAAAATTACTAACCAATCCTTTGGGCCAGCCCTACAAGAGTTCTTTTAACTCAGTGGTCTGGTAAAACTATATATAAAAAAAACTAACTTGTCAATACCGCGTAGACGTATACACTAAATATAGAACACACTACAGTGCTGTACACGAAATAAAAAAGAAACTCTGTAGTATTAATGTATATAAAATGTATAAAAGAGTTAACATTGAAAAATTCTCTCTCTCTCTCTCTCTCTCTCTCTCTCTCTCTCTCTCTCTCTCTCTCTCTCTCTCTCTCTCTCTCTCTCTCTCTCCCCTGTGTCACGCTGAAACTGCTTACGTGTGTCGGACTTGAAAAATATTTAATCTTATGAATAACCCAGAGAGAGAAAGAGAAGGCGAACAAACGCACAGCAGCATAATGCATACGTGTATGTATACACACACTGATTGTGTATTGAACAAGTAGCTGCCACCACTTTGTACTGCATTTTGGTACCTCCATTGAAAACTCTAATAAACATTTATTCAGTTATTCAGAAGTGTGTGTGTGTGTGTGTGTATGTGTGTGTGTATAGAGCTTACACGTTACTGATTTAGTGTGCCATACAAAATTTTATGAAATCTTAACGCCAACAGAAACACATTGTCAAGCTGGTACAGCGTAGGCTATCGAAGTAAACATTTTTTTTTTTACCAAATTCTCAAATGGATTGATACTCGGTAGCGAAAATATTTATACCAAACCATTTTATATCATGGTTAGGCAAAGTCTGGACCAGAGATGAGTGAAGGATGAGTGAGAAAATATACAGTAAATAATGGGGGGTCTTCCTCGTTAACACATTCACAAAACACTCAATAACAGCTTATATATTATGTCCCCGACCTTTTGTCTCGGAGGCATACAGTAGAATTGCATTTATCTATACGTTTCCCAATGTGTAAGTACATTAAAGTTTTACATTAGAAGATAATAAAAAATGGTGCACACTCTCATAACACTGTACGCAACTTGGTTTGTATCCACCTGCTCCGAGGTGCTAGTACTAAACATGTCGGAAGCTCCTTGAGACGCGGTGTTTAGTACTAGCCCCTCGGGGATCAAAGTATTTTATATACCCATTTGCATATTGTGTGGTCGACAAATTATATTAGTAAACGCTATCTTCGTGCGGCCGTCTACTTTACTTAGCAGGAGTTAAACCTGGAACTTGATAAGGTGGACGCTTTCTCTCAGCCTCCCCGTTGTTATTGAGCGAATGGCTGAGGCGTTTTCTAGGCTCTGGGATCGATGGTCACCTTCTCGGGTGGAATCATACTACATACATACATACATACATCAGGCAACGGTACAGGGATTTTACACATTTGTTTTTTATTCCTACGATCCCGTAGGAATGACCTCATAGTTCCCAGCCCTTTGCCTAAATTCTATATTCTATTATATTCCATTCCTACGAAGTCTTTGTGGAAATTATAGCACATAGCAGCAATGTATATCCTACTGTAATCCTCACGGCACCGGAGCTTAAAGAGGAAAATTGCCTGCTGCTACTGCAATGTCAGTTGCTCTCCTAAATTTTATTTTTATCCGGGAATTATGTACATGAATGATTGTTTTCAATTTTTTTCCATTATTGTACAATTTGGCCAGTCAACTTTAGGAATTAGATACGAGTTGCTAAAAATCTGTAGATTTTGTCTAGAGTAATTTGAAAATCTGACACTAAAAATCCATAGATCTCACATTAATCTGTGGATGTGTCTGAAAATATGGGATCAAGGGAACTGAACTTCAGTAGGCGTTTGACCAAACTTTTCTTAGTTTCCAACTTTATATCGCCAATATTTTTAGCTTTGGAACCGTTAATGGTTTGTAAAATGTTTCGGTTCATGTTGAATGAAGAGGTATTGTAAACTCCGTTTTCGCTCTCTCTCTCTCTCTCTCTCTCTCTCTCTCTCTCTCTCTCTCTCTCTCTCTCTCTCTCTCTCGCGAGAATCCAACTCAAGGTCGCAGAACCAGCCCCGGCTACACCAACTTGGCTCACAACACGTGATGTCAGTTCACGTGCAACTAATCACCGTTGGAGGACGAGAGAGAGAGAGAGAGAGAGAGAGAGAGAGAGAGAGGTTGCAGGGTACTCGGTACAGAGCAAGATGTTGCATGCTCATGCAGCCTTTAAATTTCGCGACTCATTTAGTGCGTGTAATTGTATGCACTTGGTATGGGGTTTGATTATTTTTTGTTGAGACTAGTTTAGACTACCTTAAGAATCACATCCTTACTTAGCCGTTTAGTGAAAAGGTGTTCAGTATGAAACATTATAACTGTCATCTTTCTCATGTTTTATGTATATGTATATGTCTATATATATATATATATATATATATATATATATATATATATATAATATATATAATATATATAATATATATATATATATATATATATATATATATATATATATATATATATATATATATATATATATATATATATATATATATATATATATATATATACACACACACAATCATGAAGCCACAAATGTCACTTAATCCTTAAACGCCGAGCCTCTGTCTGTCGTATGCTGGCGAAGCAGAAAAAAAGTTTTTTTCAAAAAATCACAGCACGCTTAGTTTGTAAGATTAAGAGTTCATTTTTGGCTCATTTTTTGTCATTGCTTGGAGTTTAGTATGCAACCATCAGAAATGAAAAAAATACCATTATATATCATATATAAATATTGGAATATATATGACCGCGAAAAAAATTTTCATATATAATTGTATACCAAATCGCGCTGTGAGCAAAACGGTGAAAGCTAATGAGTTATTTTTTTCGTTGTATTGTACACTAAATTGCGATGATTTTGGTATATAACAAATTGTAAAACGATCAAAGCAACACAGAGAAAATATTATCACAAAATGATGCATGAATTCGTAACGCGCGGACGTAAAAAAAGTTTTTTTTTAAATTCACCATAAATCGAAATATTGTGGTAGAGACTTCCCGTTTGTTGCAAAATGAGGGTAATTTATTGAATATTAATAGACTGTAAGTGTTTTAGCTTACAATTGCAGTTTTCGACCATTTCGGTCGAGTTTAAAGTTGACCGAAGGTCGAATTTTTTCTATTTATCGTGATTTATATGAAGATATTTCAAAACTGATAAAAGCTAAAACCATGAGTTATTTTTTGTTGTATTCTACATGATATTGCGCACATTTTCATGTATAACACTTTATGTAAGGCCTAATATAAAACGGTGCGAAAATTACGACAAGGTGACTAAAGAAATTCTGAGATTTTCAGCCGAGGTACCGCGCGCGGACGTAAGGAAAGTTTTTTCAAAAATTCACCATAAATCGAAATGTTGTGCTAGAGACTTCCCGTTTGTTGCAAAATGAAGTTAAATGATTGAATGTTACTAGAATGTAAGAGGTTTAGCTTACAATTGCGTTTTTCGACCATTTCGGTCGAGTCAAAGTTGACCGAAGGTTGAAATTTTGGCACTTATGATTTATAAGAAAATATTTCAAAACTGATAAAAGTTACAACCATGAGTTATTTTTTTGTATTCTACATGAAATTGCGCACATTTTCATATATAAAGCTTTATGTAACGGCTAATATAAAACTGCAAACATTACGACAAAGTGACGGAAGAATTTCTGAGATTTTCGGCAGTTTCTTCAAAAATTCACCATAAATCGAAATATTTTGCTAGAGACTTCCAATTTGTTGCAAAATTAAGGTTAATGATTGAATATTAATAGAATGTAAGAGTTTTAGCTTACAATTGCAGTTTTCGACCATTTCGGTCGAGTCAAAATTGACCGAAGGTTGAAATTTTGGCACAACGTGATTTATATGAAAATATTTAAAAACTGATAAAAGCTACAACCATGGGTTGTTTTTTGTTGTATTGTACATGAAATTGCGCACATTTTCATATATATATATATCTTTATGTAACGGCTAATATAAAACGGTGCAAAAATTACGACAATGTGACGAAAGAATTTCTGAGATTTTCGGCAGTTACCGAGCGGACGTAAGGAAAAAGTTTTTTCAAAAATTTACCATAAATCGAAATACTGTGCTAGAGACTTCCAATTTGTTTCAAAATGAAGTTAAATGATTGAATATTACTAGAATGTAAGAGTTTTAGCTTACAATTGCGTTTTTCTACCATTTCAGTCGAGTCAAAGTTGACTGAAGGTTGAAATTTTGGCACTTATCGTGATTTATATGAAAATATTTCAAACCTTATAAAAGCTACAACCATGGGTTGTTTTTTGTTGTATTCTACCTGAAATTGCACACATTTTCATATATAAAACTTTATGTAATGTAATGGCTAATATAAAACAGTGCAAAAATTACGACAAAGTGACGAGAGAATTTTTGAGATGCGTCGCTGATGCTGATTCGTGCATGCGCGGCTCGGTAACACTTGTAAACAAAACAACAGCGTGATCCGTGAACTCCCAGCATCCCTCAAGGCGCGTGATTTAAAATCTTTCGCAAACTAGGCCTGTAACTATTTTTCCGCGAATATTTAAAAAAACTTTTTGTAGTCGACGTACCGTACGTCTGCTCGGCACCCGACGGACAATTTTAGTCGACGTACGATACATCCAGTCAGCGTTTAAGGGTTAATATCAAATCCACGCTGCCTCGGGAATATCCCAATGGAGAATTATCATTGAAGGGGAATTTATAAGTGATAAATGGATGGGCACTGCCCAATCTCGATCCCACGACACAGATACGCATCCAGCAACTCCAGTTGACGTTACCACAGAGCTATCAATCGAGACTCGGCAGTGCCCGTCCATTTATCACTTATAAATTCCCCTTCAGTGATAATTCCCCATCAGGGATATTCCCGAGGCAGTATGGATTTGATATTAAGTGACAGTTGTAGCTTCATGATTGTATATAAATCACGGTTGTGATAAAAATGTCATATATATGTATAATTATATATATATATATATATATATATATATATATATATATATATATATATATATATATATATATATATATATATATATATATATATATATATATGTGTGTGTGTGTGTGTATGTATATATAAGTTTTAACATTATTCAGTCGTCTAATTGGGGGTTGCTATTCAGTCGTCTGATTGGGGGTTGCCCTAGAGAAAACTCAACGTAGCAATGACTGTCACATTCATATAGCAACTGCAAAGTCTTGGATGAATCCTTTTACAGTAAAACTTTCACAACATTGTACCCCGTGGAGGGTTAGTGCCGTCAGTGCACCTCACGGGGTGCACTGTAGGCATTAAAGGTTCTTTGCAGCGTCCCTTCGGTCCCTAGCTGCAACCCCTTTCGTTCCTTTGACTGTACCTCCATTCATATTCTCTGTCTTCCCTCTGGCTATCCACCCTCTCTCAACAATATTTCGTTGCGCAACTGCGAGGTTTTCCTCATACATCTCTCAGACCTGCCTGCTCTCAATTTCCTTTTCAGCGCTGAATGATTTCGTAGATCCCAGTGCTTGGCCTTTGGCCTAAACTCTATACTCCAGTCCACAACATCGTCTGCTCTACACACCTACAGCCTACATGGGAGACTCAGCAACAAGGCATTGAGTCCCTTCCCTTAGCCATGCTTCTTACCCGCGTTCCATAACAGGGAATTGTGCAGCATTTTCACCATCTCGTCATTGTCCATTCTTTTCACTTGACCACACCAGGTCAAAATACATATCCATCATTTTACTCTACTGTGCCTGCTGCATGTCTCCACATTTTTCACCTTGTCCTTCTAACGCTGTGTATTGTATGCCTCATTTCCATTGAAATTCATCATTCACTAGTCCCTCTATACATTCCCACCTTGGCTGCATCAGACTGTTGAAGTCTCGTCCAAATCTTGTGCACACATCCCCCAACAAATTTGTTACTACCTTGTGACTTGTCCATTACATTAACTCCCAAATATGTACCCTAATGAACCACTTCCATGCTTCCAGCATCCATATCAACGTTTATTTATTGCTCTTGTTCATGTTTTCCATTTATGTGCAGAACTTTACTCTTTCGCACTTTGACTGTCATCATGTGTAAACTCCAGTCATGGTTCACTTTCTTATCCTGCACCTTTGCACCTACACTACATCTGGAGTCCTTACTCTGACTCCTCAGTCAGGCCTCCCTTTCATGAAGATGTGCTACACACCCTTGCCTCAGGTCCACTCTTAGGGTAAACCAGTCACTTTCCTACCTACATGTTTTAACAACCATTGCCTCTTATCATTGCTGTCATAAGCTTCCTGTAAGCTCATCTATGCCATAATTATAAGCTTTTCCATTTTGTTTTCAAACCTCTCACATAACTTTCATAACAAGCACTTCATCCACTCCACCCTTTTGCGGTGTCATTAATATTGTGCTTTTTTGTCGTCTTACTTGCAGTAACAATTTTATCATGCACTTTCCCTGGTATGATAAATACCATAATGCCCCTGTCATTAATTATTATATACTGTCACTTTCATTCCCATCCCATTTCCTTTGTAGGATGGAACATTCATTCCTCTCTCTCTCTCTCTCTCTCTCTCTCTCTCTCTCTCTCTCTCTCTCTCTCTCTCTCTCTCTCTCTCTCTCTTTAATGTACGAATTTCTGCAAATGAAGAAAAGAACAACATATCAGAACAGGAGAATGGGAAAATTTATTACCCCATATTAGATAATGGAGATAACACCCAAACCATCATAGTGATGAATGCGCAGGGATTTTTTTCGAGTAACTCAAAAAGAAAGATAGAGTTCTTAGGAGAACTAACCCAAAATGAAAAAATAGAAATAATGAATATAAGTGAAACCTGGTATTCCCAAGAGACTGGTCATGATGATCAGATAAAGGGTTTCCAAACTTATAGATCAGATAGAAAAAATAGAAATCAAGGGGGGAACAGCGATATATGGGAGAGACGTCAACCAAGGAAAAATCTGTGAGAAATATAGTAACACAATATGAATTAATAGCAGTAGAATTTGAATCTGAAAAATTAGTGAACATCGTAATATACAGACCCCTAATACTAAAGAGTTTGACATAATAACCCTTAAACGCCAAGCCTCTATTTACAAAAGCGTTTCCCGTATGCCGGCGGCGTTCGGGAGTGAGCGCCGAAGTGGAAAAAAAGTTTTTTCAAAAATCACAGGACGCTCAGTTTTAAGATTAAGAGTTCATTTTTGGCTTTTTTGTCATTGCCTGAAGTTTAGTATGCAACCATCAGAAATGAAAAAATATCATTATCATATATAAATGTTGAAATATATGACACCGCAAAAAAACAATTTCATATATAATTGTATACAAATCGCGCTGTGACCAAAACGGTTAAAGCCAATGGTTTTTTTTTCGTTGTATTGTACGCTAAATTGCGATGATTTTGGTTTATAACAAATTGTAAAACGATCAAAGCAACACAGAGAAAATATGATCATAAAATGATGCATGAATTCGCCGCCATGGACGTAAAAATTTTTTTTTTTTAAAAATTCACCATAAATCGAAATATTGTGCTAGAGACTTCCCGTTTGTTGCAAAATGAAATTAATTGATTGGATATTACTAGACTGTAAGTGTTTTAGCTTACAATTGCATTTTTCGACCATTTCGGTCGAGTTAAAGTTGACCAAAGTTCGAATTTTTTCTATTTATCGTGATTTATATGAAAATATTTCAAAACTGATAAAAGCTACAACCATGAGTTATTTTTTGTTGTATTCTAAATGATATTGCACACATTTTGATGTATAACACTTTATGTAACGCCTAATATAAAACGGTGCGAAAATTACGACAAGGTGACTTAAGAAATGCTGAGATTTTCAGCAGACTTACAGTGCGTGGAGGGAAGGAAAAATTTTTTCAAAAATTCCATAACTGGAAATATTGTGCTAGAGACTTCCCGTTTGTTGCAAAATGAAGATAAATGATTGAATGTTACTAGATTGTAAGAGTTTTGGCTTACAATTGCGTTTTTCGACCATTTCGGTAGAGTCAAAGTTGACCGTAGGTTAAATTTTGTCACTTGTGATTTATATTAAAATATTTCAAAACTGATAAATGCTACAACCATGAGTTATTTTTTTTGTATTCTACATGAAATTGCACATTTTTTGATGTATAACACTTTATGTAACGCCTAATATAAAACGCAGTAGCGAAAAATTACGACAATGTGACTCAAGAAATGCTGAGATTTTCAGTAGTTACATGTGAGAGGAAGGAAAAGTTTTTTCAAAATTCTCCATAAATCGAAATATTGTACTAGAGACTTCCCGTTTGTTGCAAAATGAAGGTAAATGATTGAATATCACTAGAATGTTAGATTTTTTGCTTACCAAAAAGACCTTAAATATATATTATATATATATATATATATATATATATATATATATATATATATATATATATATATATATATACATACATATATATACATATATATACATATATATATACATATATATATATATATATATATATATATATATATATATATATATATATATATATATATATATATATATATATATATATATATATATATATATATATATATATATATATATATATATATATATTATTTTTTTTATTCTGGTACGAATATATAGCTAAAAGGAATGCAGGTGAAAACATTTTTTTTTGCATAAAACAAAATAATATACAAAACACCAATAAATACAGATATATAAAAACTTGTAATAAATATAAAACTAAATATAAAATCAATGCAGAATACTCACTCATAATCCTGACTCTTCATTCTGTTCTTGTTTTCTCCCTCCTCCATTGAAGAGTCTTGCATTTTTTCCTCTCGACATGACGAGGCACAGGTGGAGGAGGGAGACGACACACCTTACTGCAGATGGGCTGCCCTTCAGATGGTCCGCTGCGCCCTCCAGTGTCCCTTGGGTAGGCACACTCCAATATATGACCGCAGTGTGGTACTTGGGTCACACTCCCCCGAACCTGCAAGTGCTACCTTGCAGGTGCGACAGACGAACCGTGTCTCTTCTTCTGCC
This sequence comes from Macrobrachium rosenbergii, assembly GCF_040412425.1. Taxonomy (NCBI): domain Eukaryota; kingdom Metazoa; phylum Arthropoda; class Malacostraca; order Decapoda; family Palaemonidae; genus Macrobrachium; species Macrobrachium rosenbergii. The sequence goes on along the minus strand of NC_089789.1, from coordinate 2,332,948 downwards.
ATTCATATGGCACACCCAGCAGTGTTTCTGCTTACGCCCTTCTAGGAGCTCCAGTGTGTGATCCCCTGCCCAACACACAGGGTCCACTACCCGGCATTGGAATGTGAGGAGGCGACATCAAGGGCAGCGGCAGCAGGCCAGGGTCAGCATCATCAGGGCCCGGCAGCAGGGCGGCATCGGCATCATCAAGGGCGGTGTGCCGGCGGCATCAGCATCATCAAGGGCAGCGGCAGCGGCGGCATCAGCAGGGCAGCATCATCAAGGCAGCGGCAGCAGGGCCGCAGGAAGACATGAGGTTGGCCCTCCATCAAAGCGGCGTCGGCAGGAGCAGGACATCCCTGCCCATCTGCCCTATCCTCTCGGGGCAGATCTGGAGCTCGGGGCAGGGGGTTGGTGTTGGAAGGCCACTCCTCTGGATTAAAGTTTATGAGGGCATTCCCAGCCACCTCAAGAAACTGGATGTGGGACAACCTCCGGGCATCTGAATTGTACCCACAGTAGAGGATGTAGGCATTCTGGAGGGCCAACTGAAGGAGGTATTTGAGGAGCTTCTGTGTCCACCTCCTGGTTCTCCTGGTGAAGGGATAATACTGGATGAGTTGATCAAAGAGATCAACTCTTCCCATGTGCCTGTTGTAGTGCCCGATGACAGTAGGCCGTTGGACAAAGAAACTCCTCATATGTAACTCGCCCTGCCGACGTGTCTTCTTCCGCTGAACGATCTCTTCTTGGATGGGCTCATGACTCGTTGTAATCATGGGCACGAGTTGGACCCCCTTCCTACAGATGACGAATTCATCTCCCTTCCGCCACCACTCTGTCTCTCCTCTTGCCAGATGTTGCAGCTGGCTAGCAAAACCTCTTGAGGACATTCGGGGCCCCATGCTCCAACCAAAGGGTACCACTGACGTGCACACCTGCTTCATACAGTTCCTGGGCCAGGATACCGAGTTATAATAATTATCCATAAACAGGTGGTATCCTGGTTACGGAAACGATCCACAAGACCAAAGACAGTGTCACGTGGCGTGGAGAAGACCCCAGAATACACCGAGAAGTCCACGGCGTATCCAGTGTTGGATTCCGTAATAAAAAATAACTTCACACCATATTTCTTTGGCTTCTTGGGTTTGTACACTTTTATACTTGGGCGCCCTTTGTATGGCATCATCCCTCATCCAAAGAAAGGTTCTTGGAAGGAACCACGAGAAACTGGCACCGTTCACGAATGTAGTCAACACTGGGCAGACTAAGATGAGGCGGTTGGGGTTTATTCCGGGTATGGCCCTTTGGTTGAAGCATTGAAATACCTGTCAATGCCAGGAAACTATCATGGGGCATAATGCCGGGCACATTGGGCGTGCCAAAAAAATTCCGCCTCAATATTGCCTGACGTCGGCAGCAGGCATCATTCAAAAAAATGTGGAGCCCCAAAAATGCGCTATGTCTGTAAGGTTGCAGCCCGCCAGTGATACGACAACGTCATCTGCAGTTCCTCACGGCAGTACCGAGCATAATCCGCCGTCTCTGCAACAAGGTATTCCAGCAATTCCCAGCGTCAGGAAGAGCTGAATGAACCCCAGTGCAGTGAGAGGCACAGGGACGGTCAGTCCAGGTGCTGCCGTGAATGGGTGCATGTTAGGTGGGTGGGGTCCTCCAACCACCCCTCATCACTTTCGGACAAATGGCCTTCACCTAAGCTGCCGCGATGTTGCGACCTTCTATGGGCCTGTCTTGCGCAGAAACCAGTCACACTCCCACCCTCCCCACTGGCCCATCTCTCTCACTTTCACCATCACTTTCTGTCTCGTCCCCACCAGCCACAATCGGTGTCTCCTCCTCCTCCTCAGACTCTCCTCACCAGGCACTGAAACCACTGAATTCCAGTTCACTTTCCTGCTGTGGCTCCCATATGGACATTGGGGGCAAATACTTGTCATCACTGACATCAGGCGTGATGTCCTCATCACTAGATGACCAACTGCCATCAAAATGAGGACTTTCCACCTGCTCTCGATCGAGCTCCAACAAGTATTCATCAATGTCCTTTTGTTGGAGGCCTCCCAAATGCTTACGGATGCCCCTCAGGACACCCCGATGCTTCCTAGGGATCGTAAAGGCACAGGATGTGGTCCTTGGTCCCCTTTCGGCCACATGTGGCCGCACAACATGGCGTTGAAAAGCTGGGTCACCTTGGGTGCTTGGTCCCTCTACAGCATCCCAATCTAAAACTCGCCTCACACGCTCACTACTGACAGGCAATATGCGCCTTTCACGGTCTTGACGATGTTGGGACATCTCTGGCAAACGTCCTGTTGTGTCACAAATATGCTAACACTCGCAAAAGTTCTGCAAAACACAAATGCGTCAAGAAATCACTCTCCGACGATGCGCCGCTGATGCTTTGTAGTGCGAAGGAAGAAATTCGCACATGCACGGCTGGGTAACGCTTGCAAACAAAACAACAATGTGATCCGTGAACTCCCAGCATCCCTCAAGGTGTGTGATTTAAAATCTTTTGCAAACTAGGCCTATAACTTATTTTTCCGCGAATATTTAAAAAATCTTTTTGTAGTCGACGTACCGTACGTCCACTCGGCACCTGACAGACAATTTTAGTCGATGTACGATATGTCCACTTGGCGTTTAAGGGTTAAGAGAACCATTTTTGAGAATATTTTGGCCCCATGGAAAGAGGCCGTTAGGTCCTGCATGTTTGGCAGGGGGTAGTGGTCGGGCTCCGTTGCAAGGTTCAGCCGCCTGTAGTCTCCACAGGGCCTCCAGGTGCCGTCCGCTTTCTGCACCATGTGAAGGGGGGAAGCCCAAGGGCTGGGAGCCTTCCTGCTTGTGCTCATTTTCTCCATCTCAGCGAAGGCCTTTTTGGCCTCCTGAAGGCGCTGTGGGGGAAGCCATCTGAACTTTGCGTGCATTGGGGGGCCCTTCATTTTGATGTAGTGGTATATCCTGTGTTTTGCAGGAGCCCTGGGCATCTGGTGGAGCTCGGGTTTGAAGACCTCTGGGAACTCCTTCAGGAGGGAACCGTATTGGTGGGGCACAACGGAACAGATGGCAGGGCTCCATGGGGCCCGGCGACAAGGGCAGGGACTGTCTGCCCCTAGGAGTGGGTTCCTGACGTCGGCGATGATGAATTCCCAGCTGTACCTCCAGCCAAGGATGGAGATCGACAGGAGCTTGGTGCCATAGGAGAGGATGGGGGACCCATTCACTGCCGTCAAGGAGGCAGTCGGGTCCGGCGGGTGTCTGTGGTCCTCTCCTGAAGGCAGGAACACTGAACGCATGATCCTGTGTCAACCAACATCATCTTGCCGGAGATGGTGTCGCGGACGTAGAACCCTATTGGTAAGGGGCACCTGGGTGTTTCTGCTGCTGTTGCTGCTGCTGCCATGGTGGCCTGTGAGTTTGGCCACCGCCTTCTCCGTTTTTTGGAGGGAAGAAAGGGCAGGGGGCTTCGCATCTCTGGGCAGCTCTCCTGAACCTCCGGTGGTAATAGCAAAGCCCAGGCCCCTCCCTCTTCTGCTGGTGGGACGGCCTTTTCTGGTTGACAGCCTCCGTGGTGGATTCCTCCGGCAGGAGGCAGTTGGTGGAGTGTGCTGGCGTGGTCACCCGCTTGGTTGACTTCGTAGAATCCGTCAGCTGCTGCGCTACCCTGATCAGGTCCTCGACTGGCAGGGTATATGCATCCGTGATTTGCCCATGGACCTCCGGCATTAGCTGCCACAGGAAGATCTCCCTCAACAGGCTGATTTTTTTGCGCCTGCTGTTGCTGTCAGTCTCAGGGAGGAGGAGGAGGTCCTGGAGGGCATGCCATGTTTCCAAGAGGTTTCCCTCCTGCCGGGGGTTGAGGGCGAGGTCGAGGGCGTGGGCAGCTCTCTCAAAGACCGACAGGGAGCAGATCTTGACGAGAGTGGCTTTTAGTTCTTGGAAGGTGGTGGGGACCGACGTCGTCAATAACCAGGGGGCAACCTTCCTGTGTATCTCCTTCAGGAGGGCGTTGATGGCGATGTCGGCCTTCAACACCTCGTCTGTTAGGCCTGCTACCCTGAACTGTCCCTCATCCCTGTAAAACCAGGACGCTGTGTTTTCCTTGGTAAATGGTGGCAGCCTTATGTTAAGGGCTGTCTTTGGTTGGTCTGTCAGGGGGTTCATGGTGTGGGGTTCAGGTACCGGTGTCGAGGTGCGTGCAGGAGGGGGTTGAGAGAGGGAGGTGTGTGCCTCCGAGAGGTTTGCAGTAATTTGTACGTGGTTGGGAATGTCCACGTCCATGCGCACTCTCACTAGGGATGGAAATACTCGCACCAAAACACGCTGGGGGAGCATGTCGTGGGTCCGCTAATGAGACTGGCGGCCTGCTGACGAGGGTCGATAAACGCCCGAACACTTTGTTAGAGCGCCATAGTTAGTCTGTTAGGGGCGTGGGTGAGGTTCATTAGCCCATAATTTTTACAATTTATGATTTGTTTATCATCCATATGCTTCGCGCAGGCCACCGATAATTGCCTTGAAAGTAGTTCTTGGGTATTTTGCCATTTCATTAAGCCTGTAACTTTTGCAATTATGATTTATTTACCAGATCTATGCTTCCTGGAAACCTCTGGTAAATAAATTGTTGACATGACCGTCACACCTTCCTTTGCAGAACTCAAATTGCTGGGCAGAAAGTGGTAAGGGGAGAGTTGGGGGTTTTTGTTGGCGGCTATGAGTTGATGTTCTGGACAGCCGAGAACCAGCTCACACTATGAACCTTGCTGGAGCCAGCTTCGCTCCCAGCACCCTCTCACATGCGCTTGGTGCCAGCGCTAGCGCCTAGCGCCAATTCTCTCCTACTAGCCGTCTTACCTCATGCTCCCACACCTGGCTCCCTTGCTTCCCTTTCCATACCTTTGCCAGTCTTGTGTCTTGGTTAATAGATGTTAACCTTGTTATAGTGAAGTGTAGTGCAGTGGAGGAGGTGACTACTCATCCCCCGATGCTCCTAGACAGAGGTCCCTGTCAAACTCCCCTGCAAACCTGGGAGGAGGCAAACTGGAAGTCCAAGGGAGGTCGGGGGTTTCACATGGGTTGTTGCCCCCTCAGTCGAGCCTGTTGTGGTCCCAGGTATCGGCAGACAGCCACTGGAAAGGCATCTTGTTGGGTGTGGTGGAGGAGGTAACTATCCGGCCCTATCAGATTTCATAAACCCAGTCCCTGTCAAACTCACCTACAAACCTGGGAGGAGGCATACTGTCCCTTGTGAGATGTTTGCCCCGGATAGTTACCCCTCAGTGGCCTGTTGTCCGGCTCGACCAGTGAAAAGCGTCAATTTTGCTTACCTTGGCATTAGTAGCGCCAGTGACATTTTTTCGGCTTACAGATCCCAGTGTGAACAAGATTAAGATTCCAGTGTGGACAAGGGGTTCCATTGACACTTTTGGGATCCCAGTGTGGTTAGCTATGGATCAAAGTGTAGACTAGTGACGCCCATGGTGCTTTTTCGGATTTATCTCAGCCATTGCAATGATATATTTCCCAGTTTTATTGTGTCAGTGGTTGTCGTCATTGCTCTCTTAATCTGGACAGAGTCAGAGCACCCAAAATTCTGAGCACCCAAGTTCCTAGCACTTAAGTTCTGAGTGCCCAAGTTTCGCTACCTGTCCAAGTTCTGAGCTGCCCAAGTTCCCAACTACCTAGTTCCCAACTTCTGAGCTCCCAAGTTCCAAGCTCCCAACTTCTGACCGCCCGAGTTCTGAGTTCCGAGCTCCCAAGTTCCAAGTGCCCAAGTTCTGAACTCCTGAGTTCGAGTTCTGAGCTCCTGAGTTCTAAGCGCCCAAGTTCTGAGTTCCAAGTTTCCAACTTCCGAGTGCCCAAATTCCGAGCTCCCAGCTTCTGAGCGCCCAAATTCTGAGTTCCAAGCTCCCAAGTTCCAAGTGCCCAAGTTCCGAACTCCCAAGTTCCAAACTCCTGAGTTCCGAGCTCCCAAGTTCCATGCCCCCAAGTTCTGAGCTCCCAGGTTCTGAGTGTCCGAGTTCCAAGCTCCCAACACCTGGGAGCCCAGTTCTGAGCATCCATATGTGTTGGAGTGCCCAGTGTCCGAGCTCATGTTTGCAAGGCCACCTGTGTCCTATGTCCACTCATCCTCCCGCCTGTTTCGAGCCAGCTATCTGTTATCTGACACCACACTCGGGACTATGGATGCTACCTCTTCACTTTTCTACCTCTTCACTTTTCATTGGAGACCATTCAGCACCAACTTAGTCATTTGTTGGGCCTATTACACCATCCACCGAAAGTCTAGTGTCCAGTGTCAGAGCACCCAGCGCCTTGGATTGTTTCCGTGCCCTGTCATGTACGGACTTGGAAGAGTTTTTTCTGTTCTTGTTTTGTATTCTGTAGAAGGAGATCTCTGGTGCTGTCTTCTCCTCTGAGATTCACACAGTTGCAACAGGTTGTCGCTCCCAAACGACGATGTTCTGACACTAGTTTCAGAGCGCTCAACATTTTTTCTTGAACTCTGCTCCTGACGATGGGCTGCCTGACCACAGTTCTTCATTTCTCTCTTTGGACAGTAGATGAAGGTCAAGAGGAGACAATCCAGATAGTTCTTTCTCCCATTGTCCAGGGTGATTGGATAGGAGCTGGGATATGCAGGGAGCACTCTTCCAGATTCCCCTCCCAACCCCAGAGAGTTTTTTGAGTTCCGTCTTTTGGGACAGGGCTTCCCAATCGGGAGTCTTTGCTTCGACCTCCAGCCATTTACTAGCTCTTCCTGCATTTGACTTCCCATTTTGTCTGGGCATTACTTCAGTTGTTTACATGTCGACTGACTTCATTATCTTAGAAGAAAAGGGGCTCAGAGGCTCTTGACAGTAACCTTCACTGGGACGGGGAAACACAGTCGGACACCTCTGTGTTGTTTCTTAGCCCAGGTTTCTTTAGTCAGATTTCCAGTGGTGGCTGTCTGAACATGGCTAGTGCAAGGGAATTCCCTCCTCTGCTGAGCTTAGTTCTAGTCTTCTTCTCAGCACCTCAGATCTAGATCAAAGGAGCCCATTTGAAGAACTGGGAAGATGTCCAGGACTTGGTCCCCAAGAAAAATGGAACCTCACATATACTTTGGAGGGCTAAAGTGTTTCTCTTATGGCCCTAGTACTGCTCGACCCTAGCTCTTCATTAGTGTGTATGGATTAGATGTCAGCCCTAACACATCTACTTAAGCAGGGAAGCTGGATCCAGCGTTTTCTCTCGACCAATCAGCAGAGTTCTTCCTCTGTTGACAGATCAATCAAGTCTTCTAGTCATTTGATTTATTCAGGAAATAAGCGTCAAAGGACATACTGGGCCGTCAGAAGCTTGTCCTTCCCGTCATGGCCTTCCGATCCTGAGTCTTTATTGTATGAAGCAAGCCAACCTTAGACCTGTTTGCCTCTCCAAGGAACCTTCTGTATGGTCGAGGAAGCCCTGAACAGTCTGAGGCTTAGTTTCCAGTTACTGGTGGACTCTTCAAGATCTTTCCCCAAAACTGTCATCTCAAACAACCTAGCTTCAGATACTATGGGGGTCTGCTCTTGCCCAGACAGGCTCCGGACTGTCTATAGGATTGTCTTTCGAAGAGTCTTCAAGACGTGTTGCAGAGGCTATTACAAGATTCAGAAGTCACCCTCTTCTTCCGTCTCCCAGGCTTAGTGGTCGTCTTCCAAAGCTGGTGTCTCAGACTCTTCGTCTCTTCTTTTTTTTAGGCACCTCCAACCCTGCTGCAGCTTACCTCTTTGTTTCTGAGTAGTTCTTCCCTTTCCTTGAAGAGGCACTGATCTGTGCTTATCTCCGGTTAAGCTCAGAGACTTTGGTCTTTCATCTTCTCAAAGACCTCGCAAGCCTTTTTCACACCCAGCTAGGAAGCAAGAGATGTGTTATCATCGTTTTTTTCTCTGATTTTAGCCAAGAACGAGGAGCCATCCGAGACCTGGATCTGTTCTTTCTCCCTTAGAGCTTAATGGACATCCTTGACTTCCAGGAGCTCCGGCCAGCTCCTGACTTCCTAACTCGCCAGGTGTCCAGCTCGCCTGATACCAGCTACAACCTGGTGCCAGTGCATGCTTCAAGCACCCAGGAGCACTCACCAACTCTGAGGGAGAGAGTGAACTCTCTCTCCAACTGGAGTTGTTTAGGAATTTACCTGAACAGGACTTGATAATCTAGAGGGCTTTCTTGTCCTTTGATGTTTGGTCAAGAACCCCTCTCCCTTGGATTAAGATCGCATTGTCCTTCATCCTTAAGAGAATTTCTGAGACACTTGGATTCAGAAGAACAACTTTGCCTCCTTTTAGTGAAAGCTAAGGTTATCTGAGCAGCCTCTATGTCTTTAGCTTTCAGCTTTCAGGCACATATGTCCCTTACTTCCATTTGGCATCAGCCTACTGGAAGCATATCATCCTTCACGTCTCACAGACACACATGGCCATTACTTCCATTCTGCATTGACCTACTGGAAGTATAATCGTCCTTCACATCTCACTATCTTAAGAAGGGAAACCTGTACTTCTAGCTCTGCTGGGTGCCAGCTACAGTCTGTCGCCAGCTTTAGAGCTTCCAGAGCCTCGAGCTGCTAGCTTGCCTGGCAGCCAGCTCACCTGGTGCCAGCTACAAGTCTGGCCACAGGTATAGAACCCCCCAGTGCCCAGAGCTTCAGGCTCCCCTGGTGCTCAACTTGCCTGGCACCAGCTACAGTCTGGCGCCAACTTTAGAGCTTAAGGCTTTCGTGATCTCCCACCAGCTCGGCTGGCGGCCAGCTCGCATTGTGCCAACTCCAGACTGGCGCCAGTTAAGTAGCATGTAAATTCTGCAGTACCACAGGTAGTGACTGGCATGGTATGGCAGGAGGGAGCATAAGATTTTCTCCTACTCTCTCTTCACCTTCTGGTGAGGTATACAGTTTTTTAGGAGCCAGGAGGTACAAAGTACTTGGAGTACCCACCACTCTCAGTGGATGGGTTTGGTGTTATTTGAGTGTAGGGGATAGTGTATATGGTTGTTTTTATGTTGGTACTGTGCCCAGGGCCAGGGCACCTATTAAAGTTTTGCTAGCTGCTGGATAACTCCTTAGCTGCATAACTTCCACTGATGCTTTGGTAGCCATTGGAGTACTCCTTTGCTACAAAGCCCCCACTTAAGTAGAGGCGACCCTTGGCTCTACTGCCACGCCACTACAGGTTGAGTGTCAACCAGCTGCAGTTTTATACGGCAGGCTCTCTTAACTAATAAGGAACGACAAGCTTTGTGTTCAGTGCTAGCAACTTTTCTATTTCAAATTCATTACATGACTTAATGTTTTTGGAGTAGAATACTATGTCCATGTGTCCCACCTCATGTCAATGTGGGATTCAGCTATGCAATTACTTGGTAAGTTACTTATATAAAAATGACATTTTTATAATAAAATAAAGTGTTATATATACTTACCAAGTAATTACATAGCTATAATTTATAGTTTCCACTTAATGGCAGCTTAGATTCAAAATTTCGTGGGTAGCGCTTCAGTACAGTTTGTGTAGGTGATCAGCCCGTCCCACTAACGGAATGTTGGTAAGTATATATAAAGCTTCATTTTCTTATAAAATTGTCATTTTTATCAATCTCTTGAGTCAGGCATGAAAAGGCCTGCTCCTCCTCCTTCGGGACCTCCAGTCAAGATTCATTCCTCCTCATCTCAGGACTTGTCTCTGATTACAAAGACCTTTTGTAGGTCTACTTCAGTCTTTGGTAAGCGTAAAGCTGCTAGGATCATTAGGAAGGAAATAAAGCTTTCAGCCCTCAGATTCAGGTAGAAAGCCAACTGCAGGCATTCTGGCATGATTGGAGAGACTTAAGAGCAGAACATTGGGTGGTGGTTGTACTGAAGGAGTGCTATGCAATTCCTTTTGTCTCCTCCTCTGATGTCGTCTCGCATAGCTTTTCTCTCAAATTTTCATTAGCAGGAGAAATATCTGGTACTTCGAAAAGAGGTGGTATCATTGTTAAAGAAGAATGTTATAGAGCAGGTGTCAGGAAACTCCCTGTGGTTTTACAACTGACTTTTTCTGGTGCCAAAGGCACCTGGAGGTTGACACCCAGTTCTCGATGTGTCGAGACTCAACAAATTTGTTTGTCTGTCCCCTTTCTTCATGGAATCATCCAGCATGGTGGTGGCTGTGATGTAGAAGAACAACTGGATGATATCGGTAGATGTGCAGGGTGCATATTTCCAGTCTTATAAATCCTGAGTCTCACAAGCTTCTTCGTTTTGTATTTGCAGGGAAGGTATTTTATTTCATGGTGCTTTGTTTTGGCTTATGTACAGCATTTCAGGTATTCACAAGGACTTTGGCACCAGTAGAAGGATGGTGTTAACTTTTAGGAGTGAGAATTCTTCTTTACTTAGAAGACTGATTTATGTTGATCAAGTCTGCTGACTGAATTCTGAGGGCCAAGGATCTGTTACTTTATCTGGTCCAGTCACTGGGCATCATGATCAGTTTTCAGAAGTCTGCCCTATTTCCAGCTCAGGATGACAAGTATCAGGGAGGAGGACGTTCTCAGCTGATTGCTTAGCTTCAAAAGCTCGATGAAGCAGTTCACCTTTTCTCTAGGGCCAGTAACCAATCTGTCATCATCTGTTAGTAGTGGTGGAATGGAAGACAAGCCTGACTCAAAAATAGATGGTGTCAATTTGGTCCACCTTAGACGAGGCTGAGTAATTCCTTCAAGTTTCCTCTTCAAGAAATTATTGTAATTTCTCTCGGTTGTATGGTAAGTTTTATTGGCAGCACGGCGAGACTCAACAAAATGGCGTCACTTTCATATGAATGATTTCATCATCATGCATTGAATTTGGTCTGTTTGTCATGGTAAGCTCGTTTAGTTGTATCATCAAACTATGGCTGGCCATTTGTCCTAAATTAGATGACCTTTCCAGGGACAGATCTAATTAATATATCCATCAGCATTTCATTTAACTTCTTCTTGGGATCAGGATCTAATATAGCAACTGAAATATTTGTTAAGTGCCAGACAAGCTTCAATAAAGAGATCCCAGTTGGCTCTGGATTTCAGCCAGACTGTTTTACCAATGGTGGAATTAGGAATATACTGATTGACAGATATGTCCATCTCATTGGTGCAGTGATCAGAAGTGCCTATATATTCACAGACTTTTGTACTTCACATTAGCAGGAACATCTGTAAATATGAAATCTAATGTATTACCTGAAATGTGCCTGGGTTCCTCAGTTAGCTGGACAAAATCTGATACAAGGACTCAAGGCTAGACCGGCCATGTTGATCTGTGGATTTGAAATTAGACTCACTGTGCTATGCATTACAGTCTTTACAGTCTCCACAAATAACAAATGAAGCTTTTGAATTCTGTGACTGAGCCATACTAATCCTTTCCAAAAGACAGTCTTGTATAGAATCATCGATACAGTAAACCCCCCGCGTTCACAGACTCACGATTCGCGGACTCATGTATTCGCGGATTTCTATGTGGAACAACGTATCTACCCATTATTCGTGGAAAATTCGCCCATTCGCTGTATTTTTCACTGAGAAATATTCAGTAATTACTGTGTTTTCATATTTTCATGACTAAATGCACTTTTTGTGATCAAACTGTTAAAATACTCAGGTACAAGCATTTTTAGAGAGTTTTTCTTGTGTTTAAATTACCAAAATAGGCAGTTCTAAGTGTTTTTTAGAGGGGTTTCAAGTATTTGGGGATTTTAGCTATTGGTGAGGGGGTGCAGTACGCATCCCCCATAAATACGGGGGGATTTACTGTATTTGGATTGTGGTAAACAGCAAATACATAAACATTGTAGAACTTACTGAAAATTTTAAAACAAAGAACTTCATGGCAACTACACTCCAAATTTTCCTGATGATAAGTAGGTCATCCGGACTTAATGTTTACAGCCGTACCTTGCGCGTGTGGGTTGTTACAATGATAAGTAAAATCAGGACCATCAAACCCTGGGATTAAAAACTCAGCCTTTGACTTGTTACTACTTACAAGAGTCTCAGATAAAAACATCAAATTGTAGTTTTGGGCACAACTCTAGAGGTCAAGAAAATTTGACCTTAAGCCCTGAAAATTTGAGCAAAGCACTGTACTTTGCAATTTTTAACAGGCCCTGGGTTCAGCTCAATGTCTCCCCAAAGAATTAAAATTAACGACATAAAATCAGCATCCAAACTAATCAGGAGACTCGTAACCACAGTAACATTGTAAAAATCAACAGAACAGTAATTAACAATACCATCAACAATGGTATTTACGTTACAGTACAGTATTGACAAAAATTCTGTTGAGAGTATAAGTGAGCATCGTACGTCTTTAAAAAAAAGGTGCCAGAAGCAACTGGTCGACAAGGTGGGGCTGGCACACCTCTTTAAGGCAAAAGAAATCCACTAGGTTTGCCACAACAACTGGGGGAGGACAGTCAGGATGGATTTAGAAATAAAACCCTCAGACGGATAAGATTAGGCAAAGATGAAGGCACCCTCCTGATAATCCACCAAGCAACTTTTGCTTTCTCATCAGCCTGTCCTACGCACTTTTCCAAAAAACAGGAGAGTGAACGAAAAAGAGATCAATTCCTGAGTGTTCCCTCAGGCAAGGGAACTCAAACCCGAGACCATGGCCAGAAGCTGTAACTCTGGAGAATTTTGAAGGTTTCGAGGCTGAGCTCAGCCCAACTGTGGAGGATATAGTATTTCTGGGCAAGATCATGTGCCTGAAAGTCAGTGATGAAGACATGGAGGAGCACACTTCAGAGCTGACCACTGAGGAACTGTAGGAGATTCAGAGTGAGCAGCAACAGATGCTGGCTAAGGAACTTATTAGGTGAGGAAGATGTCTCCAGTTTTAAAGCGGATGTCTGCCAAATGGGTGGAAGTGCAAAACCTTTTTGAAAAAATATCCTAATAAAGCTCCAATAAATCACAGTCTAAAACGTTGATTGATCAACAATTTCCTACTTTAGAGTCATTATGAAAAGACGACAAAAGCAATCAACTAGATAGGTTTTGGTGAAAATAAAGCCAGGTGCATTTCAGTGCCAGTTCAGTGCAGATAATAGACAGAATTGAAAGGGGACACCCCTTCCAAACAATAATCTACCTCCTCATCACTGCCCTTACCACCATCTCAACATTTTTTTTTCAATAATGAATTAGCAGTTTGCAAGAAGGCAAGGAAATGCATTGTAGGTGCAGTATGTAGTTCATCTTAATTTCATGTATGTAGACACGTATGTATGCAGACTGAGAAGTACGTATTTAATGCTAAATTACAGTGTTAGTACAATAATGTCCTCACTGAATAAATTCCAATAATAATAATACAATGAGCTGACAAAGGGGGACAGTACAGTACATGCATAGTGTTTCATAACGTGGTACTTGTGTATGTGTACACACGTACACAGACAGAGATGTGTATTTAACACTACACTGCTGTATTAAGTGCGGTATTGTACTGCATTAACTCAGCGTCAGTAAAAATACAGTACTGTTCCAGAGAAGAATGGGGTCATGGTACGTGCATAGGTTTTTGTAATGAGATGCTTGTATACACATGCATGCATGTATATATTCTTATAATTATATGTATGTCTTGGTCTCATTTACAGTACTGTGTTAGGTATGATGCTGTGCCACAATAAATAAATGTCAATAAAAATACAATACCATTGAGAGAGAGAGAGAGAGAGAGAGAGAGAGAGAGAGAGAGAGAGGGGGAGGGGGGAGGGGGGAGGGAGGGGAGGACAATAAGTGTGAAGAGTTTTGGTAATTTTTTTATTAAAACTATTGCACAATGTTTTTCCTTTTATTTTTTGTGCATTTTGTGTATTTCATATATTTGTAAGTATAAGTGGTTAAAATGACTGCAGTCGGCTAGTTTTTGGTAGGGTAAACAAGTACAGGTACAGCACTGCACTGTATTGTACGTATGTTTAGAAGACTTCATTTTGCAGATGTATCTCTAAAATTGAATAAGTACTTTAATATTTTAAATTGGAAAATTACTCTATACTGTATATAGAATTGCTATGCAGGTTTGCTGCAGGGTACTGTATCATGTAGGCTATAATGCCAATAACTGTTACTTACTGGGTTTCATTACTTAGGGGAAGGGGGCTGAATCCCCTCCCCTTCTGTCCATTAAGTTATAAATTGACCTTCAGGCCTCATTATCCTCATGCGCCAAACTGTCAAGGCTTTTAATAAGTTTCATTAACAGTCAGCCCAGCCCCCTCTTTTATCCAGAACTGGGGGACAGTATAAATGTATAAGATCTCACACAAGTACCAAAGCCTATGAATAAATACTGATTTTGTTGTGTGTAGTACATTTTATCACTAAAAATTGTGTGTAAGATGTTTGAGTTGCGATTTTAAAAAATATACTACTCTTTGTGTTTACAGAATATGACTTTGAAAATTATATCATACAGGATTGAAATCCTTTGGTCCTATTCTTCCTATCAAAATACCTGTACAGTATATATAGGTATAGTTTCTGAGAAACTGTACAATCTGTTCATTTTTGCTTGCTTTGTTAATTTAAGAAACTTTTGACAAATTTTTTGATGAGCTTAAAGATTTTTTAAATATTGAATTTCCTCCTTATTTCAGGGTACAATGATGAAAACATCTGTTCACTGGTTTCGTCATGGGCTGCGGATTCATGACAATCCAGCTTTGTTGCAGTCCATCTGCAACTCTGATAAATTTTATGCAGTCTTTATATTTGATGGAGAAACTGCAGGTTAGTTATTTCAGACATTTATTATATCTTTTGTATTATTTTGTATCCAATTTGTATCATAGGCAAGATTTTTAATCTAATATTGGATTTTTATATAAGTTACTTGCCAAGTAATGACTTAGCTAATGATTATGCTCGCACGACATCCTAAATTCAAAATTCGCAATGGCGCGTCAGTTGCAAAGCGTGGGTGACAGGCCCCACCCACTGCAATGGGAGCGAGGGAGCGACAGAAGCCAGCGGCATCATTCTGTTTTATGACGCGCTCTCAACAACACATTGTTCTCTGACCTACTGCTTTCATGATTCCCCGGTCGTTTCTTAGCTTGCTTGAAGTGGGTGAAGTATTCACTTCACTTTTAAAGCCGTGGTTTTTTGTCAGTTCGTATTTGCATTAGCTTAATTTCCCATTAGTTTAGCCACGTCGGATTCTAGTACTTCCAGCCGTTGTTTCTGTAGGGGGGCTGTAAGACTAGATTACTTAAAGAGTTGCTATGATGCACATACCATGTGCACTAAGTTCAGGAGGCAGGTGTGTTCTAAGGAGAGTACAATCGCTTCATAATAACAACAAAGTTCAGGATGGAGACGAGCCAGTCAGTCTTGGATTCCAGTCACCTGGGTGATTGGTTGATCACACTGGATATGCAAGATGCATATCTTCATATTCCCATTCATCCAACTTCCAGGAAGTACCTAAGGTTCATCTTCCAGGGAAAAGTCTACCAGTTCTGGTCCCTCTGCTTTGGCCTTTCCACAGCACCTCAAGTATTCTCTCGAGTCCTCTCTCCTCTTATCAAATGGCTTCATCCAATTGGCATAAACATCAGCCTTTACCTGGACAACTGGCTGCTTCGATCACCCTCGAGGGAAAAGTGCACGAAGGACCTTCAGACAACTCTACGGCTTTCTCAAGATTTAGGAATTCCTCTAAATCTCCAGAAATCCCAGTTGGTTCCGACTCAGGAGATTTTTTATTTGGGGATGATTCTCAACTCTCGGACTTTTCAGGCTTTTCCGTCCCCCAAGAAAATCGCAAACTGCCTGCAGACTATTCACAAGTTCCTCTCCGTTTCATCGTGTTCGGCCCATCACTGGATGAGCCTTCTAGGGACTCAGTCATCCATTGCGACCTTCGTCACGTTGGGCAGACAACACACAAGAGTTCTTCAATTCTTTCCCAAAGCCAACTAGGACAGGGAGACTCAGCCGGACTCGGTAGTTTTTCTCATCACCCAGGAGATAAAGTTGGATCTTCAGTGGTGACTCCCCAAAGGAAGATTTTCGCAAGGGAGATCCCCTCTCCCTTCGACCCCCAATCTAGACTTCTACTTGGACGCTTCGGATCTGGACTGGAGAGCTCTTTTAGGGGATCAAGAGGTCTCTAGGACATGGTCCCCCAAGGGAGACTTCCCTCCACATCAGTGTGAAAGAGCTGAAGGCTGTTCATCTAGGCCTACTACATTTCTCTTCATTGATCCGCAACAAGAAACTGGTTGTTCATGCAGACAACGCCCAGCACTGTCATATATCAAGAAACGGGGCACTCGTTCCTTCTCCCTCTGCCAGACTGCAAAGGACCTTCTCCTTTTGGTGCACGAGAATCAAGTAACGCTGGTCACTCACTTCATCCAGGGGAAATTAAACATCCTGATCGATGAGCTGAGCCGTCGCAAGCAGGTCCTTCCTACTGAATGGACCCTGAACCACAGGATTTGTGTCGACCTTTGGAAATTGTGGGGCAAACCCTCCATGGACTTGTTTGCCACCTCAAGAAACATTCGTCTTCCTCTCTTCTGCTCTCCAGCCCCGGATCCCCTGGCTTGGGAGTTGGGCGCCATGCTTCTAGATTGGTCGGGTCAGGACCTCTATGCCTTCCCTCCCTTCAGCTTGGTCAGGGAAGTACTCAAGAAATTCATGTCTCACCGCAGTGTCTCAGTGACACTTGCGGCACTGTTCTGGCCTATGAAGGAATGATTCCTGGACCGTCTTCATCTTCTGGTAGACTTCCCAAGGCTGCTTCCCCAAAAACTGTGGCTACTCAGACAGCCATATTCAGGAGGTATCACCAAGGGTTATCCACTCTCGCTCTGGCAGGCATCAGACTGTCAGGAAACTCGTCAGAATGAAAGGTTTTTCAAGAGCAGCTGGGGAAGCTAGTGCGAAGTGCGACAACAGTCTACTTGCAACGTCTACCAATCGAAGCAGACAGTCTTCCGCCGATGGTGCCTCAGGCATCATGTCTCGTCTTCTGAGACAACTTTAGCTCAGATTGTGGATTTTCTCCTGTACCTGAAGACTTCCAAGAGTCTGTCCTCATCCACCATTAAAGGATTCTGAGCGATGCTTTCCTTGGTTTTCAAGCACAGAGGTTTGGATCTTTCATCTAATCAGGATCTTAATGGTCTCCTTAAGTCTTTTGATACATCCAAGCAGAAAAAATCTGATTTAGTGCCTTGGAACTTGGATGGTGTCCTTAAGTGGCTTTCGGGCCCTCCTTTTGAGCCTCTCAGTTTTGCCTCTCTCAAGAATCTTTTGCAGAAGACCCTCTTTCTAGTACCCCTGACTACAGCTAAACAAGTGAGCTACATGCGATCAACAAGAGGATTGGCTTCTCCATAGGGGATGCAGTTTGCTCTTTCACCTGTCTTCTTGGCTAAGAATGAGGATCCTTCTAAGCCTTGGCCTCGCTCTTTCCATATCAAAAACTTAATGGATATTCTGGGCCCGAGATGAAGAAAAGAGGTTCTTTGCCCAGTCAGATCACTGAGGTACTATCTGCATAGGACCGAGAAGATCAGAGGCCCCTCCAGCAACCTCTGCTGTTCTATCAAGAATCCTTCTTGCCCACTTTCTAAGAATGCATTATCTTTCTTTATTAGAGACCTGATCTCCAAAGCACACTCATGGATTCAGGAAGACACTTTTCCATTGATCAGAGTCAAAACTCATGAAGCCAGAGCATTAGCTACCTCTCTCACCTTCAAACATAATTAATCCCTCTCTTCTATTCTTCAGTCGACCTTTTGGAGGTGCAAGTTGATCTTCGCAACTCATCATTTAAAAGAAATGGAAACAGTATTTGAAAACAGCAGTACCCTTGGACCTTTGGCAGTGGCTGGCATGGTTTTGGGCTAAGAAGCATAGGAGATCCTGTCTCTCTTCTGTCCCTTCGCCTTGTTATAAGGATGTGGAGTTTTTGGGGAGCCTGGGGGTACTTTGTGCTTACCAGTTCATTGGATGGGTAGTGTGTTTGTGTTTTTTTTTTTTGTGACAGGTGTTCTCTGCCTGCATTGTCTTGTCAGCGATCAGGCATATCCTCCGTTGCAAGACTCCCACTGATGTAGAGGTGACTCTCGGCTCACCGCTGCATCACTACAAGTCAAGATGAGCACCAACCAGAGGCAGCATTCATCTGCTGTAGCTCTCTTACCAGGTAAGGAAGCGACAAGCACTGCTTCAATGCTAGCCATCTTTTTTCTAGTTTGAGTTTTTTACCATGCCTAATGTGTTGAATTAGAATAGTCCATCCATCCCACCCCCCTTGCAGTGTGGGATTCAGCTAAGTAATTACTTGGTAAGTTACTTATATAAAAATGACTTTTTTATAATAAAATTAAGTTTTATATATACTTACCAAGTAATTACTGAATCAGAGCCCTCCCTCCTCCCTACTGTTTCTTTTGTTCATGGACTTTGCAGCAATAAATAGAATGACGCCCGTGGCTTCTGTCGCTCCCTCGCTCCCATTGCAGTGGGCGGGGCCTGTTACCCCCTGCTTTGCAACTGACGCGCTGCCGTGAATTTTGAATTTAGGATGCCATGTGATTATAATCATTAGCTAAGTAATTACTTGGTACGTATATATAAAACTTAATTTGATCATAAAAATGTCATTTTCATATAAGTGGCTTACCAAGTAATTGCATGGCTATAGTTTTTAACTCGCTTGGCAGCCTTTTTTTTTTTTTAATCGTGGTAGTGCTTCAGTTGTTTTGTGTAGGTTACTAGCCCCGCCCACTATTGGGAGTACTGGGAACGACTTAGCAGATAACCTCATTGTGTTTGTCAGATCTCGACTAAATATCGGGTGTTTGCAGTAGCTCTCTTTCATTGAATGACTGGATTTCCGTGAAGTGTTATCGCTTATTTTGAGCAGCCTTCAAGCTTTGATTAGCTTTCAGGATCAGTTTTCTAGTTTTTGTTCTTATCATGTCTGATTCAGGTTCATTTAGTTTTTGCTACTGTTGCAAAGGTTGCAAAACCAGATTGATCAGATCTTCATATGACTCTCATACAATTTGGAGTAAGTGTAGGGGGCAGGAATGTAGTAAGGAGAAAACTTGTGCTGAATGTAATGATAGGGACGAGAAAAAGTGGAAGGTACTCAAATCTCAACATGACAAGTTAGAAAGGTGTAGGAAGAGGAAGGTGGCCGCTTAGAGCCAGTAGACGAGCTTCACTTAGCCTAGTATCTACGCCTAAACCTATGTTAGAAGATAGCCCTGCTATTCCTTCTTCCCCTGTTCCCATTTTTTCTCCTGTTATTAGTCTGCCTACTCTTCTTCCACCCGCTTCCGTGCCTGGCTCCCTTGCTTCTGACCCAGATACCATTGCCACTCTGGAGTCTAGGTTTGACAAGAAAATTAACCTGGTAGTGAGTACAGCGGCAGAGTTAGGGCCGTCACGGTAGGTGTTAATGGAAAAAGTGTATACAGATAAAGTGACAAGTGACAGCATTGTGCAAGCGGAGGAGGTGGCTACTCGTCCAGCTGGTTCTCCCAGACAAAGGTCCCTGTCCTGCTCCCCTGACCCTGGGAGAAGATATAACAGAAGTCCAAGGGAGGCCGGTGGGGTTTGCCCATGGGTAGTTGCCCCCTCAGTTGATCCTGTTGGGCGTTCCCAAGTATCGGCAGGCAGCCGTTGGAAAGGCGTCTTGCTGGATGTGCACCAGTTATTGTCCAGTTCTGAGGATTCCGGCACTGACCAGGAGGTGCCGCAAGCGCTTTCTTGATGCGTCTCGTCCTCTGAAGAGGCATGCAGATGATGTTGGCTGCCATTCTCCACTGCCTGTTAAGCGGTACAGGCAGTCCCCGGTTATCAGCAGGTGTTCAGTTCCCAATGGCATGACAATAACTGAAATCACTGATAACTGAAAATTGGCGATAACAGCGCTTATTGGAGCCAATAACCGGATATCGGCACCGATAACTGGGGACTGGCGCTGCTGTTAAGTGGGGATCGGCACATATAACCGGAGATCGGCCCATATTGACGCCGAAAATTGTTATTGTCATTGCTAGACAAGCGCTTGTAAAACCCAATCGCTGATAACCGAGGCTGCTGATAACCAGGGCCTGCCTGTATAAGGAGGCAAATCTCAGCCCACAGCCTTCCTGCAGTTTCATTGTAGATCCCTCTGTCTCTGCCTCAGTCCGACATCCACTCTTCGCATGGGACAGCCCAAAGACCTTTTCTAATGAGCGCCCTTACCTAGCCCCCAAGCACCCAGTGACCCCTCTCAAACACCCGTCGTTATTGTCCAAATGCCTGGCACCAACACTTCTGTACCAGTCTCCAGCTCCTGAGCGCCAAACGCCCGCTTCCAACCATGGGTCTCCTTCTTTAGACCAAGGTGAGCCATTTATTGGCCCCCATTAAACAGCAGTTAGCTGAGATTATGAGCTTGCTAAAGAAAGCTCCATCTGCCTCCAAGACTTCTCATGATTCGACCCTGTCTCCAATCTCCTCAGGAGAAGAGGAGTTTGACAAGAACCTACACCACCTCCAGCCTGTGCAGCTCTCCTTCAATATTTGCTGGCGACCTTTCCCATTTTTTTTTTTTTTTTTTTTTTTTTTTTTTTTGCACTAGCTGCCCTGATCTTGCCTGCCTCAACCTTCCTGATGAGGAGCCATCGGGATGACAGATCTAGGCTCCCCAAGTTGATGCTCTCCTCATCTTCTAAGAAGGCACTCAAGGAAAGTGGAGATTGGCTTTCTGCTAAGAGGGAGCAATGTAAGGCTTCCTTTGCCTTGCCTCCCTCGTGTTAGTCCATAGGAGGTATCTTTCCTACACCACCGGGGAAGCTCCTTCTTTGGGAGTCGCTGCCTCCTCCCAAGGGGACTTCTCTGGACTCATCGAACTCTTCCCGATGCTCGGCGTTCTTGTCGGCGAAAATATTGTTTTCGTCAGCTGAACTTGACCACCTTGTCAAGGACCTCTTCAAGGTGTGTGAAATTTTCAGTTTCTTGGACTGGACAGTGGGAGCACTAACCAAGAAGATTGAAGATTGCAAGGACTTGGTGGGAGACTTTGCCTCGGACTGGCTAGGAGTCCTGTCTTGTGCAGACAAGGCCATCAGTGATGGCTCCCTTGAACTTGCAGCTCTTTTCTCTTTGGGGGTTTTGAAGAAAAGAGAATTATGGTGCTCCTTTACCACTAAAGGAGTAAATAAAAATTGGAAGAGGCGGGCAAAAATAAAGCAGCAAATTTGAGTTTTTAATTAAAGAGTTTATCAATATATACTCGCACATCATGTGACTTTTGAAGACCTAATTTTGCAGCTAATATTAAGGGGTCGCATTATATGCGTGGTGCAAAATTAGCATATGTAATATTCACATATTAGTATCGAATAATAAAATACAAACATAATGAATATACATCTTTTCCATGGATTTTTAAAAGTTATGCTTTCCTTCAGCGTATCCAGTAATATTGTATGTATATTCTCATATTACTCTTGTATTATAAAATATGAGCATAGCGGTCAGTGTTTTGGTTTCTAAATCAACTGAGGGCAATTATGCGGTAATTTTATTTCGACGAACAGTAAACCCCACGTATTTGCGTGGATGAGTACCGCAACCCCCAGCAAATCGTTAAAATCAGCAAATAGTTAACACCCCCCTCTAAAAACGCTTATAACTGCTTATCTTGAAAGTTCAGATACCAAATGTGTACCTTAAAATAGCATCTTACATCAAATATACCTTAAACTATTATCTATTACAGTATTAATCTTTGAAATTATATTACTGTATTAATATCATTTCAAAGTCATCTTAAACATTTTACCCTTAAAAATATGTACATACATACTTCTAACCCTTTTAGCCAATAACAGAGAGAGAGAGAGAGAAAGTATATCTTTCTATCAACCACTCTTCCTTTCTATGTAACTATCCATCCATCCATCCATCTCTCACATTCTGAGTATCCTTTGGCATGAGAGAGAGAGAGAGAGAGAGAGAGAGAGAGAGAGAGAGAGTTGTTTGTTCTTACATATTGTGACAAAGAAAGAGAGAGAGAGAGAGAGAGAGAGAGAGAGTTATTTTTGCATTAGATATCAAAAGATGGAAATTCATGATTTATGGGCAAAAATAAAAAGAGGGGGAGAGATTTTTCAGTATCCTTGACCATCTGTGGGCAACCTTACCCCCCTTTCGTGGTCTGTCAATATGTCAGGTTGATTGACAGATACTTGCACCCCCTCACTGAAGAATCCGAGAAAAAGACTGGAATGATATTTATTTGTTTAAAATTTTTAATAATTCACTATATATATATACAAATGCAAAATGTTGTAATTATAGCTTGGAAAGTATGAAAAAAATCAATAAAGTAATGTCACATTTATCTATAAGACTACAGTATATAAAACAAATAAGTAAACATATGTTACATATGCATAAAAAATCTATCTCAGAGAGAGAGAGAGAGAGAGAGAGAGAGAGAGAGAGAGAGAGAGAGAGAGAGAGAGAGAGAGAGAGAGAGAGAGAGAGAAATGAAATACAAAGAACATAATTTAGATTTGGTGAGAGAGAGAGAGAGATTTTTCAGTAACCTTCGTAGGGTATTTGACCACCAAGTGGCAACATTTATTTGACCACCGTTGCAGCATCTTCACCCTTGCATCAGTATGTCAAGATATTTGACAGGTTACACCCCCCCCCTCCAAAGCTTTTGGAAGAAGAGGATGGAAAGAATTTATATTGAACTAACATCCTACTAATTCACTACATTTTCTTTAATGAATTGATATTTTGATGTTTTAGTGCATGAATACAGTGAACCCCCGTATTCGCGTTTTCAATGTTTAGTACTCTGAACATATTAATATTTGAAAATTAATAAATCATTTATTTTCATCACTAATTACTGTAAAACAAATAAATGCACTTTTTGTGATAAAACTATTAAAATATTCAGGTATAAATTTTTACAGGGTTTTTCTGTAAGTTAAACTATCAAAATGGGCAGTTCTAAGTGTTTTTAGAAAGCATTCATGGACCCATTCGGAGAGAGAGAGTGAGAGATCATTATTACTGTTGAAAATTAATAAATCATTTTACAAAACAAATAAACATACATATTATGCATAAAAATTTCTCATCTCAGTTATTTTATTATAATCTTATTAAACTTAATATTAATATTTGAAAATTAGTACTGTAAATCATTATTTTATCATAAAATGTATATGTAAGTACAGTACAGTATTTAGTCATGAAAATAATATTAAAATACAGAATATTGCTCTACGGAAATATCCACAGAAAATTCCATGAATTGTGAGAATGTGAATCCCAGTTGGGTTTGCTGTACTAAACTCAATTCAGAGCGATTATCTTGCTTTTAGTTGACATAAATGAATCTCGAGATTATTTCTTTTTCACATCCCCAACATTCTTTCTCCACCCCACTTTCACACTCCACACACACCCCAGATCTCTCAGCAGTTGTACGTCCTCCATTGCATACACCTCCACTCCAGAAACCGTCTTCAAACGTACTTGTCCATCCTCCTCCACATACAACGGCACACTTGTTTCACTCCACATTCATATCTCATATCATTTTGTGTTCCAGGTACATTTTTATCCTGTTTTTCTTCAAAAATGCAAACCCCTGCAACATATCTTGTTCATTCACTGTATCCGCAACATAAAAATCCTCCTCCTTCTCCATCCTTATTCCTGCAACCGGAACCAACTCAGCAAACTTCACACACACCTTCACTTTCAATCCTCCAATCCAGGACATTCTTCCCTCCATGCTATATTTTCTTTTATTTCCTCATACACCTTTCTGAAAACCACATTCCCGCTGCAACCAGTACCAATTAATGCTTTCAGTAACACTCCACCACAGTCTACTCTAACACACACAACATTCTACCTGTTCCTCAAAACAGATATTCCCATTTACAAACCCTTCCCTCACGTGCAAGACATCTATCCCTTCCAACCCAGAGGGCTCACCATGGTAAACCCCCTTCACATTTAGTTTCCCTTCACATGGCCCTCCATTCGACATCCTTCACATTTGCTCTGAGGGTTCTTGCATGTCCTGGCAAAATGCCCACTCATTCCAGTTTCCACAGTGACTTCCACTTACTCCTGCTGTCCTTCCACTCTGGCAGTCTCTCACTCGATGCCCCACCTTCCCACAGCCGAAACACTTCAACTCTTGTGCTTGCAGACAGTTCACCAACATATGCCCTCTTTTTCCACAGCTGAAACACTAGCCGTTGGCCCATCTGCAATCCACTTTCACATGCGCAGTCATTCTACACCTGTAACACTCCTTGTCACTACTAATTCCCATCTGACTTCCCCTTGCATTCACATTTATTCTACTGACACTTCCATTCTTAAACCTCTCTCGGCTTCTGCTCAAGCTCCTTTTCTTGTCATTTCCCACATTCACCTGCACATTTTTCCTCTTTCCACCCGGTGACTCCTACACTCCAACAAGGCTCATGTCACACCTATCTCCTCACTCACCAAAGTGTCCTGATATGTCCTTCCATTTACCACCTCAGACCCAACATACATCTTTGGTTCATCATCATCTGCTCTCAGGTCTTCTAGGATTTCTAAAACATCCTCCCAATTTAAGCTCTTCCCTGACTACTGCTTCCGATCTTTTTTCTTCACATTCAGAATTACCTTAACCATTCTGTGGAATGGTGGCCAAGAACTTCTGCATGAGGTGCATGTTTTCCTCAATTCCTTCCTCTCCATACTTCCTCTTGGCCAAAGCTTCTAACCTATGGGCATACAAGCACACTGCCTCTCCGGCTTTCATCTTCGCCTCCTCAAACTTATCATCCTTCTTGTATACAACACTTCCCTCCATTCTCTTCACCTGCCTAATCACTCTGTCCCTTCCAAGAACTCTCCCAGCTGCTTCATCCACACACTTTCATTCTCCCCATACTTCTGTTTACATACTTCTATAGCTCATCTTCTCTTCCTCCCTATGCAAAATTTCTCAATCTGGAACCTCCCTCAGGAACACCGTTTTGAGCCTCTTTCTCCTCTGCCTTGCTCAAAGTTTCATCACCACTGGGCCACTTCCAGTTTCCATTCATTCTCAACTGGCCAAGCTGATGAAATCTAGAGGAATTTATTTCTGGTGATATAAATCTCCCCTTTCATGTTCTCCTCTTATTTCCCTCTGTTTCTCTTCCTCATTCCATTCACCTCACTCATACTGTCCTCATCCATTGCAGGTGTTCCAAATTTTCTCCTGTTCTTTTGCCTCAAATAAGTCACTTTCTTTCACAACACTGGACCCACTCTTAGCCATTTCAGCCAGAGCTGTTAATTTTCATCCGTCACCTCTGGTCCTTGCAAAACTAAGGCTTGGGCTTTGTCTAACTTATCCTGTATGCTGCTGATAATGCATGTCACTGTATCCCACCTCTGCTTCCATCCTTGCTCCCCAGCACCTTCCAAACCTGCTCCCTCCGCTGTCCAAGCTACCCTTCCAAATTACTAACAAACTCCCCATGTACTTTTCTTTATGCACCTCCCCAGGATGATTCAAATTTGGAGGTTCTCCTACTTATAACACTGTCATTCCTTAACCTCTTATTCTTAAACCAACAGAACAGAATTTAACTTAAACCTTAACACTATCATCAAAACTTATCACCTCACTCAATACTAGGAAAAAACAAAATGTCCAACTCATCCATTGCAGGTGTTGTTTATTCCTAGAAGATATTAGATTAGTAGTCTGGTGCAAATTCTTAACCTGAATACTACTGTCAGTGCCCTACTATCTTTAGCACAGCACTGGCCTGATTTACAAATCTTAATACTATTTTTCCCAAAACACTCAAAAGAACCACTTTCTAATTCATCAATCTTAATACATTTCAGTCATCTAGTGATTTTTCAGATCCTTATTTTAACTAATCTTGAGCTCTTCCATTAAGTTTCTTTGCTATGTTACTATTTCCCGAAGTGATTACAGGCTGAGTAGGTGAATGCGCACTTGAAAGATAAATCTTTATCGAGTCTGCTGATTTTCTAATTTAGCATGTCACTGTCTCCCCCTGCACCTTCCAAACACTGTCAGATTCATCTCACAGTGTTTTTAATTTCCTAGGAATAATTCATCTCACAATGTTTTTAATTTCCTTGGAATACATCTACAACAGTTGCTTGAAAAATTTTTGTTTATCAGTTCCTACCAGTTGGTGCAAATCAGACTCTGATTCAAACAAATTTTATAGATAATACTTGGTGTGAAGCAGAGCAAGCATTTAAAAACAAAACCTTCTTTCCCGTCTTTCACCCAAGATTTTTCCCAACCAGTGCAAATTTATTACTTAAACCGAAAGGCAGTGGAACCTAACCCCAAACTATCTAGTCAAGCAAAACCAATCCTAAAAAAAATAAACAAAAACACTCAAACAATACATAAACAAAACAGAAAAAACAACAAAATATCCAAAACACCAGAACCAAACAACACTAGAACCAAAGTAAATCTTATTGCACAAACCCAACTTCTAAACACCACCACAATGTGATAAATAATCTGCTTTAACATTGTCCACACCTTTAATGTGAATTACTTTTATATTAAATTGTTGTAAATACAAACACCACCTGGTCAAACGTAGATTCTTAAGCTTAAATTGTGACAAAAATTTCGAAGGGTTGTGATTAGACTTTACCAGTATTGTACTGTATTGCAAGTATTTGTAAGGCAAACCTCAAAATATTGAAGAGAGTACTTAAGCTAAAGTCTCCTTAATTTCAGGATATTTTATTTGGCATGCTGAGAGTTTCTTCAAAAAATAAGCCATTGGATGTTAATAGCATTACAATAGAGTCATTTTGAGATAACATAGCATCCGCTCCATAATCTGATGCATCTAATGTATAGTGGGAATAAAAGGTTTATCAAAGTCTGGAGACTTAAGCACTGGTTGAGAAATCATGACAGATTTCAACTTGAGAAAAACTGATTGACATTCTTCTGAACACAAAAACTTTACAACCTTCTTAAGTATGTTAGTTAAAGGCCCAGTCAAACTGGAAAAATTAGGTACAAACTTCCTAAACAAACCTAACCAACCTGAAAATTGTCTTACACCTTTTTTTGATATAGGTTTGGAAAAATCAGTCGCAGTTTTAACATTACTGTCTTTAGGAGCAATTTTACCATTCCCAACAACATGCCCTAAAAACACTAATGTGCTTTTAACAAAATCAGATTTCAACAGATTAATGACCAACTTGGCTTTCGAAATTGCTGTAAAAAAAGATTCTCTATGTTTTAAATGATCTTCCCAATTATCATAAAAAATGACATTGTCATCAATACACACTATGCAATTTTCTAAATCTCTTGAAATTATACTCCTTAATCTTTGAAAATTTGCAATTGCATTTTTCATTCCAAAAGTGAGGACATTACAGTGAAATAAACCATCAGGGGTTACAAAAGCTGATATTTCCTTTGCTTTCTGTGAAAGTGGAACTAGCCAATATCCTTTAAATAAGTTGAATTTTGTCAAGTATGGCATCAATGCAATTTTCCACCCTAGGCAAAGGAAAGTTGTCTGCAACTGTTACCTGATTAACTTTGGGATAGTCGATGCAAAGCCTAAATTCATTATTAGATTTAGGCACCAGCAAAATTGGAGAAGACCAGGGACTTACACTGGGTGATACCAAATCATCTTCTAACATACAGTATACTCAATCTCAGATCAGACTACAGATTTCTTGAAGGGGTTCATTTGATAAGGATGTTATTTTATAGGTTTAACATTTTCACCCAACACAACATCATAGGTTATAACATCAGTTGTGTTAGGTGAATCACTAAAAATGGACTTACACTTAAATATGAAAGCTGTCAATTCCTCTGTCAACCAGTTAAATGTTCAAGCTTATTACTAAGGTTATACAAAATGTGAGAATGTTTAGTGAAAGTATGATCAATGTCTAAACCACAAAAATCTTCAACATTCTCATCTTTACTTGACATTATATTTACAGGGTTAACTTCTTTGGAATACTAGTAAGGTTTCATCATATTAATATGCATGGTCATTTCTTTCCTCTTCCTATCTGGAGTGGCTACTAAGTAATTAGTGGAATTAATTTTTGCTTTTACACTATAAGGCCCAACAAACCTAGAAGCAAAACTAGATCCTGGTAAGGGAAAATGCACCAAAACCCTACCCCCAACTTTGAATTCTTTAGGTACTGCTTTGAGATGGAACCTACTCTTCATTTGCTCTTGCGTCTTGAAAAGATTATCATTTGCTAACTTCCAAGCTGAAAACAACCTTCCCTTATGTGTCGAGATCCAGTCTAACATAGTTGTTTCTTTCTCATCTTCCCACTGGTCTCTGCCTACATCCAAAAGACCTCTAACCTTATGCCTGTATATCATTTCAGATGGGGACAATCCTAAAGATTCATTAGGGACTGCTCATACTGCAAATAATAGATATGTTAAATCTTCTACCACCTACTATGGTTGTCAAAACAGAATTTTTTTTTATCATGGACTTCAGAGTTAGGTGAAACCTTTCAATTGAGCCTTGAGACTTGGGATGATAAGCACTTGAGATTTTGTGTTTAATGCCTAACCCAATCATCTGCTCTTTAAAGTACTTTGAAGTGAGATTGGAACCTTGATCAGTTTGAATAGTCTTTGGCAACCCTTTACTAGAGAAAATCTTTATCAAATGGTTAACCAGCATTTTAGATGTAACTGTTTTAAGAGGAATAGCTTCAGGAATATTAACAGAGAGGAAATTGCTCAGACAGCCCCACTTCCTCTGGTTTCATCAAGGGCTTGTCTGCTCTGACCCTGACAGGATTCAGACTGTCAGGAGACTTGTCAGAGCGAAAGGTTTTTTGCAAGAAGCTGCAGAGGCTGTTGCTAGATGCAGGAGAGCTTCTTCTAGCAAGCTCTACCAGTCTGAGTGGACCATTTTCAGAAGATGGTGCGAGAGCAGTAGAATCTCTTCTTCTCAGACGACTGTGAGCCAAATAGCAGATTTTTTTACTCTTCTTGAGGACCTCCAGAAAGCTGTTGCCCTCTACAATCAAAGGATATAGGTCAATGCTTTGCTCAGTGTTTAAATATAGAGGCTTGGCCCTGTCCTCTAAACAGGATCTCAGGGACCTCATTAGATCTTTTGAAACCTCCAAGCAAGAAAAGCCCGGTGCAGTCTTGGAATTTAGACGTGGTTTTGAAGTGGCTCACTGGTTCCACCTTCAAACCACTTTGCTCAGTTTCGCTCGAGAATCTTACGAAAAAGACTTTTTCTTGTGGCGTTGGCTACTCCCAAATGCATTAGCTAACTACATGCTATTAACAAAAGAGTTGGGTTTTCTCAAGGGGACGCTATCTGTTCCCTTTCTCTTGGTTTCCTCACCAAGAACGCAAATGTCTCCAATCCCTGGCCTTGCTCGTTTACCATTAAGAATTTAATGGACATTCTTGGACCAGAGGAAGAGAGATTGCTTTGCCCTGTGAGATCATTGAGGTACTACCTCCACAGGACAGAGAAAATCAGAGGGCCCTGAAACAATCTCTGGTGTTCTGTGAGAAACCCATCTCGACCCCTGTCAAAGAATGCCCATTCGTTCTTCTTGAGGAGCCTTATTTTGGAAGCTTATTCTCAGATACAGGATGATGTCTTTCCTTCTCTTAGAGTAAAGGCTCATGAAGCTCGGGCCGTCGCCACGTCTCTTGCCTTTTACCATAATTTTTTTTAATGTCTATCCTGCAATCAACTTTTTGAAGGTCCAAGTCTATTTTTGCAGTGCATTATCTCAAGGACTTCGAAACCACATTAAAAAATGCAGTACGTTAGGACCCTTATCCCGTGGTTGGCATGGTGTTGGGAGAAAGCATAGGGAACTCTGTCCCTCTACTATCCTCTCGCCCTGTTGAAAGATGTTGAGTTCGAGGGAAGTCTGGGGGCACATTGTACCTGGAGTACATACCAGTTTTTAGTGGTTGGGGTAGAGGTTTTTATTCTAGTGTAGGTGACGCCATTGTTTTTTATTCTGGTCTCCGCCCAGGGCAAGGGCACCCTTTTTTGATCTTTGTCAACCATCGGTGAACTTCCATGGCTGCAAAGTACCCACTGAAGTGGAGGCGATCCTTGGCCATGCTGCCATGCCTGCAGAAGCTCTCTTACCAGGTCAGGAACAACAAGCATTATTCTAATGCTAGTAACCTTTTCTATTTCATATTCATGACTTTCTTAAAATTAGTACTTATTATTAGGTAAAAAGTTTATTTATCATACAAATAGACATACCTGTATACATGTACCATAAAAATTCATCTCGCTAGAGAGAGAGAGAGAGAGAGAAATTGTTACTTTTAATAATATTTAATGTTAATTAATTTACACATAAAAGCTTGAAAACTTATAAATTACATAAAAAATTAAACAAACACTTTTACATGGTTTCTCAGTGTTCACAAATGTTCACGTGTCTGTGAAAAACTCGTGTTAGTTAGGTTCCAATTTAAAATTCGTGTGTTTGTGAATTCGTGCAACTCGAATCGCTCAAGTTCGGGGCATTACTGTACAGTCGACCACCTATTCACAGTTCGAGATTCGCGGCTTCAACTATTCGCGGATTTTTTTTGTGGAACTTATCCCCGAATTATTTGCAAAAAATTCAGTAATTCACAGATTTTTTTATTGAGAAACATTCACTAACTACTGTATTTTCATGTTACAGTGTATTTTCATAACTAACTACATTTTTTATGATAAAATATTTACCAATTTTTCAAATATTAATATTAATGTAAACACACCAAAATATTGATAAAATGTATTATTTTTTCAATGCATATTAAATATTTATGTACTGTACAGAGAAAATGCATGTACCTGAATGTATAGGGGTTACTTGAATAGTTGTCACACTTAGTTATAACCCATATATTTTTAAGGGTAAAGTTGTAAGATGACTTGGAAATGATAATAAAGTGTTTTAGATGATAGTTTAAGGTATGTTTGGTGTGCGATGTTAAAGGTATACATTTGGTGTTTGAACTGTTAAAATAGGCAGTTATGTATAAGAGTTTTAGAGGGGGTTACTGAAACAAGATATCAAGGATTTTTGGTTCGTGGGAGGATAACCGTACCAGAAATGTGAGTGTGTTCCTCAGTTAGCTGGACCAAATCAGAGGATACACAGAACTCAAGAGCAGAACAGCCATGTTGATCTGTGGAATTTGAATTTAGCGACTTGTATTTTGCATTACAGTCTACGCAGGTAACTAATGAAGCTTTTGAACCCTGTGACTGAGCCATATTCATCATTTCCAAAAGCCATATATAGAACCATCAATTTTTGGATTGCTGTAAACATCAAGTACATGAACATTGTAGAACTTACTGAAAATTTTAAAACAAAGAACTTGGTGACAACTACGCTCCAAATTTTTCGGATGATAAATAGGTATCCTGACTTTGTGTATACACCATACATTGCGCATGTGGGATGTTATGACGATAAATAAAATCAGGGCCATCAAACCCTGGGATTAAAAACTCAGCCTGTGAATTCTTACTAAACATTATTTTTGCATATTGTTTTTAATAGTCACTTCACTCCAAGAATTATAAGAAGTTTCTTTTTAAGATTTTCAGCCGAGATATTTCATGGCACCCTTACTGGAAAGTGGAAGTTTACTGTTTACAAAAGTGAGGTGATACCCATGTTCATGATTTAGAGAAACTACAGTTTGTATTTAAATGTTCCATCACTTAGCGCAGGTGCCCTTATTTATGTTGCAGTGAAAGTTTTGTCTCCCAGTTTGGTAGTAAAAGACTTCTTTGCAAACCAAGTGTATGAAGGTATTCATTTTATACTGCTCTAGTGCGAATCCTTGTGTTCCAGCCTCAAGTCAAGGACTGGGTTTGTGAAATTGACTGAAAAGAATTTGTGTGAACCTGATCATGAGCCTAGGGTGGTGCTTTGCCCTTGAACTATTTTGAAAATTTTGGACTATATAAAGTATTTTGCGTCAGAACTTCAAAAATTCCATTCTATGGGTAGTGGTGCAAAGAAGATTGTAAATGTAAAGTTGTTGAAAGTGGTTGGGTTTTTTGTATATAACAAATTTTGAATTCACATTATAGGCGTATTATTTGTAAGTACTTAAACTGAGCATTTTATTAGCATTAATTGTATGAATGTGTGTGGTGGTATGCATGTGTATGGTTAATAAACATAGGTTTTGAATGAAATTGTTTGATTTGTGCACCTTCAGACTGGTTCACTTGTCTACCCCCTTGATAGTGCTTACAAGCTCTGCAAAATACAAAATATCACACTGTATAAAAAGAGAATGCTAACATCGTAGTGTCTCTGTTTTTAACATAAGTTACAAGACACTTGACATTTTCTTGCGTACAGTTTTTTTATTGACATTTAGTCGGTGCATTATAATATTGTACTTAATACATTAGTTTTACATAGTATCTTTTCGTCTGTGTATGCATGTGTATACCTACACATGCATCGCATTTAGGTAAACTACCACATACTGTGTTTGTTCCTTATCTCTCTTTGGGTTATTCTTTAAAAAAAAGTAAAACCTTGCCAGAGAGATTGGGAAAGGCAAGCAGATGTCAAATTCTGTATGAAAAAGATTTGAGAGAGAGAGAGAGAGAGAGAGAGAGAGAGTTTAGCAAGAAATGAGAGAGAGAGAAATACATACAGTTTACCAAGCAAATGCACATACATACAGTAGTTTACCATAACACAATGCATATTCATATGCACACACACACACACACACACACACACACACACACACACACAAAATGTCAACTACATTACTGTGTTAGGTACAATACTGTGCTGCATTCAAGTAGATGCCAATAAAAATACTGTACTAGAGAGAGAGAGAGAGAGAGAGAGAGAGAGAGAGAGAGAGAGAGAGAGAGAGAGCCACAGTAAGTGAACAGTGTTTTGTAACTTAACATGAGAACAGGCACACAAGGATGTTTATAATGTTTTATATTGTATGATTTTTTGTGTATTTTACAGATTTTATAAGTACAGGTGCATTCCCATTTACAATGGTTCATTTTACGATAAATTGAGTTTGCGATGGGGATAGCTGTTCCAGTGGTTCCGAAGTTACGAAGCAATACCAGTATGACAGTATTGTAAATGTGTTCAATTTCGCATGCGACGGGCACAGGCAGCAGCATACGATGGCGTCGTGAACTTCTTGGAGTTTTGTTAAAAAAAAAACAGTAATTCATATTTTATAAAATTTTTATTTGAACTTTGCAACCATCTAGCACTTCCTTCATTAAAGGTTCAGTGGTAAAATATGAGAGAGAGAAATGTTACAGGAATATATATAGATTACAAAGCATATGTAGGTGTGGCATTAAGTCTCCGATGGTATGCAGGTGACCGTTTCCCAATAAGGAGGGAAAATAAACAGTTTCCTAGTGGTTTTTTTTTACTGCGTTTCTGGCGATTTTTCTGGTGGTTTCCTGGAACACTTTCTTGAGAAGAGGCCTGAGGATTAACCCGCCTGTCGATGTCATCCGACTTGCAATGTCCTTCTGACAAGTTCATATTGTTGGTTTGAATGATGATAGCAGATTCCAGCATCTTTTTTTTCATACATACCAGAGACAAATATTTTTTTTATACATATTACAATGATAACAGTATAAATGGATTCTGTAAGTCAAGTAACAGTTTCTTTACTGTTTATCTTAAATACAAAAAATGGCCTATTTGATTTTTGCAAATTGATACTGAGAGTGTAACACCTGGGCTTTCCCAGGTCTATAGTTCATGACAAAGCCTTCATTTTTATCTAAAGTGCATAGTAATGTAATATGGTAACAACTTATACATTGGCTAAATAAATGAATTAATGGTCACAAAACCATGGTAGGCTGTGGGTGCACTGTAGGCTATTTTAGCTACCATAAAGTATGTTGATATGTTTTTGTACTGTAATTATCCTAGTGTATAATATGAAGATAATTTCAAGTTAGGTTTTTTGAGAAACCATATGGAGTTTTGTAACCTAACCCCATCCCCTGTTCAAATGGGGAAATACCTGTATACCTGGTAAGTGGGTGGAGCTATATATAGATTACAATGCTATTGTATATATTTGTAGGAGCAATTAGTTTTGCAGATATTTTTCTGAAATTGAATAATTCACTTAATGTTTAAAATTGAATGAAAACTTCCAAACACAGTAGTACTAGTCAGGATAGATTATTAGTTACTTTATATTATAGGGAATTGCTGTACACTATCAACTAAGCTAGTTGCTCCAGGGTACAGGACTGTATTGTGTAGGTTGTATGCTTATCTTTGCTACCTAATGTGTGTTGAGTGTTTCACAATGTGGCAGGTAAATGTCAAAAAAATAGTTATTACGCTAACGAGACATGTACCACCATTACAGTTGCTATAAAACACAAAATTAAAACACATACAGTTCACGTGCTAGAAAATGGAATGAGGTAGGTGGCGCTGGTGTCGCTATGCCCACTGGCGGCTGTTTGGGTGATTTATTCTGTAACGCACTCACCGCTCTATTCGGGGTTTTGATAGGAGAGATCTTTGATAAGTCTCCGTGGTAGTGATCTTTCACTCACCATTTTTAATATCCATTCTTCCTGATGGAGAAGACGCTCGACTGAGGTAGTAACCCCAGCTTTCCTGAAAGCTCTTTTTCTCTGGTATATCTAGCATATTATACCTAGAAATTCAATGCTGTAATGGAATTTCACCGGGTGACACGGGACCTTCCTCAGAAATAGATTTTCCTTTGTCAAAATCCTTTTTATCTATTTATGAATTTATTAATTAATTTTTTTTAATAAGTAGGATCTCTTCTTTCTGTATTTCCCTTTACGTCCTCTTAGTTCTCCTTAATGAACACCTTAATATTCTTTGGAAGCTTGAATTTCGAGTCAGTGGCTTCTGTGGGTTGTTCAGTATGAATAAGTTTCATCTTTTGAATAATAATAATAATAACAATAATAATAATAGTAACTGAAATATAAACCTCACAAATTATGTTAACAATCCAGTGTATATGCTATTTGAAAGACATTGGGGAGAAATAAATTAAAATAAATTAATTATTTACAGAATAATAAGCATCAATAAGTGAAGTTAAATAATTGAATGTTGTTGGCATAACTGACACATAGTGAAACTTGAAAGAATAGGATTAACTGTAAATTTAAATATAGGCATTATACACCATACCAATTTGGATATAAGCTGAAATGGAACAGAAATGAAAATAATTATATAAACTGCTAAGAATGTACATACAGCACTCTTGTTAAAGAGTCCAAAGGTGTATGTACTAAAAATGGAACAAAAGCAAAAGCACTTGTTACATTCTGAGGCCGGTTGGAAGAATGAAAATGGATTTTTTTAATTAACTAATGTATGCAATAAATTTAATAAACTAACTTACCTTGATATCACATCTAAGTAAACAGATAAGCAGAGATCGCTTTGGTAAATTATAACCTGTAAATGCTTTAAACTGAATTTATTTATAAATGAAGCAATCAGAAAATTAATATGAACGGGCTGACTGAGTAGCAAGCAAGCAAGCACATAACAAGGTGCAATAAAAGCTAGACACTGCGTAGCCAACCATTGAATCCAACCATTGAATCTGAAAAGGCTACCACCCTGGAATAGTTCGACACTATTGACTTTACTGTGGACTGGTTAGATGATTTTTGGTCGTTAACGCAACTGGTTTACTAAGGGGGGAACTATCTAGGCTGGGTAATCAGAAGACTTGCATATGGCAGTTAAACGTCTAAGCTATTTTGGTTCACAAGGCAGTGGCAGACCGATCGAAGAGCCAGATAACAGGATTCTGGAAGAGACATCCTTGTTAGCATTCAAATCCAATGATTTTCTCTCACATGGGATTACTTATGCACGATGGAAGAATTGATCATTAGATTTAATTAGCACATGGTAACACTATGGTGGGACTGCTCTAATTATATCACTGAACTAATTGTAATTTGAGCTTGGGAAAAGTCATAAGGAGCAAATGGGTTTGCTAAGGCTGATTGAACAAAGGGGGCTTTGTTTAGGAGTCTGAAAAGTTGGAAATACTGAAAATGGAGCGAAATTCATGAGGAGAGAAAGATACTGGCATTAGACTGATTGATTCCAGACGCACTTTATTCCTTTTGTGCATTTTGCTCGTTGCAAAAGATGAATTTCGGCTGCAGGAGTCTTGCAATCCATCCCAACTTAAAAGAGAAAGAAGGGCCCCACCGATTTGATGCGTTGGCGTTCTGTGACAGAGTGCGGGTGAGCGGCTAGGTCGCGAGGCATCTCATTCGATTTTTTGGGTTGGGCACAGGACATCGGTCAATCTAAAAAAGCAGTCAACAGCCAGCCAATAGGTCAAATGGAAATAGGTCGTATAGCTAAGTCTTTTAAGGGTCAGCATAGCAGTCCACTTACGGCCCTAACTGGTCTTTTTGCCCCTAACGGCTTTCTAACCCCCCAAACATCGTATGATGCTGGGGCTAAGAGGTTGGTGTGTTTTCCCCCATCAGGTGATATGAGCGGGGTAGACCTACATAAGTTCACCCCCCTTAATGACGTCCCCTCCAGCTGCCATTAAATTGATTTCCTAGCTAACGGGCTGAAGGGACGAATGGAATATGTATGAAACACTTTTACAGCAATTTGAGCTAATGAAGGAAATACTTATTATGTTATTCAGAAATTCTGTCACAAAATAGGTCTGTTACCATTTTCTGTCATACCCCTGTACAGGTACATGTTTTTCTCAATATCCTTTTTGTTGTAATGAGAAAAATACAGTGAACCCCCCCGTATTCGCGTTCTCATGATTTGCGGACTCACGCATTTGCGGGTTTCTCTGTGGAACATATCTAGCCATTATTCATGGAAAATTCGCCCATTCACAGTATTTTTACTGAGAAATATCATCAGTAATTACTGTATTTTCATATAATTTTCATGAATAAATGCACTTTTTGTGATATAACTATTAAAATACTCAGGTATAAGCATTTTTACAGGGTTTTCTTGTGTTTAAACTATCAAAATGGGCAGTTCAAGTGTTTTTAGAGGGTTTTAAGTATTTATTGGATTTTAGCTATTCGCGAGGGTGTGGGCAATGCATCCCCTGCAAATACGGGGGTTCACTGTAAGGTAATCAAGATGAACATTTCACTGTACAACCTGCTTAATTTTAGAGATCTTAATAGCATTGTCCCATTGAAATACGTATTGAAATTACTAATTTTTACATTAGTTTCAATTTTTTATTCATTTATCCATGGTGGAAGCTTATTCTAAAGGGCCATATCAGTGCACAGCTCATATCAGTGCTCTATATTAAATGAAAATTAATTTTATTCTTATAAGCCTTTACTAGATTTGCCCCTTCAAAAGCTCATGTGACAGCACTTTACCCTGATTACCTTTACTTTATGCTAGGAACAAAGTTGGCGGCTTACAATCGTATACGCTTTCTGACAGAAGCTCTAGGGGACTTGGATAACTATTTCAGGAAACAAGGATCACAGCTTCATGTCTTTAAAGGTGATCCAGTTGAGATATTTCGAATGCTTCACAAAAGCTGTGGAATTTCACGATTAACATTTGAACAGGTAAGGCTCAGAATTCTTTATATCTTTGCACTATTAGGTGCAATCATTATTTAAAAACAAAAGAATAACACTTGGCTGATCCAGATGTACTGTCTGATCACCTTTTGTTCCTATACAAAGACAAACCTTCGTTCTTGTCATAGGATTTAACCTGCGAATGCAAGCTGGAATGTCCATTCAATTTTCAGTGTTATTAACTATCAACAGGTAGGGGAAGTCTCACCCACCTGTCTGTAAAAGCATTCCAATTTGCTTCTGACTGCCGTTGTGTATAGACGTCTCTGCAGACTCTCTGCCTGACTTGCCATTTGCTTTCGTGCATGCTTTCTTGTTCTTTGCGGATATTATTGTATGATTGTTGAGTCCTGTTTGAAATAGTAAGTTTCAAACCCCTCAATCAATAAAGCCATCCACCTTGGAGAGGATGCCTCAGGTTTTCAGGCACTGGCCAGGGAAGGACAAGCCTTGTAATAAGTTCCTCTCCTCTGTCAAGGTAGACCCACACAAATCTGTGCCTCCTGCTTTTAATGCACTCAGTGTAACCAATTAAGCTGTTGTTCAGAGTGCCATGTCCTTTATAGAAGAGCTCTATGCATTTAGGGATGTTGGGGCAAGGTTCCTGCTGGTACCATCTGTCGATGTTCTTCTTGATACTCTTGTATATTCCAGTAGATGTTACCGGCTGGAACTTCACCCCAACATCCCTGAACGCTTAGAGCTCTTCTAAAGGACAAGTCCATCAGAAATTTAAAGAAGATGAACGTGCTGTCAAGAACATCATCGAGGATAATGTCTGCCCTGCTGACCCCAATAAGAATATTCATCTGGGTATTTACTACAAAAGTAAAAAGACAAGCACCCTGGTGATGCTAACAATCCAGCCGCCCCTCAGCAGGACCCCTTGAAGAAAACCAACGTGGTCTGCTGGTACTCATGCCCCATCCGAGGATGCCTCGGCTCATACATTGGTATGCACCATTTGTTTCTTTAAGAGGATTTCCTGCCATGCCCAAGAAGGAGCCATCTTTAACCACGCCAAGACTGCCCATAACCAGAGAACTGCAAGAAAAGACCTTATCCCGAACATGGAAATAATTGACCGGACTATGGACCACTGCTGCCTGCACCTCCTGGAAGCATTGCACATTGGGAAGGAGAAACCAATCCTCAACATTACACAGGAAACCTTTCTCCTCCCCACGGCCACCAGGAGACCCGCACTGAGCACATCCTATACCAAGCAAGCAGATCAAAATTCTGCATCTGAGGATCGAAATTCCAACAAAAAGCGGACAATTGGCACCACAGACAGTTAGGCGACAGACAATTGGCCGACAGGACAATTGGTCGATAATTTTGGGTTGGGCATTAAATTTATTAAAAAAAGAAAAACATCAAATGAAATGGAAAAAAATTCAAAGCTAAAAACATAATATTCATGGTTAGTCACTATACTATACTAAACTACTTATTTTTGAAATCATTATACTAAACTACTTATTTTTGAAATCATTATACTAAACTACTTATTGTTAAGATTGTTATTCTAAACCAATTATTGCTGATATCGTTATGCTAAACAACTACTTTTGAGATCGTTATGCTAAACCACTTATTTTCAAACGCTTTTCCAGACCAAACTTTCATCTTGTTTTATTAAGTTTATTTTCCAAGCCCTTCAGTATCAGTCATGGAGTTCATCAAAATCGGAACGAGAGGCAAAAACTTCTTTTCGAGGGATACGCCTACATTATTGATAGAACCAGAGAATCAAAAACGTATTGGAGATGTGCTAATCGTAATAACTGCAATGCAAGATTGACTACGATCGACAAAGTAATTAGCAGAACTCCTTCTTCTGAACACTCCCATCCACCAACTCCTATTGAAAATCGAGCTTTAAAAATTAAAATAAGAAATAAAGCATTTTACCCGATCTGAGGAAATGCAAAATGAGCTCTATTATTGATAGTGCAACTTCAGATATCCCTGTGACCATTGCTGGAGCTTTACCAAAAAGGACTCTCTCAAACGTACAGTTCACTGTGGAAGAGACCCAGTCTTAAAGAAGATGAGCTATATAAGACTTCCCAGAGGTGATAATTTTTACTCTTTGAAAATGAAGAGGTTTCTATTTTGAACTTTGAAAAATCTGGAAATCTTATCCAAGAAAAGTGAGTGGTTCTGCTGATATTACTTTTGACTCTGCACCTTTGGGCAAGCAGCTATACTCGATCCATGCGCTAATTACTGAAAATAAAAACAGTGCAGCACTACTTTATTTATGACAAACAGTAAATCTGAAAGCGGATTATGATTTAATATTTAACTTCATTAAAGAAGAAAGAAATGTAAATGTGACACCAATTACAGTAGACTTTGAAAAAGCAGCTATAAACTCCATTAAACACAATTTTCCTCACGTTTCTATTTATGGCTGTCTTTTTTCACTTTGGGCATGTTTGTGGCGCAAGACACAGACTATGGGTTTACAATCGTGGTACAACTACCGAGAAAATGCATTTATTGTAAAACAGCTACAAACACTAGCTTTCAAACCTGATGATGTACCTTTTTGTTTGAACAATTTATTAATTCTTTAGATGCACAAACTGATGAAATTTTGGAAGATTTCTTGTCTTATTTTGAGTGTACATGGTTAGAAATCGTGCAGCGTGGTAGAAGTCTCACCACCTTTATTCGACATTTTGTTATGGTCGTGTCACAACAGAGTGCTGAACTCTGCCTGAAAACCAACAACTTTGCTGGAAGGGTGGCACCACGCCTTCAGTAGAAGAGTAAATGTCCATCACCTAACTTATCAAAATTAATTCAAAGCTCAGGATTTAACAATCAACCAGAAATTCTAATAGAACAGGCATTTTCAGGAGCTGATGTTTCAAGGGAAAACAATAAATAATACATTCTCCTGTTAAGGAAAGACTGAAAAAACTTGTACTCAACTGTGACGTCGAAGATGGTTTGCAATTTTTAAGAGCTTGTTCACACAATTTTATCAATTAAATCGTTTTTCTAAATTTTTTTGAGATGAATATTATGTTTTTATCTTTTAATTTATTCCCTTTTCCTTTGAACTTTTAATTCTTTTTTTATAAATCTTTTTCATAAAGTCTTTTTATGCAAGTTTTAATTTTTTTAATAAAGCGTGTATGTATTAACCTATTTTTAGATCGTTTTAAGATGAACTCCATGACTGATACTGAAGGGCTTGGAAAAATAAACTTAGTAAAAACAAGATGAAAGTTTGGTCTGGAAAAGCATTTGAAAATAAGTGGTTTAGCATAACGATTTCAAAAGTAGTTGTTTAGCATAACGATATCAGGAATAATTGGCTTAGAATAACAATCTTAACAATAAGCAGTTTAGTATAATGATTTCAAAAATAAGTAGTTTAGTATAGTATAGTAACCATGAATATTATGTTTTTAGCTTTGAATTTTTCCTTTCATTTGGATGTTTTCTCCTTTTTTTTTAATAAATTTAATGTAATCGCGATTATCGACCAATTGTCCTGTCGACCAATTGTCTGTCGGCTAACTGTCTGTCGGCCAATTGTCTTATCGACCAATTGTCCTGTCAGCCAATTGTCTGTCGGTTAACTGTCTGTCGGTCAATTGTCTGTCGGCTAATTGTCCGACTACCCGAAATTCTCTTATTCATCCCCAGCACTACAATGACGCTTGCATGCAAGACAAGCCCTGAACATCAACACGGGAGAGCAGGCTCCTCCTGAGACAAACCGCCCCGGGCAGTCAGTTATAATTCAGCACTGATCAAGACTCCCTATAAATACCAACCTGAGCACCTTGTTTCTCCAGATCCTTCTCAACCAAGTCCTGAGGATGACTGTCGAGCTGGTCGAAGCATGTCAATGGTACCACAACCTGAACTAGAAGAACCAGAATCCAGACCCCCGAACGAGACCATGAAGGAATCCACAGATTTCTGATTGAATATTCCAATATAAATATTTCCCGCATTCCACGCTGTCCTTTTCCAATATCACTATTGGCCAGTTGCTGACCAACATCACTGAGTCTGAAAAGCAAATTATAAATAGAAAAGATCCTGTATAAGATAAATTTTCTTCTTCTTCTTCTTCTTCTTCTTCTTCTTCTTCTTCTTCTTCTTCTTCTTCTTCTTCTTCTTCTTCTTCTTCTTCTTCTTCTTCTTCTTCTTCTTCTTCTTCTTCTTCTTCTTCTTCTTCTTCTTCTTCTTCTTCTTCTTCTTCTTCTTCTTCTTCTTCTTCTTCTTTCTTCTTCTTCTTCTTCTTCTTCTTCTTCTTCTTCTTCTTCTTCTTTCTTCTTCTTCTTCTTCTTTCTTCTTCTTCTTCTTCTTGTTCTTCTTCTAAAGAAAAAAATGTTTATTGTAAAAATTAGTAAATAGATAAAAATGTACTGAGATGCAAGGAGAATAGCATTAGGGTAGTAATGCATTGCATCTTTGCTTGAACTTTTGAAGTTCCAGTTGCATGACATCCTCAGGGAGAATGTTCCACAGTCCAATGATGTGATGAATAAAGGACCCCTGGAACCGGGAAGTTCGACAGCGAGTCACATTTACTGCATATTGGTGCTGCTGTTCAGCAAATCTCTGCTCTCAGCAGGGAAAGGGGATCAGGGAACAATTGTGAATGTGAAATCTCTAAAAATACAAACTTATGAAAAAAACTTTATGAAAAAGTGACAAACAAGAGACTATCCATCGATGGTCCAAGTCATAACTGCTAACTGTAGGAAACAGAAACCTAACACTGTGAACCACTCTATAAGGAGGTAAATCTTTGGCAGAAGCAGACATCCACAGTAGGTACCTAACTGCTTTCTATATGCATATTGGATATCAGCTAACAATCTTTTATAGATTCTACGGACTTATAGGGTATAGGAGCTTTAAAATAATTTTACAGAACTTTTTTTAAAAAACAAAGGCAAGAAACCATCAGGATATTCTCCACCCAAGCTATGAAGATTATCCAGAATTTTGTTAACATCCTCAGAGCAAAATGCACATTTAGTAAGAATTGGTTCAGGATGACAAGTATCAGGTAGATGAACATCCTCAGCCGATTGCTTAGCTTCAAAAGCTTGATGAAGCAGTTCAGCCTTTTCCCTCTGGTCAGTAACCAATCTACCATCATCTGTTAGTAGTTGTGGAATGGAGGACGAGCCCAACCCAAAGATAGATGATGCCAATTTGGTCCACCACAGATGAGGCTGAGTAATTCCTTCAAGGAATTATTGTAATTTCTCTCGGCTGGACGGTAAGTTCTATTGGCAGCACAGCGAGACTCAACAAAAATGGTGTCACTTTCATTTGAATGATTTCATCATCATGCGTTAAATTTGGTCTGTTTGTTATGTAGGCTCATCTACATGTATCTTCAAACTATGGCTGGTCATTTGTCCAAAATTTTATGACCTTTCCAGGGACATATCGTATTGAAATACCCATCAGCATTTTAGTTAACTTTTTCTTGGGATCAGGATCTAATAGGGCATCTGAAATATTAAGTGCCTGACAAGCTTCATAATGCGATGGCAATTAACTTTAGATATCAGCCAGACCTTTTTCCCAATGGTGGCATTAGGAATACAGTATACTGATTGACAAATATGTCCATTTCGATGGCGCAATGATCAGAAGTGCTTGTATATTCACAGACCTTGGACTTGACAATAGCTGGAACACCTGTGAACGTGAGGTCTGATCTATTACCAGAAATATGCATGGGTTCCTCAATTAGTTGGACAAAATCTGAGGATACACAGAGCTCAAGAGCAGACCAGCCATGTTGAGAATTTAGCCACTTACTGTGCTTTGCTGCTTTGCATTACAGTCTCCACAAATAATGAATGAAGCTTTTGAATCTTGAGACTGAGCCATACTAATCCTTTCCAAGAGATGGTCATATATAAAATCCAAATATTTGGATTGCGTTAAACAGTAGATACATACACATTGTAGAACCACTAAAAATTTTAAAACAAAGAACGTCCAGATTTTTCTGATGATAAATAGGTCACCCAGACTTAGTGTATACAGTACAGCCATACCTTGCACATGTATGATGTTAAGGCGATAAATGAAATAAGGGCCATCAAACCCCAGGATTAAAAACTCAACCTTTGACATGTTGCTACTTGCAAGTCTCGGATAAAAACATCAAATTATAGTTTCAGGGACAA
Organism: Macrobrachium rosenbergii; assembly: GCF_040412425.1. NCBI lineage: Eukaryota > Metazoa > Arthropoda > Malacostraca > Decapoda > Palaemonidae > Macrobrachium > Macrobrachium rosenbergii. The sequence continues at coordinate 2,288,952 of NC_089789.1, read as the reverse complement.
CTCTATTGATCCAAAAAATGTTACCTTAAGCCTCAAATATTTTAGTAAAGTACTATGCAATTTACCTTACCGTAATGAGTAACAGGCCCAGGGTTGATGTCTATGTCTCCTGAAAGAATTAAAGTTAACAACATAAAACCAGTAGCAAAGCTAATGAATAGACTCATAACAATAGTAACACTGTAAAAATCAACAGAACATTAAACAACAACACCATCAACAACAACAGTATTTACATTATTTACAAAAAATCTGTTGAAAGTATATATAAACACAGCCATATGCCATTGACAGAAGTGCCGGAAACAACTGGTCGACAAGGTGGGGCCAGCTAAGGCAGATAAGAAATCCACCAGGTTTGCCACAACAACTCGGGGAGGACAGTCGTCAGTCAAGTTGATTTAGAAATTATAAAATGCTCAGAAGGAAAAGATTAAGTCAAGACAAAGACACTTCCCTGATAATCCACGAAAGTGAACAGAAAAGATGATCCAGGAAAGTGAACAAAAAAGAGGATAAATACTTGATTGTACCTTCAAGGAAGGGAACTCAAATCCAAGACCATGGAAGGCCACGGTACAATGGCTATGGCACAGTCCAAATTTGGAGAACAAGATTTGTATTCGGAGTAACCATTTCTTAGAAGGGTTATCTACCAAGGCTAAAGGGTCCCTTCTAGCTGTTGGTTTGATTTCGGAGTGTCCTTCTCCTAGAATAGTTGCCTGCCAAGGCTAAAGTCTCTTCTACCCTAACTCATAAAGGCAGGGACGTCACACCTTGAAGTGAATGTTGCTAAGAAAAGCCTCATTAAGTCACTACACTACCAATAAAATATATTTTTTTTTATCGTTAGATTAAGGCTTACAAATTGACCAATGTACGGCCACCACACCCCGCTTAGTCTTCCCTTCCTGTAGAAGCTTCTGCATCTCGGAAGAATTGAGCACACTTGAGGGGCAGCCTATGCTTGCAGGAGTGTGACCGCTCTCCCTGACCTGTATGGACATCGTCACTGCAGGTTGACGACTGCCCACGGCCTCGCCTACCCAGCAAGACTTCGGTCTTTGCCGTGTTGGGCAAGGGTGCTCACAATCCTTCACCTGTCCCCTCCACCTCCTCAGGGTTTTCTGGGAGCCGGGAGCTGAACAGGCCAGGGGTTCAGGACTGGGACTGTTCTTGATCCCATCCCAGCCTCACCAGGAAGGTTTATGTACTCCGGTTGGTCCTCGGACCAGACAAGTTGTATGCCCGAGTGGTAGAGAGATGGCCAGGGTGATGTGGTGAGTGTCCCTCTGCTGCAGAGGGAGCAACTCAGGATGACCAGGAACTGGAGAGACTGTAGGGTCCTATACCATGGGACACAGACACTCACAAGTTGCAGAGGCACTTTGTGGAGATTGTTAAACTGGTCTGTCATTTTAATGGTCTCTAGGAAGAGACTGGCCTGTGCTGCAGACCGTTCTTCGGCCATCAAGTCTTTGTAGGGCCTGCAGAAGGAACCTACGGCTCTGATCACACTGCCATGGTTTAGACTTTCTGATGGGGTTTTAGACCTAGTGATTTCACTTGCTTCTGGGAAAGAAAATGCTCTCTGGTCTAGCTGGTCCAGTAAGTTACTTCTTCCACCTCTGGCTTGTTAGAGAAAATATTACGTTCCATCAGAGTGTACTTTGCCAACCAAGCAGGTGGACCCGGACTTGACTCGTCTTTGTTCTGGGTTGTTGCTCAACCGTCTCTGTGCGGAGGGAGTTTCCCTCTCACAGGTGGAGGCAGCGGCCCTGGAGTCGACTACCATGTCAGTGTTCCAGACAATCTCTTGGCTCGATCTCTGGTCTCTTACAATGGCCAGGATTGCATCCTCATCGGGAGGGTAAACACCCGAGGAGATGCCTCTTTCAAGAGACTGATGATGTCTGGAGGTAGGGCAATTACCTACCTTGCTCACCAGACAGCAAATCTCTGGTCAAACTTGGTACTGAAGAGGAGAGACACTGTTTTGTCACAAATCTTGAGGTTTTTTTGGACCAAGGATCGGCCTTGGCTCTCGGGAACAGACCAGTGCTGGATCCACTTCTTTCTTACCATGAAGTGAGGTGAAGGCCACAATAGAGAGGATTTTGAATTGAAAACAACGACAATCTTGTCCATCAGACTGTGTCTTACTTCATGGTCTTCGCATACACAGCAGTCCGACCCTTTGGTCAGGCTGGCCTGTCCTCTTTGGGCCAGAGAAGGTCCCAGACTTCCTCTGCCCCTTGTAGAACCCAGCCTCCTTCTGCCCCAGTAGCAGAAGGTATGCAGTCACATCCCTGTCAGTCCCCTGTCAATCCTAGGAAGGGAGGCAAGGGCAAGAAAGAGGGAGGAGGATGCTAAGGGCAGCATTCCTCCCCACTTGCTGCCAATGTTGGAGGGGTGCCTGTTGAGCCATTGGACAGCATGGCAGCGACACTGAGTGGAGACCTGGGTAGTGGAAGTCCTTTTTGGGGGGGTACCTATTCCCTTCAAGCATCCACCATCCCTCGCTTTTGATCCAGTCTGATTCCAGACTTACATTTCCGGCTGGTAGAAGGATCTTGTCCTTTGGGGTGAGGTGAATGCAGTGCTTTGGAAGGAAGTGATAGAAGTTGTGAAAGACTAGTTTCCAGGTTTTTGCAGCTGTCTGTTCTTGACTGGGGAGGTGACGTGCAGTTGGAAATTGGTCATCAACCCCTCTCCATGGAACTGGTTCAAGGTGGAGACTATTATCTCAGTGTTAGATTCTATCAGAGAGGGTGACTTCATGCTTTTGGTGGACCTAAAGGATGTGTTTTTTCAGATACCAATTCATTGCTCCTCTGTGAAGTACCTCTGCTTGCCCTTTGTTTTTGTGGGGGGACATTGTTCCAGTTTAGGGCACTCTGTTTTGGGCTCTCAACTTCCCCCCCCCAAAGTGTTCACTTGTGTTCACGCTGATTTCTGCTTGGGTCCCTACGCAAAGGGAAACATCTTCAGGAGGTACCTGGACAATTGGCTAGTCCTGGCGAGTTCATTCCCTCCGTTACTTTGGGACAGGGATCGCTGCCTCAAATTTTGTCACTACCTCGGTGGGGTGATAAACTTCAAGTAGTCTGATCTCTTGCCCAACCAGAGGGTAAAGTACATGAGCATGCTGTTAGACATGACAGCAGTGAGAGTTTTCCCTTCAGACTCGCCCATCAGCAAGTTCAGGGAGGTTGCTCAAAAATTCCTGTCTCGACAGAAACAACCTGCTAGGCAGTGGCAGGTAATTCTGGCTCACCTGTTGTCTTTGGAGAAGCTGGTTCCTTTGAGCAAGTTCACCAGTGCTCCCTTCATTGGAGGTTAAAGAGTTCTGGTCTCTGGCAAGAGACCCTCCTTTCTTTCCTGTTCCTCTCCGAAGAAGTAAGGAGAGATCTAAGTTGGTGGCTAGATGACAGGAACCACATGGTAGGAGTGCCACTAGGCACTCCCCCTCTGGAAATGCTTCTGGTTTCAGTTGCATCTAATGAGGGTTAGGGCACACACCTGGGGGAGTTGTTAGTATCAGGTGCGTGGAACCTGAATGACAAGCACCTGCTCTTCAATATCCTGGAACTGAGGGCTGCGTTTCAGGCTCTTAAGGAGTTTCGAGATTGAGTGATTTTGGTGAGCGACAACACTACTGTGATGGGCATACATCAACAAGCAACGGAGACCGGTGTCCTTCCAGTCTCGCAGGTTGGTGGCGCAGGTGCATAAGTGGGTGGTAGCTCACTTGGTAGAGCTGTCTGCCAAGTATGTTCTAGGTACTTGGAACATAGTTGCAGACAAGCTCAGTTGCCAGAGTCAGGTGATAGAGACAGAACGGTCTCTGGAAGTGGTATCTGAACCTGCTAGCTCTGTTATCCGAGGTCTCAAGAGAGGCTCCCCTTTGGAAGCCCTTCTGTGTCAACTGCATGTAGAGAAGAGGTATCACCAGTCTGTGGAAGCTCTGGCACTTCACACCTGAAGCTTCTAAGAGTGAGAGGCTTTTCTCGCTGTAGAGTGGAGATGTCTGGATACCTTCGGAAATCCTCAGTGGCTGTGTACCAACTGAAATGGGCCATCTTATGAAGTTGGTGTCGTTGACGGAGTACCTCTCCGATCAGAGCAACTTCTCAGTAAGTAGCATTCTTTGTTGTCTTTCTTTAGCCATTAAGGGCTACAGGTCTGCTCTTAGCCAGGTCCTTAGTTGAAAGGAGGGGGATCTCTTCTCATTGGAGATCTCCATGCTCCTGAGAAGCTTCGAACATTCTTTCCCCCCCAGAGAACTCAGGACCCCTGAGTGGGCTGTGGCTCTCATCCTTAGGAGCCTTTGAGAGAGCCATCAGACTGGGTCTGACCCTTAAGACTGTTTTCTTGCTTGCCCTGGCCTTAGCAAAGAGATTAGGTGAGTTTCATGACTTCTTCTTTGATGTTAAGCATTCTGGTGGATGGGGATCAGTTATTTTCAGGTTTTGTTCTGGAAGTTGTAGCAAAGACTCAGAATCTGTCCGTCCCAGATGTCAGGTTTGAGTCCTTTTTGATCCCTTCCCTAGAGGATTTTGTTGGTAGTGATCCGAATGAGATGATACTGTGTCTTGTTTTGGTGCTGTGGTACTATCTTAAGAGAACCTGGCATCTCAGGCCCCAGCATCGATGCCTTTTCAGTAGTACTGGCTAAACCAAGAAAGAGGTGTCCATGAACCCAATAAAGTGGGCATAAGTCTTGTCTGGCGAGGAAGATGGGGTTATGTTCTGGGTGAGAGCTCACAAGGTCAGGGGTATTGTCCTAATACTAGGATTCCGAAAGAACCTGTTAGTTCAACAGTTGTTATGAGATGGAGTGTGGTGGTGCTACCATGTTCACCTTGTTTTATCTAAGGGAAGTCGGTGGACACTTTTTTCCTTTGGTCCTGTGGTGGCTGCCCAACAAGTTGTGTAGTTCACCTGGTCCCTCAAAGGGGACAGGTTGAATTTTTTCTAAGGTATTTGGTGAGTAAGAGAGTGTGTGTGTGTGTGTGTGTGACTCGTCTCCACCTTTTCTCTCGCTTAGGGTAGAGAATCAGGTTGCAGAGGTGGTACATGCTGACTGGACAAGGATTGCAGGTGAGTTAAGCGACAGGGTACCCAGGCCATCATCTTTGTTTTCTAGATTGATTGGGTGCAAGTCCCCCCCATCTCTAGACAAGGGGAGAGAGGGGCAGGCAATGAAACAAACATGTTGGTTTTAATAGCATGTTTAATTGTCTCAGAAACATATTGATTCTTTCAGCCTTCACCATGTAATAAAAGCAAACTCATTACTTTATACCCAGAAGTCTAGCTGTTGCAACATCCCACATTTCCAACAAGGTAGAGGTGCAGGATGCCTTCCTCTGCTCTTTCAGACCAGGAAGGCACTTCGTAGGTGGGTAGAACCATTCTGTTGGTTCAGAGAGTACCCAGATTCCTCTTACAAGTGGATAAGTCTCCTAGCAAGGTTTTAAAGTGATTTGTATTTTTCCTAATGCACAGACCTGAAGTTCTTTACAGGTTTGTATGTTAGGAAAAATAGAATTTACTTTTGAAAATTTGATATTTTCTCTCCAGGTCACATTGGAATGTCTACATTTTTGCTCAGAATTCTTCCTGTATGGTATTGTGTTTTGCCCTTTTTTTTTTTTGCATTATGTCGTCTACAGCAAGCAGTGGCAGGTGTGTTGGGTTTTGTTGGAATAAATTTAGTGTAAATCTTGTGTATTTGGTTAGGCATAATTGTCATATAGTGTGTTTTACCTGTAGGGGGAATGAATATGATTTTCCTTCTCAATGTGAAGAATGTAAGGAGTGGTCTGATGAGGAAATCAGCAATTTTGTTCTTTATCGGGAGATGCGAGAGGCCGATTGATTCCAAAGGCAATTACAGTAGTCAGGTCTGGTCATAAGTCTACTCCATCTATTCCTACTTGTACTGCACTTCTGGTGTTGCTCCTTTTCCCACTCCTCCTTAACCCACCTTCACCTTATAGGTCTAATAACCTCTATCACTCCTGTTCTGTCTGCAAACACTTCTATGTGGTTATGGTTTTCAGTTTTTTTTTCTTCAGGCCAATTTTTGATAGTGTAGCCACTGTTCAACCTCAAAGGAGTTACTCTCATGGTCCATTAGAAGCTCTGTAAGATAGACTAACTAATATCAAGAATCTCTTTTAGTACTTCTTTGAGTTAATGATACTAGTGAAGTTGGCACTGGAATTCGACTTTGTCTATCTGCTGTTTGTTGTAATTGGTAAGGGCTGTTTATAATTGCATCCCTCAATGCATCAAACGGACTCTGCATTACACTGGTATTCTCAAATCATATGAAATTCTATACCCAAAATACACAACTGTAATAAAAACGCATCATAAAAATCATAGAATGTAAAAAAAATTCCCATCTATCAATCACAAAAAAATCAATAAGATAAAAAAAATGTTTGAGAGAAAACCATAAATGTTATATACCTTTAGAGAGAGATTATAAATAAAAATGCACTCACTAAGAGAGAGAACTTTTGAGAGAATTAATTTTCCAACTTAAGTATTTTCTGTTTCCGTCTTCCAATCGTAAACTGTTGTGGTTTCGTCAGCTGTTTTTCACTAATCTGCGACCACGTTGTATTCGTTGCTTTCTGGAGATGCTTCGTTCGCTGTCTTTTTATCACTTTTCGCGACCAATACAGTTTCGTTGCAGCGTTTGCTGCTGATGTTTACTGCTTTCACTGCCGATGTTCAAACATTCAGTTCAAACGTTCAGGGTACGTTCTGCCACTGCCTTCAGGATACGTTCAGGATACGTTCGCTTGTAGACATTCAGACGTTCAGTTGTTCACACAGTTGTCGTTGTTGCTTCGCTGGATACTGTATGGGGTTTTGAGTAGTACGTTTGGGTTGTTGTTTCTGTTTCACTAGTTGTTGTTCGCCAGTGTTATGATGCAGTTCGTCGTTATGTTTTTGGCTGTTAATGTTTGCAGAGAGATGCTTGTTTGAAATTCTGGTATGCATCTTTCACGCTTTCACTGCACTGTTTGTCTTCGTTTTGGATCCCACCACTGCCACCATTTATGTAATGCCTTCTTTTATTTATTATTCTTCTGTTTATATCTGCTATTAGATTGTTGATCTTTCTAACTTTTTGTAGTAGTGTAGTTTTTCTTTCCCAGGAGGTCTTAAGAAGACACAATTGATTTTTCTTTCTTCATTAGCACCAAAGAAATGACTTTACAACAGAAGTACAAGGTGAAATATTGCGCAGTTATAAGGTGAGTCCAAGTGAGCCTTGCAACCTCACGCCTTCTTGTGCCGTAGCTGCTGCTTCTCTGTTCTGCTTTCTGCTGCTTCTCTGCTCTAATCTCTAATCTATTCT